>NC_136270.1:28081238-28116238 GCF_964187855.1 Myxine glutinosa | reverse complement strand
TTCATCAGACCACAGAATCTTGTTTCTCAGTCTGAGAGTCCTTTCGGTGCTTTTTTGCAAACTCCAAGTGGGCTTTCATGTGTCTTTCACTGAGGAGAGGCTTCCGTCTGGCCACTCTGCCATATAGCCCAGATCGGTGGAGTGTTGCAGTGATGGTTGTCCTTCTGGAAGTTTCTCCCATCTCCACACAGGATCTCTGGAGCTCAGCCAGTGACCATCGGGTTCTTGGTCACCTCTCTTACCAAGGCCCTTCTCCCCCGATTGCTCAGTTTGGCCGGGGGGGGGGGGGGGGCAGCTCTAGAAAGAGTCCTGGTTGTTCCAAACTTCTTCCATTTAAGAATTATGGAGGCCACTGTGCTCTTGGGAACCTTCAATGCAGCAGAGATTTTTTTGTAGGCTTCCCCAAATCTGTGCCTCGACACAATCCTGTCTCTGAGCTCTGCAGGCAGTTCCCTCGACCTCATGGCTTGGTTTTTGCTCTGATATGCATTGCCAGCTGTGAGACCTTATATAGACAGGTGTGTGCCTTTCCAAATCATGTCCAGTCAATTAAATTTACCACAGGTGGACTTCAATCAAGGTGTAGAAACATCTTAAAGTTGATCAAGAGAAATGGGAGGCACGCGAGCTAAATTTCAAGTGTCATAGCAAAGGGTATGAATACTTATGTCAATGTGATATTTCAGTTTTTTCATTTTATTAAATTTGCAAAACTTTCTAAAATCCTGTTTTCTCTTTGTCATTGTGGGGTATTGAGTGTAGATTGATGAGGGAAAAAATGAATTTAAACGATTTCAGCATAAGGCTGCAACATAACAAAATGTGAAAAAAGTGAAGGGGTCTGAATACTTTCTGAATGCACTGTATATGGGTGTACCGGAACAGAGGAGGGGGAGGGGTGTATATATGTGGGTGGAAGAGAAGAGAGGTGTGGGTTCTATCGGGTGGGAGGGGGAGGGTACGTCAAGGGTGGATGTGGGTGTATCAAAACAGTGGAGGGATGGAAGGGGTAGTGTACCACTTTGGTTTGATGCCATTTATGAACTTGACTGGGGAAAAAAGGTTATCGGGGAGTATTTAAGGTGTGGGTTAACTAACCTTTGCACAATGCTCCCTCCCGATTACATCTTCCCAGGCTTGGCCCTAAGGTGCCCAATGTGGTGCATAACAGAGGAAGGTGAAGAGCCAACCCACTGCATTCAAGAGCACAATCTGCAAAGGTTTTGCTTTGGGTTGGAGGGTATATTACCTCAAGAGTGCTTGTTCAGCATAATTCTGTCATTTGATTGCATCACTTTTGAATAAACTTTAATCAATTAATTTTCTTTAGTAATACATGAGCATCAAATGAGCCTAAATTTATTCTCCATTCACATCAAATATTTTGTAACTCCAGGCAAGAGGGTCGAAAATATCAATTATAAAAAGCTCGCTTGTCCATCTTTGGGAATGCCAGAAACTTTTCAAAATGTGACTTCCATCTGTAAAGTCCAATATTATATCAAACTTTGAATTTTGCTTGTGTCATGTCAATCTCCTCTCCATATTCTGATTTTGTAAATGTTCCTGAAGGTTTTGCTTTGGTTGAGGAATGGACTGTATATTGCTGTAATCTACAACGTCTTGAATAATAGAAACCCATTTCTGATGATGGAGTTCAGTGAAAATTTTTTTTTATATATATATAAACAGTTTATTTTAAAATGCAATTAAAATGCTCAACTACAACGACCTTCCATTCGTTACAAGTGCTGTACAATGTAATACCGCTGTTTTAAAGAAAATTCATAAATTATCTATTATAAAACTCTGTTCCTTCATCGGTCCATAATTCATTTGGCTTCCTTTAGCTTTTATTAAATACCACACGTTTGAAAAAACTCCCACAACACTGACACTCACTCATACTTCTCAGAGACATCCCAGGTATATATCGACGTTAAATCATACTTGTATTAAACTATTGAAGCATACTTGATTCCCAAATCATTTTAAAGTTCATTTGAGTTGCTTGACCACATGTAATCAACCGCTTTGGAATAAACCTTCCTTCTTTTAAACTTTATAACTGTGGGTTTATGTAATCCATCACCTATTTTTTGTTTGTTTGTTCTTCGGTTATACCATTTGCATCAAAAACTTCAGAGATCAAGAATTTCCCTGAAGAAATCAACATTATCAAAAGAATTTCCCTGGATATGGGACAAGATTATTATCAAAAGGTTTTGGGATTCCCAAGCCACAGTCTCAATGTAGATTTTTTTTTGTCTTTACGATGAACCTATCCACCTGTTCTCCTGAAGTTAGATTTTGTATCAAACACAAATTGTGTAACATTTCCCTATCAGCTTCATGTTTCCTATATCCAGCATTGCTATTCAATAGTCAATATCATGTTTCATACAAACGTCATCAACCCATTTTTTTTAGATCTGCTCCAAGGCTCAGGGTTTACATCCTCAGCTAATCTTTTATCTAAGTTTGTTCTGGGGCCACAGAAAACTCTGAGATGTAATTCACAAAGAATCCCAGTTGTTGAAAATTTACTTCTTGATAAAAATTTAAAAAAATCTAAAATATCACCTCCAGTTTTATTTTAAAAATGGATTATTTCGACATTTTTTAGTAATTCTGATTTTTGTTTTACCATCTTTGAGCTGACTTACAAGCTAATCCGGAGGCTGTGTAAAAGTGAGCTGGTTAAAAATTACAAAAATCTTTATCGAAGCATATTTTTCTAAATTCTTCAAAAATATCTGTTAGTTGAAGAACTTCCATCAGTAATTAATAAAGGGCATGATATTCTTCCATATATTTTTACGTTTAAATTTTCCCATACCATTTTAGCATGTTCAGCCTTTGTTATGCTGGCAGGATGGCCTCGAGGTACGCACACTCACCTATAAGCTGTCTAGCCTGGGTTTGAATCCCGACCCAGCTATAAACTGTCATCCCAGTGTTTCCCAATCAGGGTGATTCATCAATGTGTGTGCCGTCCCTAATATGGCTGTTAAGCAGGCATCTCATCTGCCGGTATTAGTTGGTGGACGTAAAAAGACCCCAGTGTCCTCACAAAGTGTAGCTGAGCTATCGTCAGCATCATGGCCAAATTTTAAATTCCTGCCCCAACTACTGCTGGGTAGGCAATAGCAAATCCCCCAGCATAACCCTTGCTCAGGAAGCTGCTTCGGATGCTCCACAAAGAGTACAGTACATCAGAGAGAGAGATACAAATATGAGTGTCATTAAATATGTTGTAAAGATCTTCTTTTTTTGTATACAGAGTCAAGGCTCGTGTAAGAGCTAACACGACACACGAGAACAGGCACAGACCCATAAAACATACAATAAATAAAGGGAGTGGAAGACAAGAGGGGGAGAGAGAGGAAAACAAGCACAACAGTAGAGAACAAGGACGTCGGTAGATCTGTGGAAGAGAGAGGGCTGGTGGGGGATGGGGGGGGGGGGGGAAGGTTTGGGGGGAGGTCAATTTCAGGAAAGAAGTTGGAGATTGAAAGAGGTGGATTTGGGGTGTTTTTGTCTTCTCCTAGGTCTTCATAGAACATGTGTTTTATGAATAGGATTTGATTCTGTGAAAGAAATATATTTTAATCTGTTGAAAAAATATCAGATATATAACGAGTATGACGTAATTATTACATAAATAGAAGAGCATCACAGTTAACATGTTATGGAAAAACATGAATAAAGTTGGTGAGTTCTTCAAATTATAGTTATAAGAATTTTCAGGTAATCCTCCAGGTTTCCCCATTTTATGGCAATGGTCTCTAACCTTGTCTTCTCCTAGGTGTTTCAAACATATATAACATTTTGGGGTACTGTATTTTGAAACATCTTTATCTTGTTCTGTATATACCATTTATTTATTTAAAATAAATATAGCACATTTTAAAGTTATTTTACGTCTTGTTAAAAATCTTTCAATAAATTATTTCACCGAATATTTTCCTCTGGATAATTCCATTTTATTATATTGATCACCTCAAGATGACTGTCTGTATGTTCATGTGCCCATTTTAGCCTCCCCATCAGGTTTACATGAAGCCATGGGAGCAGGTGGTGGATAACCAAGCAGGAAGTTGGCACATATAGCCAGCCAGCAATGGCTGCAAGGCCTTGATGCACGACAGAGGATTATCTTATGGAGAATAATTATTTGGATCACCCATATGGTATAGGCACTGCCCAGAAGGCAATGGCAAACCACTTCCACACATGCCAAGCAAACAATCATGATCAGAAATCTAAGAGATAGAGCAATGGTGATGGATGGCGAGTGCCCAGAGGTTTGAAAGCACTCAAATATCTACTGGGGAAGAGCAAAGTGCTCTGAGGAGGAGGACTTGATGTTATGATGGGACTGGATCAAACCCACAAGAAAATCCAGTCGTTGAGAATGCCAGAACTGAAAGTCAAACTCAGCTTCCCAAATGTTCACAAAATTTGGACATTGAATGTAACATCAATGAATCAGGCAAAGTTCAATGTAATAGAGAGGTGGAGAAGACGAGAACTGAAATTCTGGGGCCAAGTGAACTTACTACTGTGTTCAAAAAGTATCCGACCTTTATTTTTCGTGCGTAAAAAAAAAGAAGCTAGGGAGGCGTTGATTGGTGCACGTATGTAGGCGATCCTAATGCGCACGCGTGAATTTTTTCCCACCTGCAGAAGCTGTCATTCGACGGCAGACCGCCGATGAGTGAGGACATGCAAGTGAGCACCGTCGGATTTTCGTTTTTGACAAAATGACGGAAAAACTTGAACAACGCTACTGCATCAAATTTTGTGTAAAGCTTGGCGATTCCCAAGTGGAAACGATCCGCAAGATTCAACACCGTTCATTCCAGTATGAAGGAGGATTTGGGCTTCAGGAGAATCTCAGCAAAGTTCGTACCAAAGCTGCTAACGATTGAGCAGAAGCAACTCCGTTTGGAGATCGCACAGGACATGCTGGAGACTGTGAACAGCGATCCCAGCTTCCTCAACACTGGCGATGAGTGCTGGGTTTATGGGTACAACCCAGAAACAAAGTTGCAGTCATCACAATGGAAGCATCCAACATCCCCGAGGCCAAAAAACACAAAATTTGATGCAGTAGCGTTGTTCAAGTTTTTCCGTCATTTTGTCAAAAACGAAAATCCGACGGCGCTCACTTACATGTCCTCACTCATCGGCGGTCTGCCGTCGAATGACAGCTTCTGCAGGTGGGAAAAAATTCATGCGTGTGCATTGGGATCGCCTACATACGTGCACCAATCAACGCCTCCCTAGCTTCTTCTTTTTTACGCACGAAAAATAAAGGTCGGATACTTTTTGAACACACTACGTAGATGGACTTTGGGGCAGTTTCAATGTGGCGATTACAAAGTGTTTTTTTCTGATAATGAAACCTGTAAAATAAATGGAGTGGCAGTGATTTGTTATAGGAAGACGGCAGGATCAGTTACCGGGATACAACCCAGCCAAAGATAGGTTAATATCGGTGAGATTCAAAGGACATTCAGTGAACACCACCCTCATTCAGATATATGCTCCAACATCTGCAGCAAGTGAAGTAAATGGGAAGAGTTTCACAGAAAGTTAAAGGAACTGGTAAAACAGGTGCCTAAAGGGGATGTTCTAATTATAATGGGAGAATGGAACGCAAAACTTGGAGAAGCAGGAGCACCAGGGATTGCAGAAAAAACACTGACCTGGTGTCCAAAATGAGAAACAGGGAGGGAATGCTGTACTTTTGTGTGGAGAATGATCTCATAATTGTAACCACATTGTTCAAACAACTCGTGAAGACTGTACACATGGACTTCATCTGATGGGCAACATAGAAATTATATTGACGACCTCGTAATCAGCAGATGATGGAGAAGTGCTGTGGAATCTGAAAATACTCTGCCAGGTGCAGACTGTGGGACAGATCATGAACTCCTTGTGGCAAAACTATGAGTGAAATTGAGAAAGGTGCAAAAATTTTTTTTTAACTCCAACCAGATTAAACCTTGAAAATATATCTAAACAATATGCAATAAAGGGTATAAGAATTTTTTTTTGCAGAACTGGACTTGGTCGACAATGTCAGACAAATTGTGGCAAGAGTTTGAAGATGTTATATAGGAAATATGGGTTCATCAAAAATGCAGTGGTCTGAGAGGGTCATTAACCAGTGTGGCAGCTACATTCAAATGTAAGGTGTGCACAGAGGGAGCTGCAGATGGAGGAAATGTTGAGTTGGATCTTGGAGATGGCGTGAAGCTGGAAGGTGTGAAAACATTTTGCTACCTCGGAGGCATGCTGAATGGAGAAGGTGGATCAGACTCGGCAACGGTTGCTAGAGTGAGATGTGCATGGAAGAAGTTTCGGGAACTGAGTGGCGTGCTGATGAGGAGGGGGTGTCGTTGAAGCTGAAGGGAAAGGTGTATGCTGCATGTGTGAGAAGTGTTATGATTTATGGGAGCGAGACATGGGTAATGAACGTAGAGCAGCAACGAAGGCTGGAAAGGGTGGAAATGCGAATGGTTCGGTGGATGTGTGGAGTATCGTTGAGAGAGAGGAAGACAAATGATGAATTGCAAAAGATGATGGGAATAGAGCCTGTGATTGATGCTGTGAAGAGGAGCAGGTTGAGATGGTTTGGTCATGTGTTGAGGAAGGATGAAAGTGACTGGTTGAGAAGAGTGATGGAAATGAATGTAGAAGGAAGTAGAAGATGGGGAAGACCGAGAAAGACTTGGCTAAAGATGGTGGAAGGAGAAATGAAGGCAAGGGGGTGAACAAGGAGAGATGCAGAAAATAGTGCAAACTGGAGAAGATTGTCATGGGGACCGCAAGGCTAACCCCCGCTCTAGCAGGGAAAATGGCCTTAAAATGCATGTTGTGTGTAGTTGTATATAGGAAGAGGCCAATAACATCCAAAAAGCAAGCAGAAACAAGAAGGCTAAATGGCTGCCAGAAAAGGCAGTAAATATTGCAGACAGAAGAAATGAAAACCAGACATCAAAGAGACAACATTAAACAGCTAAATATGCCATCTTCTCATGACAAGATAGGAAAGACATATCAGAGGCATGACTAGAGATAAAAGTGACAAGAGTGGGAAAAACAAGAGAACTTAAAAAAAAAAAATCAGAGTGGTCACAGGAAAGTTTAGGGCTTCAACTTGAGTCCTTAAGAGTAGAACAGGAAAAGTTATGAGAGAAGAAACAGGTGAAAGAAAATCAAAGGACGATACCAAAACTTCATACAAATGAGATAGCAATAAGATGGCAACCTTGAAAGAAAGAATATGAGGAAAAACCAATAGTGATGGAATGCGAGGTAAGTAGAGCCTTGAAAGAGCTGGAAAATGGAAAAGCATCAGATGCCGATGAAATTGTAAAACAGAACCTGAAGATAGTTGGGGAGGAGGCAATCAAAATTTAAACAGCTATCTGTACACAGATGTGGAGCAGAATAGTATGGCCTCATAGGAGGAAGAGGTCAGTCTACACACCATTACCAAAGAAAGAAGATGCAAGAGAATGTTCAAATCACCAAACCATGGCCTTGAATGCACATGCTATCAAGATATGACTAAAGATCACAACACAGGATAGAAGCATTCATGAAGTGAGATATGCCAGTTGAGCAAGCAGGTTTCAGAACGGAAAGAGGTACCGGGGATTCAAATCGCAAATCTGAGGTGGATCATGAAAGAAGTGAGGGAATATACAAGGAAGGTGATCATAGCAAATCTTTCAATCATGAATTGATGTGACTATGCTGATAGAAATAAGGATGTAGGATCACCTGGACCTGACATGAGTGAAAGGAAGTCTGGACACTAAACAATAATCTACAGAAAGAACAAAGTTTGGAGACAGAATGGTTTGGAATTGCAAAAGGGGTTCTTCCCTTATTTGTTTCAGTCTGTATAGCGAGTACATCTTGGGGAAATCAAACGGACGACACATAATGGAGTCAGGATTGGAGGAAGATGCATCAATAACCTTACTTTGCTCGCAGAAAGTAAAGAGTACTTGATAAAACTGCTACAGAGAGTGAAGAAGGAAAGAGAACAAGCGTTACGCCTCGGTCCCCCGTCGGGGAAGTGATGTGAGTTGACAAAGTGGAAGACGCAGAAAACATGCTATGATATGATATTTCGCTCACAGGGTTCAGACATACATGGAGGCGGCCATCTTGGATTTTGACGTGGCGACCCAATTTTCAATAGCGTTCTTCCTTGTGCCGAGATACACCCATACACCACATTAGAAGTTGGTACTTCGCTTATTTTTCAAGATATTTCACTCACAAGGTTCAGACATATATATGGTGGCGGCCATCTTGGATTTTGACGTGGCGACCCAATTTACAATGGCGTTCTTCCTTATGCCGAGATACACCCACACACCAAATTAGAAGTTGGTACATCGCTTATTTAGCAAGATATTCATCTCACAAGGTTCAGACATACATGGCGGCGGCCATCTTGGATTTTGACGTGGCGACCCAATTTTAAACAGCGTTCTTGCTTGTGCCTAGATACACCCACACACCAGATTAGAAGTTGGTACTTCGCTCATTTTTTGAGATATTTCGCTCACAAGGTTCAGACATATATATATGGTGGCGGCCATCTTGGATTTTGACGTGGAGACCCAATTTTCAACAGGGTTCTTCCTTATGCCTAGATACACCCACACACCAGATTAGAAGTTGGTACTTCGCTTATTTTTTCAAGATATTCGGCTCACAAGGTTCAGACATAAATGGCGGCGGCCATCTTGGATTTTGACGTGGGTTGCACCCACACACCAAATTCGAATGCGGTCCTTCGCTTACGCACGCACGCCCGCCCGCACGCACGCACGGACGGACACACGGACGGAGGGGAAAACCATAGTCCCCCTTTCGCTCCGCTGTGCGACGGGGGACAAAAACTGAATTTTATTTAAACATAAAACATACGAAGATGTTGTCAACCGAGAAGATCGACATGTTCAGATTGAGAGACAATCAGGTGGAAATAGTGAAAAGTTTCATCTTCCTGGGTTACAAGATTGAGGTGAGTGGAGAATGTGAATGAGAAATTAATAGACAGTTATTATTGGGTAGAACAGCAATGTCAGGATCTGGAGATACAAAGATGTGAAAGTACAAATCAAGAGGAGGCTGGTGAATGCTCTGGTATTTGCAGTTGCAATGTATGGATGCGAGTCATGGACAATGAAAAAGAAAGGAAGAAGAAGATTTACAGTTTTGAAATGTGGTGTTGGATGTTGGAGACGAATGATAAAGATTTGATGGATTCCAAGAAGAATAAATAAATCGGTGCTCGAAGACATTAGACCACCATGTACATTAGAAGCGCTGATGATAAATTAGAAACTGGCATAATTTGGATACATCATGCATGGAGAAAAGGGAAGTCTGGATAATTCAACCATGCTGGGTATGGTTGAAGGAAGAAGAGGAAGAGCAGACCTCAGATGTCCTGGATGGATGGAGTAAAAGCTGTAACCAAGCTGCCTGCCAGAGCTATGGGATGTTTGGAGAAATCCAATCATGAATAAAACCAGAAATCAGGCACGACTTCACAGAACTAGATAACGAGGGCAAGTTATCATCGGCAACCTGGCCAAATTCCAAATTCCTGCCCAAACCACATTCAGTCGAAAATCAGGACTGGCCAGCCAGTTTGTGAAAGACTTGGCCCAAAAATGTTTCATGGCCAACCCACCAGGAAACTGGGAATAATTGGGGACTTTGAAGTTGTTGCACTAATTATAGAAAGGGGTAATCAAAGGTTTATAGGAATTAGAACAAATACATCTCTTAGAAATGTTTCAACTACAAGACTAAAATAAATAAAGATTCTGAAAAATAAATAGTTGTAGAATGTGAAAAACAATCCACAATACAGTACAAAGACAATAGAGACAAAAGGAAAGATAGGAAAGCTGAAAAATAATGTTTTACTCCAATTGTTCTATTCTAATTTCAGATATTGAACTTGTTTTATTTCTGCCGCTATGACATTTAATTTGGGACACAAATCCTAGATTTTTATTTATTTATTCCGGATCTCAATTAGCAAGAGAGATTTTGTTCAGCATATGTATAGTGTAAAAACATTGTATTGTACCACCCAGGCAATGCGGTTTGGATAGAATGTGTGCACATCCAACAATGTAGTCACGTTCACGTATAAAAACAGTGAGTTCCGATGTTGGTGCAATCCTTGCCTGGCAGAGCTAGTGGCCTCTTCTTTCCAACCACTGAGCCGTCCTTCCTTCTGCCCACAGGACTGTCCCTCCGCTCACCCACCTTCTTACTAAGCCGATGGCGAAACTTGAGGTTGGGCTCGGAAGCTGCCCACAGCAAAGCAGAGTGTTCCATCAGAGGCTCAAATTGGTGGCAGAAACCAGCTAAAATGTGAATCTGAATGTGTAGTACAATTTTGTGCAAAGCGGCATTTGCATGCGGGTCCAGGGCTGTGGAAGTGTAACTGGCAGCAAGCCCATGCACCATGACAGATCTGACATTGGCTGATTCGACGAAAGATGGCGAGGGAGATGGGAGGGAAGGGCGGGAACTACTGGCACAAGTGTGGCAGGAAGTGGCCGGAAAAACAGGCGAGCACAAGGAGAGGAAGCAGTCACAAATGAGACAAAAAAGCAATGAAGTGATGTGCCATTCTTAAAACTTAAAACGACATTTGACAAGAAAAGGGGAAAATCGAAAATAAAAACGTTGGAATTGCATTCTTTTCTTAATAAGAACCCTTCACACCAAGTCATGTGACCAAGGGAATACTACAAGTTACAATAACAATGATAATAAGTGTTGAGAAATCCCAAAACAATGAGCGGTATTGAATATGCAAATTAAGCCATGCTTTTGCTTCAGACTTATTTTGAGCATGTTTGCAGCATGCTGCAAGAGAGAAAAAAAAAAAAAATTAAAAGCAAGCTGCAGCATTTTCATTTCATAAATGAACTAACAACATTGCTCCGAGCGATAGAACAGTCATTATACAAAAGCTTTCATCTGAAGGTCACATGCAATTAATGGCCTAAAAATATCCCGCAGCAGCCATGCGAGTGTTCATTAGGCCATCAGAGCAGACAGCTTCGTACAGAGAAGCCGCATTCACGGTTCAGGCAATGCGGCCTTCGCAAGCTGGCATTCAATCTGAACAAAATATTCATCAAATGCATTTTCTGCGAACTTGTTGCCGGGTGAGATGCATGATATCACAGCACCAGCCAATCGGTTTACTACCCACTACTTCCCTCCTCAAACAAGCTACTCAAAAGTGCTGCATAAAATAAATTATAAAACCTTCACCTGTTTTCCGGAGAGGAAAATCTCCTACACCGTCGTAGGGACCCAAGCCTTGATAAGGAGCCGACGGCCCATTTGGAGGAGGGAGACTCTGGTCTAAAGAACCATGTACAGCAGTCCTGTAGGAGGCGATATACCACACAACTGGAAAAGCAGGTCATTTCAAAATTACAGCAGTTTTCATCACGTCGTATGCACAACCTCTATGTACCTCAGCACATTCCTTCAGATTCTTAAGTCTCGAGAGGGCAAAAAGGGAAGATTCATCGTGGAACAACTTGGCACTTTGCCGAGGTCTTTCCTTCCGAGCGTATATGAGCAACTCTCACCTGGCTCTTGTGAAGGAGCAAATATCTTACGATGACTCGACGGGCCAAAATTCCTCTGGAGATAGTCCAGTTCCGATAGTTTGTGAGATCAAAATGCAGATTCCATTGCAACATGGCAATTGGTCAAAAATCAAGTTCCACAGCATTTGCACAAAAGGAAAAAAAAACCCGATAAAGGTTGTTCACGAATTTATTTATTTTTGTTCGACAGTGTATTTTTACAAGACTAAAGTGTTGATTAAAGGATTGGACTTTTTGTTTAATTGAGCCAAATTCCTTTAATATTGATCAAGCAAATAGATGAGAGGATAAACGTTTGTTGAGTAAAACAGAGCAAGGATATATATAGGGGCCTGTGGTTGGATAAGAGGAAGCCAAATATTAAAATGTGGATAAATATTAAATGTAAGGGTGTAAATATAGAGAAGACTATGAAAGGGGAAAGATAAGATTACAGCTGGAGAAAAGGGAAAGGCGGTTCGACATGAGATAGGAATAAAGGATGAAGGGAAGGATCTTCGATGGAGCAAATGGAAAACGTTGGGAGGGATGCACAGTTCAAAATATGAGGCCATTTTTGTATAGAAAACAAGATGTCCCCTTGGGCCTCGTCAGACCACATTTGCATTCTGGCCTCCAAAGCCTCAATGTGGATGTTCTGTACTGGGACATGATTTATGTTGGATTTCTTTTTTTAAACATCTTATGACAAGGCATTTGTTGAAAGTTCAATAGAGTTTTGCTTTCTGCAAACCAAGGCCCCTTATATATCACCTCCTCTCTCGCCTGATTACCAAGGTGATTGAAGTTTTGAACATCGCCCATTGAAAGGCAAAAACAGAAAACAGATCTTCACAACAGTCAGGGTGGAGGCTTTTCTGTCTTCTTGGTCAGAATGTGCCATCAGTGACTTTATATCAACCAAGCTCCACCATTAACTACTTTTTTAACCCCTTCAAAATCCACACCTCAACATCAGGGCCAAATATCTCATGCTCACCTGCAAAAAAATTTGTTATAGTCGAGCTAAAAATTGTCCAGCAAGTGTGGGCACCTTATCTTTTTCTGTTTTACTTCAACATTCGATTGTCAACATATTGTCTGTTCGCTGCTTCACTCTTATGCCAAAAAGAATATTCCCATCGAAGATGGAATGTTGGAAAATCGAGGCACAGTGCCTTTATGAAACAGCAGCTGCAGATATGACATTTTGAGTATGAATGCTTTCAATTCAACTAGGATTGACTATCCAACAGAGGGAGATTTGCAAGATTCAAAAGTATGTCCCTTATTTTACAAGCGATTAATCTTGTTCATTTGCAATTGGTCACTGGCTTTGACACAATTACAATGTCTTATTATGGATCCTCGGCATCAAAATGCTACATATATCGAACAAACAGTTTCAAATGGAGCACCTCGCCGCCTTTAGAGCATTTAAATTGCATCAGATGTGGCAATAAATGTGAATTATTGCTCCCAGCTTGCCGACTTGATGACAGAAACGGCCATTTGCTCTTTTGCCACCTCAATTCCTGCCCTGTTTCGAATACCGTGTGGGCATGGTTTTCATCAAAAGCAAATGGGCTTGTCATCAAAACACCTGTTTCACCATACATTGATGGACATTCAAAAAGCTGGCAAAATATTATTACGATAAACCTCCCTTGCCTTGGGCTCCTCTATTACATTTTTATTCCCAAGTTTCAAACAATATTTTGAAAAGGGCTGAAGGATCACTGCTGTGAAACAACCATTGCACTAAATATTTTCTTTGCAATCAAATTGCATTGCCCGATTTGATCTAAACACATGGCAAAGCAGCATCAGATAAGCACGTAGAGTCGCTTCAAAGGCAATGATTTTGCTCACATCTGGCAGAGCCTTGGGTGGTGTGGAGGTCCGTGGCTCGAGCTTCCCGAACCCGCCTCTCTCTTCTTCTTGTTCAACACAAACTCCTGAAGTTTTTGCTTGACTTCTATACTGGCCATTGCACCTGGTTCACGCAAACGCACATAAGTACAAACACGCACAGACACACAAAAAAAGCAGCAGACAGACAGACACACAGGAATTCAGTTTTCCTTCCTTCATTGTCAAAACCATAGGTTTTAAGCCTCCTTTCCTAGTGCACAATTCTCTACATCCGGTTGGACATTCCTGGGTTTAAAGAATTGCTATGGGGCAAAGGCGAGTCTGACCAGATGCAGCCCGATTTCTCGTCAAATTGACGTAATGTAAAAACAAACTCAGGAATGCAAACAAAGAGCCTATTTCACCAAGTACAAACAGAACCCCACTTCAAAATTTAAAAGCTGATCAGCTTAGCCAAGTTAACGAGCGACAATTGCTCTATTTTTTACGATTGCACTTTGACATAAAAAAATACATTTCCTTTAGCTTTCCCAACTAATCATGTCGAATAGCAGGGCCAGCGAAACTACTAAAGCAAGAAACAAGTCAGCATGTTATAGCATAAACAAGCAGAAGAGGGCATTCTTAGCAGTGCTATTAAATTCCCAACTGAAGCTATTTTCAGAGAAACATGCACAGCTTGCTTGTTTGACAAAAGGTTCCACGACGAAGAATCAAATAAACTCAAAAGAACAAAACCAATTCACAAAATCAACACAGTCACAGCTGCAATCGACTTTGCATAGGCCTCAAGATGGTCCTTGCAATGGCGTCCTGCAATAAGACTTGCAGGTGGTGATTAAAGCTCATACTATTGTACAGCTGATAATAGGAATACCATACATTCACTCAAAATTATACTATTGGCAACAAAGCAAAATAGCATTGAAAGAATTCACATTTCGAGCACATATGAGGAGAGGAAGTGCTAATAATAGACCCTCGAGTCCTTCAGAAATTTGGCTACAACTGTGCATTGCACGAAGTCATTGCACTTCTGTTTATTGGACTTACTTCGGCATTCGTTTTCAATGTGTAAAGTGCATTAAAACATTGTAATCGTACTTTCTTGTCCCTTTTGTTTGTTCTTGATTTGCTGCAGTTTCTGCTCCAGTCGCCTTCGCTCCAGTTCCTGTTCTCGCTGCTGTTCCAGTTGCTATGAAGAACAAACCACAGATTTTGTTTCATCAAGTCTCTACCTCACATCTGAACAGGTGGCCAGCCTCACAGCAACGACACCGCACATAACCATTAACCTGTCAAGTCAGAGTTCATGGACCAGGAGGCAATAATTTGTCAATCACATAAAAAGCTGAAGAAAGCAGCTTCTCAATAGGTTAATAAGGTATTCTGAATCATCAATATATAGCAGAGTTGTTAGGAGAACAACATGATCGCATAAGCTTTTCAACAATGCTTGTGGCAGAAGCCGACAAGGCCTCAGATTCAACCAATACAAAAGTGACATCCGAATACCTAAACCAGTTGTGTGCCAACAATCAGTTATATGGTGAATTGCACTATGAGCTAAAATGCACAGCAAATTATTTTGGGAAATCTCTGAATGGAAAAACAAAGGTTTTATAAAATACTCTTCAAAATTATGAACAGAAAATTTCTATACTTATGCTAAAAGCTGCCACCTATAAGATAGATGGGGGAAGCAATTATGCCATAAAATAAATGTGGTTTTTGTCACTATAAAAACTTATTAATCCAATAACAGGTTATTGTTATCCAATAGTTACATTAAAGGATGTATGCAGATCTACTATATAAGAGAGGTGTGTGTGTGTGTGTGTGTGTGTGTGTGTGTGTGTGTGTGTGTGTGTGTGTGGCCATTTTTCTCAGAGACCAGATCTTCGTCAAACCTCCACAGGTTCATCAGCAAGTGCCTGGGAGTGTTTTAGGCAAAAAAAAAAAAAAAAAAAAAAAAGTTCGTTTTTTTGGATTAAATAATAAGAATAATAATAATTCGCTCCATAGTGCCACAATGAAAGCAAGAGATTAATGACTCATGAAATGATTAATAGCAATTGATTAATGAAAGCAAGAGAGCCTTTTTGAATAATGACGCATAAATAAATACATAAATAAATACAAAACATATTACTTGACGCATAAATATCAAGTCAAGTAAACATATTACTTGACTTGACGCTATTAATGACGCATAAATAAATACATAAATAAATTCGCAGAAATAAATACAAAACAAGCACAGATATATTCAAAGTACACTGCCAGATGCCAAATAATTAAATATCCTCCAGCACGGCATTGCCGGGGCACCTATGGTGCATGGAAATACCGCCGTGCAGCTCATAGAGACTGTATTTGGAGGGAGAGGTGCAAAATATTTGATTGATTTATTGCATAATTAAAATCAATAAAAGATTGTTATAAAATATTTTCTAAATCAATTGGCTAATAGCATAACTAAACCACGAGTGCTTCATCCGAAGATGTAACTTTTAGAAATTTAATTGTCATTAACAAAACAATTTAAATAATTAATTTATTAATCAATAAATAATTAATCGATTAATTGATTAATCAATAAATCAAAAATACCCTTTACAGACAAATCACTTGGTCATCGTCATGTCCAAATATCAGCTTCCTAGCTCAAAAGGTGCCTGAGATATTGGCCAGATGAGAAAGACAATATTAAATGATTAATAATGAAAATAAAAAAATAATAATGGTAAAAAAAATTAAATAATTAATCAATTGCCGAATATAACACATACACCACCACCATTTCATCCAAATCTGTAACTGGGAAAAAATATTTGAGTCATTAATCGAATAATTAAATAATTAATCGATTAATTGATTAATCAATAAATCAAAAATAGCCTTGACAGCCAAATCACTTGGTCATTGGCATGTCCAAATATCAGCTTCCTAACTCAAATGGTGCCGGAGATAATGGCCAGAAGAGAAAGGAAATGTATAAGTACTTAATTAATCGCTAATAATGAAATAACTAATCAATTAAATGATTAATCAAAAAACAAAAAATACCGTTTTTGACAAAGTACTTGCTCACTATTGTGCCGAAATTTCAGCTTCCTAGCTCAAAGGATTGCTGAGATATCGGCCGGACAACCAAGAAAGCAAGAAAACAAACAAACAAACAAGTACACATACATTCAAAGTACACCGCCCCATGCCAAATAATTAAATATGCTGCAGCGCGGCATTGCCGGGGCGCCTCCGGCGCCCGGCAATACCGCAGTGCAGCTCATTAAGGCTGCATTGGGAGGGAGAGGTGTACACTAATTGATTGATTAATTGTATAATTAAAATCAATAAAAGATTATCACAAAATATTTTCATAATCAATTGGCTAATCGCATAACTAAACCACTAGTGCTTCATCCGAAGATGTATCTTTTAGAAATTTAATTAAATAAGTCATTTATAAAAAATTAAATAATTAATTGATTACTCAATAAATAATTAATCGATTAATCAATAAATAATTAATAGATGAAATGATTAATCAATAAATCAAAAATATCCTTGATAGCCACATCACTTGGTCACTTATGTCCAAATATTAGCTTCCCAGCTCAAAAGGTGCCTGAGATATTGGCCAAATGAGAAAGAAAATAAATAAATGATTAATAATGAAAATAAATAAATAATAATCATAAAAAAATTAAATTGGTAATCAATTTGGTCAGAGAACACATAAACTACCACTATTTCATCAGAATCTGTAACTTTAAAAAAAAAAATTTTTTTGTCATTAATCGAATAATTAAATAATTAATCGATTAATTGATTAATTAATAAATCAAAAATATCCTTTGCAGCCAAATCACCTGGTCATTGGCATGTCCAAATATCAGCTTCCTAACTCAAAAGGTGCCTGAGTTAATAATGGTCAGAAGAGAAATGAAATTTAATTAATTAAATAAGTACTTAATTAAACGCTAATAATTAAATAACTCCTCAATTAATTGATTAATCAAAAAACAAAAAATACCGTTTTTGACAAAGGACTTGCTCACTATTGTGCCGAAATTTCAGCTTCCTAGCTCAAAGGATGGCTGAGATATCGTCCGGACAACCAAGGAAACAAGAAAACAAACAAACAAGTACACATACATTCAAAGTACACCGCCCCATGCCAAATAATTAAATATGCTGCAGCGCGGCATTGCCGGGGCGCCTCCGGCGCCCGGCAATACCGCAGTGCAGCTCATTGAGGCTGCATTGGGAGGGAGAGGTGTACACTAATTGATTGATTAATTGTATAATTAAAATCAATAAAAGATTATCACAAAATATTTTCATAATCAATTGGCTAATCGCATAACTAAACCACTAGTGCTTCATCCGAAGATGTATCTTTTAGAAATTTAATTAAATAAGTCATTTATAAAAAATTAAATAATTAATTGATTACTCAATAAATAATTAATCGATTAATCAATAAATACTTAATAGATGAAATGATTAATCAATAAATCAAAAATATCCTTGATAGCCACATCACTTGGTCACTCATGTCCAAATATTAGCTTCCCAGCTCAAAAGGTGCCTGAGATATTGGCCAAATGAGAAAGAAAATAAATAAATGATTAATAATGAAAATAAATAAATAATAATCATAAAAAAATTAAATTATTAATCAATTTGGTCAGAGAACACATAAACTACCACTATTTCATCAGAATCTGTAACTTAAAAAAAAAAAATTTTTTTGTCATTAATCGAATAATTAAATAATTAATCGATTAATTGATTAATTAATAAATCAAAAATATCCTTTGCAGCCAAATCACCTGGTCATTGGCATGTCCAAATATCAGCTTCCTAACTCAAAAGGTGCCTGAGTTAATAATGGTCAGAAGATAAATGAAATGTAATTAATTAAATAAGTACTTAATTAAACGCTAATAATTAAATAACTCCTCAATTAATTGATTATTCAAAAAACAAAAAATACCGTATTTGACAAAGGACTTGCTCACTACTGTGCCGAAATTTCAGCTTCCTAGCTCAAAGGATGGCTGAGATATCGTCCGGACAAGAAAACAAACAAGAAACCAGAGTGAAAACTGAGTACTCTCTTTCAGCGTGCGTCACTGCCGAGCCCCCTTCGGTGCCCGGCAATGACGATTTGCAATGCCTGGAGGTGGCATAGGAAAGGAGCGGTGTACAACAAGAAACCAGAGTGAAAACTGAGTACTCTCTTTCAGCGTGCGTCACTGCCAAGCCCCCTTCGGTGCCCGGCAATGACGATTTGCAATGCCTGGAGGTGGCATAGGAAAGGAGCGGTGTACAACAACCATAGTGAAAACTGAGTACTCCCTTTCAGCATGCGTCATTGCCGAGCCCCCTTCGGTGCCGGCAATGACGTTATGCAGCACCTGGAGATGGCATAGGAAAGGTGCGGTGCACAACAATTACCAGACATTTGAACACAAATAATGAAACAATTAAGGAAGCGGTCGAAGTTGGTGGTAAGTCTTCTTCTTCTTCCTGACCATCATCAAACTCAACTCAGAAACGTGATGAACAGCACATTCAGGAGCATATATTCAACGAAAAGGTAAAATGACGATTTGATATTTGTGATATGGGGTAACATATCTGAGGGGTAACATAGGCGTTGCGGCTGCGGCCTCATTCGGGGGTGTGGGGGACTGGGAGAGGGGCAAAAATTCTCTATGTAAATGTGTACCATGTAGCACCACCTGGTGATTGTGGCAGAGGGTATTACAATTTCCTTTTTTTACCTGGGCAGCACTGAGGTTAAAGCCATTTTTCCTCCTTCACTTCCCCCCTTCCCTAAAACGGAGGGTCTGTCAAAGCCACGTCCCCCCCCCACCCCCGCCAAAAGATGTATATGTAGAAGATCTTTCGCTCCCTCTCCCCTCAACTCCCCCCACAGCCTTACTCCGGCGTCCCTCTCCTGCCTCCCTGTTACGTGCTCCTCCCCGACCCCCTGGTCACGGTGTACCTCCGGGCCGTGAGAGGAGTCACGGCAGAAAAATGTGTTATTCTGTATGTCAAAGATCAATGGAGAAGCCACCCCAATTGTTACTCACAAACAAATATTGTATTAAGATCACACAAGAATAACAGTACAACAATAATAGTAATCAAGAGTACAATCAATATGTCCTATGATGGTACCATCAGTTTCGTAATATATAACTCACTGTGCTCCGAGTGAACCAAGAACATTCCCCAATGTCTCTTATTCCCGGCTTCAAGCCAAGTTGTTTCGCTCCCGCGATCACCAGAATGAGGTCCAATCGAGACCGAAATCTCATGCGGATGGCAAGTACAGTCACACAGCCAAAGCTGCACAAAGGCGCCCTCAAGGCGACTGGGAAATCCAAGGCGCCCTCAAGGCGACTGGGAAATACAAAGGCGCCATCCAGGCGACTGGGAAATCACACCCTCGGGTATGGATTTTCACGGCTCAGTCGGCGAACCGCAAATTAATTTTCAAAAGCCACGGTGCACACACACACACCAGATACATCTGAAAGCGGTGAAAACGGCTGACAAAGCAAAGAAACCTTGCTCGATGCGTGAAGCGCGCGAGTCAAAATGGCCACCGACCCGTTCCTGAGACGTAACGGCCCGACGATAATTCTCCTCGGAATCCACCGCCAAAAACCTGACACGCAGGTTGATCGGTCACAGCGATGACAACTCTGTCGCAGGAATCCCTTTCCCGGGAAACCCGAAAGTTCGCGAGTGACTCCCGTTCAACAACGTTCGCTTCAGAACTCGGAGCAGCTCGGCTTTCTTGTACCACTCACTCGCTCCGCCTTCTTTCTCTCCTCTTCCTCTTCGCCGCCGTCCGGTTCCTGTTTCGTTTAAAACATTAACCTTTTTACCTTTTGACAATAATAATTGCTATTTCCCTCAAACAACAATAATAATAATACATGGAACCAGAAATGTTTCAAGTGGATGAAGACCACAACAACGGAAGTGACGAATCCGTAACACTTCCCCCCCTCAAGAAAGAAAGTTTGAAAATAGTGAAAACTTTCTTTGCAGGCAAAACTCTCCCAACAAACAAAAGTAAATTCACACACAAATCATCAATTCCCGTGAGCAACGATAATCAATATTTCCCAAAAATAAAGCAACAAAACTTCAAACAACCTAGAGAGATTTCCAAAGTTAGTTCACTCTGGACAAAGCATCAGCAATGACATTGTCCCTGCCCTTTACATGTTCAATTTCCAAATTGAACTCCTGCAAAGCCAAACTCCATCTCATCAACCTCTGATTTTTATTTTTCATTTTTTGAATGAAGGTTAAGGGGTTGTGATCAAAAATCCAAAGTCAAGCAAATCTATAGCACTTTTTAGGGAGGCCGAGCTGAAAGCCAGGTTTCATGGTGTTGGGTGGTGAGGCCTGGAAGTATTCACTACATGTACGCCTTTAGGAACGTGGAGTTCACGGTTAATCCGTGTAGGAATCTTGGCTCGGCTGCTCCGCAGCATTCAGTGCTTCAAACTCTTCCTAACTTTCATAATAATCACGGTTGGAGTGCTTGTCGCTGTCGTCACGTGAATAGCGGTCTCCTTCTCGGCCACTACCCTGATAATCATCCCTTCGGGAGCTGCCGTAACTCTGGGAGCCTCCATAGTAATCTCGACTGCGGCCGCCACCAACAGTACTACTCCTACCCAGGGAGCCATAGCCACCCCTGAAACTACCTCCACGTTTTCCTCCTCTGTAGCCCCCTCGACGTCCATGGCCTGCCTTCTCTACTGTTATGGTCCGACCATCCAAATCCTTGCCATTCAAATCCTTTTCTGCATCTTTGGCGTCCTTTGTGTTTTCAAACGTGACAAAGCCAACCCCTCTTGACTTTTGCGTCTCCCTGTATTTTACCAGCAGCACTTCCAAGAGCGGTCCATATTTGCCGAAGACAGAGTCCAGAACATCTCCTCTTGTGTCAAAGTTCAGTCCACCTCCAAAGAGCTTGCCAACATTGCCTCCATTCATGACTCGTGTGCGCTGACACTTAGTTTCAGGGTACTCGACACGAAGTGTCTGTGCAAAGCGTGACGTCCGTACCTTCCTCTTCTCTTCAGAGCACTTCCTACCCATAGCACGAGTCGCGGTACAGGATGGAAAGATACCCGGAATCTCATGCTCTAACGGTGCGGTGTTATTTTCCATACTAGGCTTTTCAACAAACATCGGGTTACCAGAAACTTGACCACCGGCCAAATCATTCCCGGTAACAAAAGATATTCCCTCTACAGGAAGAGTGGCCTGTAAACCTACGGTGACCGGTCCTGACACCAAATCCGACTTTAAATGGATGACATGAAGTGGAGCTTTAACATAGCCACTAACACCAGTTGCCGTCTTCTCTGACAATGGCAAAATGCCCTCAAGCATCAAAGATTGATGTGCTCCTGTGTCCCTCAATACCCTAACCGGTCTCTGGTTAGTCAAGTCTCCATCCAGTGACACAAACCACTCTGTAATAAAAGGTTTGTAACCCTCTTGAACAAGGTCATTCTGTGATGCCATAACTTTGGCATGGGAACCTTCACAGGGCACTGTTCTCCAAGGACGATTTCTCGCATTTGCCAATGCATTCGGAGTTGAACTAGTCTAACTCCGCTCCTGATTTTTCCTTTCCAGGGCATAACATTGGGACATCAAGTGTCCAGGTTTCTTGCAAAAAGCGCAAGTAGGCCCGGAGGAAAAACTCGTGGTCTGCCTCGAGCCCCCCGGAAGATAAGTCTGTCTTGGAACTGTAGTCTTCTGATCCCTAATAGTCGCGGTATCAGATTTGTCCACATAGTCATCTCTAGGCCGCCCCCATGAATATTCGTTCTCCGCACCGGATGTACCATAACTCCCTTGGCGAACTCTAGGCGGGAAGTTAGGTTTGTAGAACCCCATCCTGTGTGTCAAGGCATAGTCATCTGCCACGGTTGCTACCTGATACAACTCTGGTACCTTCTTTTCCTTCCTCCAGATGTACTTTAATGTCCTCGTGGACACACTGTTTGAATTCCTCCACCTAGATCAATTGTCACAACAGTTTGAAGTCTTTCCCAACCCCTTTCGAATCACACCACCGATCAAACATGGTTTCCTTGATTCTGGCAAACTCCACATGGGTCTCACTCTCCCTCTTCCTGACATTCCGGAATTTTTGCCGGTAAGATTCAGGGACCAATTCATAGGCTTTGAGAATGGCTTTCTTCACTTCCTCATAATCTGTACATTTGTCAATCGGTAAAGCCGAAAATATATCTTGAGCTTTACCAACCAGAACACTTTGCACTAACATAGTCCACGACCCCACAGGCCATTTTAGCATCTGAGCCACTTTCTCAAAGTGTAAAAAAAACTTGGCTACCTCCTTTTCATTAAGGGTGGAACCAGCCTCACATGCCTACCAACATTCCAAGTGTTCTGACTAGTTGTCGAACCAGCCGGCATGGATACGACTTCTCTGCGTTCTCCCAATAATTCCAGCTCCTTCAGTTTAACTTCCTTCTGATACTCCATGTTACGTTCCTTTAACTCCCTTTCGGCTCTCCTTTCCTCTGCTCTTTCCTTTGCTCTTCTTTCTTCTTCAGCTCTTCTTTCCTCTGTTCTTCTCTCCTCGAGTTCTCTTTCAGCTCTCCTTTCCTCTGCTCTTTTCTCCTCGAGTTCTCGTTCTTGTTCTACTCTTTTTTCCGCGAGTTCTCTTTCAGCTCTCCTTTCCTCTGTACTTATCTCCTCGAGTTCTCGTTCCTGTTCTACTCTTTTTTTCCTCGAAGTTCTCGTTCCTGTTCTACTCTTCTTTCCAAGTTCTCTTTCAGCTCTCCTTTCCTCTGCTCTTCTCTCCTCGGCTTTCCATTCCAACTCTTTTAACCTTTCCTGGCTCTGCAGTTGCATCTCCATTTTCCAGAGCTCCACATTTTCTTTTTCCTCAGGTAACCAATCCAAGGCTACCTCTGTCCATGTTCACTGTCCCACAAAAGATTCTACCACCAATGTCTGCATCTCTGCTTTCTTCATATGAGCTCGGACCTCCAAGTTAAAATGTTTGGCCAATATCAAGAGTTCCGATCTTTTTAACGCTAGGAACAGTGCCTCATTAGGGGACGCCGCAAACTGTTCTGCGTCAAACACCATGGTGACTATTAGTTAACACCTGTTAACCTTCACACAAAAATTTTCCAATTTTTTGAAAAATTTGGGAATGTTAGAAAAATTCCAAATTTGGGAATTTTGGGAATGTCAGGGAATTCAATCCCGGACGAACCCCCAATTTCTGTTACGTGCTCCTCCCCGACCCCCTGGTCACGGTGTACCTCCGAGTCCCGAGAGGAGTCACGGCAGAAAAATGTGTTATTTTGTATGTCAAAGATCAATGGAGAAGCCACCCCAATTGTTACTCACAAAAAAATATTTTTATTAAGATCACACAAGAATAACAGTCCAACAATAATAGTAATCAAAAGTACAATCAATATGTCCTATGATGGTACCATCAGTTTCGTAATATATAACTCAATGTGCTCCAAGTGAGTGAACCAAGGACATTCCCCAATGTCTCTTATTCCCGGCTTCAAGCCAAAGTTGTTTCGCTCCCGCGATCGCCAGAACGAGGTGCAATCGAGACCAGAATCTCGTGCGGAAGGCAAGTACAGTCACACAGCCAAAGCTGCACAAAGGCGCCCTCAAGGCGACTGGGAAATCACACCCTCGGGTATGGACTGTCACGGCTCACAGTCGGCGAACCGCAAATGAATCTTCAAAAGTCACGGTGCACACACAGTCACACACACACCAGATACGTCTGAAAGCGGTGAAAACGGCTGACGAAGCAAAGAAACCTTGCTCGACGCGCAAAACGCGCGAGTCAAAATGGCGGACGACCCGTTCCTGAGACGTAACGGCCCGACGATAATTCTCCTCGGAATCCACTGCCAAAAACCTGACACGCAGGTTGATCGGTCACCGCGATGACAACTCTGTCGCAGGAATCCCTTTCCCGGGAAACCAGAAAGTTCACGAGTGACTCCCGTTCGACAACGCTCGCTTCAGAATTTGGAGCAGCTCGGCTTTCTTGTCCGACTCACTCGCTCCGCCTTCTTTCTCTCTTCTTCCTCTTCGTCGCCGTCCGGTTCCTGTTTCGTTTAAAACATTAACCTTTTTACCTTTTGACAATAATAATTGCTATTTCCCTCAAACAACAATAATAATAATACATGGAACCAGAAATGTTTCAAGTGGATGAAAACCACAACAACGGAAGTGATGAATCCGTAACACTCCCTCCCCCGGCAATGCCGGGTACTCCTGCTAGTATGATACACATACATACATACATACATACATACATACATACATATATACATATATATTGTTGTGGATATGAGAATGTTGTTTTTTTATTGTTGTGTAATGAATTGTTGTAAAATGTCACCCTCCTTCCTGCATTTGTTGTTGTATAAAGGTCAAAGGGCGTTCCCGTAGTTAATTCCATAAAACATACACGAAGGACACCATATATCCCTGTTCAGTAGTTATATCCTTATTATGTGTATTAGTGTAAGGCTGTGTCTTCCATTAATTGACACTCCATTGCACTGCATTAAATAAAGTAGATCCCTCCGACATGGCATCTTCAAAGTGCCAGGTTTGCCAGGTTTGCTGCAATTGCCAACTGCATTTGGGCGGTTTTCTTCGTTCGCCATTGCTGCCCTTTGGCTGGGGCTAGCTCGAATCGCCCCAAAACCACCATTGGCCACGAGGTAAGGTCGGGGAAGAAGGGCGTGTCTCCACCTCGTCATAGAGGGGAGGAGTGAACCAGCCCTTGCCGACCAACCCAGAACGAGGGGTTGGCTTTAGGGGGTGGAGAGAGAACGTTTGGGGGAGGTTCGCAAAAGGGTCAAGGGTGAGGCTTATATAACCTGCGGCAGACGCCCCCAGGAGAGTCAAAAGGAGGGAGGAGATCAGAGAGAAAAGACAAGCCAAAAGAGAGTCCTGGAGTTTGTGAGAGAGGGAGAGAGAACCCGTCACGCCAGACCCCCCACCAGCAGCGTTGGCTTCACCAAGCAGCTCCGACCCGTTACCCCGCGCACACGACAGGATCGGTGGCATCGGCGGCCGTCGAGGTCCAGCCCGACGTCCCGTGCAGGATCAACCTCCAGCCAGCTCCGTGCCTTCCTCCCCCTCCAGCCACCCACCTCCTTCCAGCCAATCCACTCTGCAATTCCCCGTGTGAGTCCGTCTTTGTTTGTTCTGTCCTGGGTTAAGTTAAGCCTGTTTAGATAAGCAAATTTCACTGTGTCACCTTTCCTCTTCTGTATTTTATTTTATTATCCTTCCTTCTCCTTGGTTTCTTTGATTGTGTAAATAGTAGGAATAAATTTAGTAGCATTTCCAACCTTTTTGCTTTGGTGTTCTTCTTCTTCTCACCCTTCGCTTTAGTCTTTTCCCCATTGAATATCTGTGGCGCGATTCGGCCAACGTTCAGGAATCGGGGTAACTGTTCGGGCGCGGCGGCCATCCGCTCGGCAAACAATATCCTCGCCGCGGTCCCGTAACAAAATATATATATATATTTGGCTTTTTTTGGCTTTTTTTTTTGGTTATATATATATATATATATATATATATATATATATATATATATTGTTGCGGATATGAGATTGGCATCCATCCATATCCGCTTGTAAATATTCCCCTATTTCCTCCATACTTCCCAACTATCCCCAATCCCCCATTCCCTAGTCCCATTTTCTGTAAACAACACTCTGTAGACCCGACCTCCCCCTATTTCCCCCATTAAATGTCGCATCCGTCCACCGCATCCAGGTCCACACGGGTGAGTTGGGGGTTATCGGGTAAACTGTGCGAACACGGCGGCCATTACGCTCGGCCCATCATAACATCTTAAGCCGTGTCCGTAACAATATATATATATATATATATATATATGTAGATATATATAGATATATAGATATATATATATATATATATATATATATATATATATATATATATATATATATATATATATATATATATATCTATTTAACCAAAAAAAAAAGCCAAACCGCCTTTTCTTGTGTCGAAAATCGAGATTGACATCGTCCATTTATGACCAAGCTTTAATCTCAGTCTGCAAAGCCGAGTACCATACGGATGCCTCCTTGTTTGGAGATGATGTTGGTATAGAATATTGCACATGTCAGTCAACATCATGTCATGGGGTCAGTGTGCTTTTTTTGGTTATATTTAACCCTTTGAGTAAGGATGGCGTCCAGTGCCGCAACCCGCGAAAAAGTTGTGTACGGATGACGTTACTACACGTCATGGACTATACCTATCAATAGATCGTCAATACGTGGTTGCATTCACGTACCAAAATGCCAAATTAATCCAGTACCGGGGGTATTTTTATCAAAAAAAAAATCCCGTACTCAAAGGGTTAACATTCCTGACTGCAAGCCTCCTGACTGATGATCAGCAGGGCAGATAAAAAGTGTTTGTGTGGCAGGTGACACTTGTTGCCAACAGGTCATGCAGCAACTGCTGTGGTGAGACTCAATCTATGCCTTGCTGCCTCGTCAAGTTCAGGGGTTCGATGTGTGTGTATGTCTGTATATGTATATATGTATATATGTGTGTGTGTGTGTATATGTATATGTATATGTATGTATATATATATATATATATATATATATATATATATATATATATATATATATATATATATATATATATATATTGTTACGGCTCGCGGTTTAGATGTTATATTGACCGAGCGGTGGTGTATTACCGCGACCGTTACAGGATCCCCGATTGGCCCGACTCCCCCAACGTTGAACAGATCGCACCACAGATATTCAATCGGGAAACCTCTAAAGCGACCGAACGAGAAGGAAAAGAGAAGAAGACAGAGTACGGAGGAATAACAGGATTTATTATGTATTTTCAGAAGCCAGAGCAACGAGAGCAATCGGTTATATTCAGCGAATGGAAGGAGCAGATACACAGTGCATCGTTAGCTTATACTATTCAATTTACTTAACCCCAGGACAACGATTAGGACAGACGACGTTCACACTTACACGGGGGATATTGCAGGCAGGTATGGCTTGAGGTGGGTTGCTGGAGAGGGAGGCAGGGTCAGGTCCCTGCAACCGGCAGGGCTGGAGGTAGCAGCTCCCAATTCTTCGCGTTTTTGGCGGGAAAACCCTCGGTCGCATCGACGCTGCTGATGCTGTGGACGTCACGCGCTGGCTCGGTCACACCTGCTCCTCTCCTTCTGGTGGAGCCGTCTCCCTCCTCTCAGCGCGTCTCTCCAAAGCTTGTTTCCTCTCCAAGTACCTCTCCTTTTTGGTTTGGAGTGTCTCTCATCTCACAGCTCACAGCTCACAGCTCAGCTCACAGCTCATCTCTCATGTCATCTCTCATGTCATCTCCCGAAGCAGTCCCTTCCAGTCGCTTTTATTACTCGGGGCGGAATCAAGCCGCCGGCTGCGAGGGCACGCCTACCGGGTCGCTAACCGCGATGCTGGTTGGCTGTTAGGGCTGTCCGATTCCTCCTTTGATCATGACGACGTGCCACGCCTGTGAGTTGGCGGCTCCTACCCCCCTCTTCTCCGAGATGAGCACATGGGCAATGGCGGCTTGCGGGATTGAACACCACTCGCACCGCTTTTGAAAGGAACTTTGGAGAGCGGAGATGATTGGGGAAATTGAAAGGGGCCTACGCTTATTTCGTTTGATACAATGCAGAGTCAATCTAGTGGGAAACACATATTTAGCCTACATAGAATAAGGAAATAAACTATTTAAAAAGATATATCGTGGCCTGTGTGTAAGTTTCATGGAATTAACTAGGACGGCTGCAACCATTATTTACATTACGAGGGTGTTACACACAACAAAACCATACTGTTCACATTCGTTACACTTTCTCCAAAATTGTTACACTTCTCCAAAACCGTTACACTTCTCAAATTCGTTACAATATATATATATAGATATATATATATATATATATATATATATATATATATATATACATACACACACACACACACACACACACACACACACACACACACACACACACACACACACACACACACACACACAAACACGGTGAATCAAAAGTAGCGCCCGCGCCCGATTTCTGTTTTTTCGGCTGTCAGATTCTTTCTGGGATGTCATGTTGTTAATAATTATTGTCTTGCAGATTATTAATTTTCTTAGTTTATTTATTTTTGTTTTTGTTTTGCAGGTTATTGCTGAGTTTGGAAAGTTACTGAATTTGCACCAAATTGAACCATGAATTACCTTTCAATGAATCAACGCATTGCGGCCGTGAACCATTACTACAAATGTAATGAACAACCAACGATGGCGGCACGCCGTTTGGCACAGGAATTCGATATTAACCCACCCCAGGGAAGAAACATACGATTCATTGTCGAGAAATTTGAAGCAACAGGGTCGGTAGCCACTGCAAAGAAGTCTGGCCGTCCGAAAACGGCAACGAATGTAGCTAAGGCTGAAGAAGCCATCAGGAGACTGGAACAAAGTCCGCAAAAGTCAACTCGCCGTTTATCTGCAGAGTTGGAAGTGAGCCAATCAAGTGTTATCCGTATCCTTCACCAGAAAAAATGGAAACCTTACGAAAAACAGAAGGGAAACACCATAAAAAAATGGAAACAGACCTTACACCTCCAGATTTCTTTATTTGGGGGTTCATGAAAGACCTTGTTTATCGTGAAAAGCCTCGTACCATTCAGGAATTGAAGGCTCAAATCACTGCAAAGTTTGAGGAAATTGATATCGAACTCTGCAAGCGTGTGTGCCACTCTGTGCCTGCTCGGCTGCAATTGTGCATCGATCACGAGGGAGCGTACTTTGAAAATTGCAAGTAAAACAGCTTGGTACAGTTCCGTAATAATTTTCCCCCGAATAAATGGTTAGATAAACACGCCATTCATTTATTTCTACCTTCTTGTACACTGTAATACAAATGGCAAACAATCAACTGACAGAAATATATGTATATATATACTAGCCGAAACCCGTGGAACATCCACGGAAGGGAGGATGTGGTGTATGGATAGAGTGTACCATTATGGATGGCATAGGGGATTTGCTTGTCCGAATAAGAGTTAGGAAGAAAGATGAGAATGAAGAGTGCGTATATGAACAACGATCGCCGACACCGGCACAAATGCATGCTCTGGATTGTCCACTCAGTGGACGGCTTGCTTTCGCCTTCGCCTGTCCAATCAGCGGACGGCTTGCTTCGCCTTCGCCCAGCAGACGCCAATACGATGGCGTCGTAAGATGGCGTCGTATCGGCAGTTAATCGGATGCTTTTGGGCCCCAACGTCGGCTAATTCAGATTTTTCGAGTATGGCTGTACGTGATACACAAAGAGCGCGGTTCGTAGATCGTAAATCCATTAGTGCCGTGGGCATCGGGTCACTGGGTGCAGCGTAAAAGGGATAACAAAGTCGAGTCCTTACGCTATTATTATATAGATATATATATATATATATAGATATATATATATATATATATACTGTATATATATAAACAGAAATCGGGCACTACTTTTGACTCACCCCGTGTATATATATATTGTTACGGACGCGGTTAAGATGTTATTATGGGCCGAGCGGATGGTCCACCGCGACCGTTACAGGATCCCCGATTGGCCCGACTCCCCCAACGTTGACCAGATCGCACCACAGATATTCAATTTGGAAACCTCTAAAGCGACCGAAAGAGAAGGAAGAGAGAAGAAGACAGAGTACGGAGGAATAACAGGATTTATTATACACACAAGCAAAAAGAAGGAGCGATCAAAGTTATTTACAAGCAATGGATGGAAGAAGCAGTCACACAGTGAATCGTTAGCTTATACTAGTCAATTTACTTAACCCCAGGACAACGATTAGGACAGACGACGTTCACACTTACACGGGGGATATTGCAGGCAGGTATGGCTTGAGGATGGATGGTTGTTTTGGGAGGCAATGGAGGGTCCAGCGTGGATTGCTGCCTGGCGCGTCCTTTTCGTGGCCTGCGGCCCCTTAGCTGCCCCCTTAGCTGCAGCGCAGCTGGTCGCACGATGGCTCGCACACACCTGCTCGTTCAGGCGTCTTCCTTCTCCCCAGCAACAACGAGCGACAGCAAGCAAGAGGACGGGGTCAGAGCAAGAGAGGCAAGAGCTGGAGGACGGGGTCAGAGCAAGAGAGGCTGGAGGACGGGGTCAGAGCAAGAGCGTGGAGTGCGTCCCGCGGCGGCTTATATTGGTTTCCTCACCGAACCTTCGCGCACTTTCTCGGGGGTTCCCGCTCCGCCCTCCCTTAGCCAAACCCCTTGTTCTGGGTTGGATGAGCGGGGCCGACTTACTCCTCCCCCCTATGACGAGGGGGGCGACCCGTCTTCTCTAGCCACTCCCCTTGTTCGTAATGGCCGCAAATGGCGAAAACCGGTCAGCAGCTGCAGGTAAGGCGCCGTCACGTTGCACAGCAGTTCAGTACTGCAATAAACGGTTGATGTCAAAGCTCAAGTGGGGGAATCCCTGGCACTTGAGCTGCCATGGATCATCGGAGGGGCCTACGCTTTATTTCGTTTGATGCAATGCAGAGTCAATCTCGTGGGAAACACATATTTAGCCTACATAGAATAAGGAAATAAACTATTTAAAAAGATATATCGTGGCCTGTGTGTAAGTTTCATGGAATTATCTAGGAGGACGGCTGCGACCATTATTTACATTACGAGGGTGTTACACACAACAAAACCATACTTTTCACATTCGTTACACTTTCTCCAAAATTGTTACACTTCTCAAAACCGTTACCCTTCTCAAAACCGTTACACTTCTCAAATTCGTTACAATATATATATACACATACATACATACATATATATATACACATACATACATACATACATACATATATATATATATATATATATATATATATATATATATATATATATATATATATATATATATATATATATATATATATATATATATATATATATATATATATATATATATATACACATACACATACACATACATATACATATATAGCTACGGTTTTGAGATTGGCACATATTGATCATGAAAGGTTAAAGGGTTGCCCCCCATAGTTAGTCCACGAGCAACACGTAGGCCACCTTAGAGTATTAGTTATGTCATAGTATGTGTAAGTATAGGCCATTTCCCCTAGTAACATCTGCGTTGTGTAAAGACATGAGTTTAGGTCCTTTCATTTTGCGCCCACCCTCCAAGTTCCACCTCCATGGGCATAATTGATCCCGCGCTCAATTTAGCTGATCCCTCAGTTTGTTACGCTTTGGCTACCCGCCGCATTTATTACGCTTTGGCTGCCAGCAGCATTCGCTGCCCTTTGTTCGCTCGCTAGTCGAGTAACACGAGGTAGGCCTGAGACGGAGGAACATGGGGTCGGGGTGGGGCGGCGTCAAGGCAGCGCGTCAGAGGCGATGACGGTAAGGGCCACCAGCCAACCAGGGCTCCAAGGGCATGGCGTGACAGGGCGTGGTAAGGCACGCCTGGTAAGTGCTAGAAGGTTTGCGGGGCGTACCTATAAAAGCCTGTGCACAAAGCCCTTGAGAACAAACTAAGAGAACTTTGAGGAGTGGTGAGAGGACTCGTTGGGAAAGTGCGTGATAAAAGGACTTGAGAGAGAGGGCACTTGTTACAAGGAGCACGAGAGAGAGGACGAGTGAGTGGTGAACAGGACTCGACTGAAGCAGCGCTCGCTTTGGGGGTATTGCACTATATCTCAGTATTACGTACGTGCCGAAGGAAAGGCAGCCAGATGCGCCGGTGGCGAATATCGCCTACTCAGCCACGCGAGTAAACACGGTAATAGCGCGAGTGATAACCGCCAACCGCCAGAGCCCAGACCCTACCGTTCACCCCGTATTATCCCGTGTGCGCCAACGACACGCGGAGAGCTCCTACCCCTCGACTTACCAACTGCCCGGGACAAACCGGAGGCCGGAGGAAGCTGCACGAGAGCCCTCCCTGGACGTGGTGAACATCATCCCGCAGCTGCAAACCCCGTGTGAGTGTGTCTGTGTGTGAGACGGGCCCGTTTGTCCTGGGAGTAAGTTAAGACTGTTTTTAAGGCTGCACTGTGTCCCTCTTTTCTGGAATCATTGTAAATAGTGTGAATAAATTCTGTTCTTCCTTTCTTCCCAATTCGACCGCTTCTGTGATTTCTCCATTGGATAAGCGTGGTACGAGTCGGATCGCTAGAACCGGGTTCACCATATAAACGGCACGGATCGCGTGTACGCACCGCTCGGCGTCTCAGCACGCGTGATTCGTGCGGGGCTTATTTCCTCGTTTCTGGGCAGCGCGAGTAATTAGGTAATAGTGATTCTCGTCCTACGACCCTATTTTGCGCTGTCCGGGAAGGCCGTCATAGGTCCCGGGTCCCGTCGGCTAGTCAAAGACAAGGGGACTAATCCCCCCTTGGTAAGGGGAGAAGGCCGGCGGCGAGATCCGCAACTATATACGTATATATATATATATATATATATATATATATATATATATATATATATATATATATATATATACATATATATATATACATATATATATATATATATATATACATATATATATATACATATATACATATACATATATATATATATATATATATATATATATATATATGTATATATGTATATATGTATATATATATATATATATATATATATTGTTGCGGATCTCAAACGTAGGCCTTCCCCTTACCAAGGGGGGATTAATCCCCTTGTCTGTTATCAGCCAACCCGATCCGGGGCTATGACGTTCCTTCCGGACGATGTTAGGTAAGGTCGTAAGCCGAATTCTTATTACCTAATTACTAACGCCGGCCATGAAGCAAGGAAATAATCCCGCCCGAACCACTGTTTTAGTGGACACACCGAGCGATAGCGAGCCGCGATTCGGGCCGTTAACAGGAACTAACCCAATTGGAGCGGTTTCTAATCGTGCCACATTTACCCAAAGGAGAAATCACTAAGACAGTCGAATTAAGAGGAAACAGGAAGAACAAGCAATTTATTACACTTTGTACAATGAAGAAGAAGAAGAAGATACACAGGGCAGCCTTAATGACAGTCTTAACTTATCCCTGGACACGGGCCCGTTCGCATTCAGACTCAGACTAACACAGGGGTTGTAGATGGTCGGGTCGAGGGTCAAAAGATGGGGTCCACAGCTCGCTCCAGTCCCCGATTCGTACCACGAAGAAGAGAGTAGACGGCAGGCAAGCTCTCCGCGTGTCGTTGGCGCGGATCGGACAATTATATGGGGGGGATCGGTAAGCTGGGCTAGCGGTTACTATGCGGCTCACGGCCACGTACGTAATAGAAATACCGGCGCTTTATATGCGCTCCCAGCAAGCTCAAAGCCAAATCCTCAACGAGTTCTTGCGATCAACGTTCCCCCAGCGAGTCCTTTCACCAATGCCAAACGTGACACAGTCCTCTTGATCAAAGCGCAATCGTGCAAGTCCTCTTGATCAAAGCGCAATCGTGCAAGTCCTGGACAGTCCTCTTCGCGCAGTCCTTCTGGCCAGTCCTGATAAACCGCATAAGTCATTCGATCAAGCGCATCAATCCTCTGGTAAGTCCTTCTGAAGGGCTTTGCGTGCGCGGTTATATAGCGCCGCCCAGCGAACCCTCTCGAATGTGCCAGACGTGCACTCACCACGCCCCTTAGGCCATGCCCACTGAGCCCTGGTTGGTTGTTGGGGTCTTACCGGATCCGCCCTTGACGTCTGCTTGACGTGGCCACACACCCCGACCTCGCGCTCTGCCCCTTTTCCAGGCCTTACCTCGTGGCATTCGGCTGGTTTCAGCATCCTACTGCGAGGGGCAATGGGGCGCAGAGTGGATGGTGTGCAATGGGGAATGGGGCGCAGACTGGATGGTGCGCAATGAGGTCGATTGGAGGGTGGGCTGCAAAATGAACGGGACCTACTTTTATTTATTTATTTTACACAACGCAGGTATCACTATTGGAAATGGCCTTATCTCACATATACTATGAAATAACTAACGTTCTAAGGTGACTTACGTGTTGCATGTGTTACGGATTCGTCACTTCCGCTGTTGTGGTTTTCATCCACTTGACGCACTTATGGTTCTATGTATTATTATTATCATTGTTTAAGTGAAAGGGCCATTAGCATAATCAAAATGTAAAAGGTTTATTGTTCATGAACAGTTTGCAAAGGTTGAAAACGTTACTGTTAAGAAGAGACAGGAAGCCGGATCGGGAACTGGAAGACGACGAGGGTGAAGAAGAGGAAGGCGTGGCGAAAAAAAGTCGGACAAGACGCGTGTCTTGAA
>NC_136270.1:27891238-28076238 GCF_964187855.1 Myxine glutinosa | reverse complement strand
GAGGATTTTAGAAATCTGAGAGAAGTGGTTGACCTTAGGCCTATGTTGACCATAGGTCTATGTTGATGTCAAAAATAGTTGATGGTTGAATTTAGTTAGCTGATATGTAAATTCTTTTCAAATTTCAACTCAATCAGATGAGAATTGATGATTTTAGAAATTTGAAGAAAAGTTGTTGAACTTTGGCCTGTTGAACTTTGACCTTTTGACCTAAAAAATAAATAGGATTCTGTCGGACCATCAACTCTACCATTTGGTGAAGTTTCGCGAAGATCGGTTTTAAATTGTGACCTGTAGGCAAGTATAAGCGGACGGACGGACGCACGCACGCACGCACGCACGCACACACACACACACACACACACACACACACACACACACACACACACACACACACACACACACACACACACACACACACACACACACACACACACACACACGTACGTCAAAACGAGCTTTTTTGCCCAGTGAAGAAGAAAGATAAAAGGTCACAATCATATTTTATTTGCTTAGACATGGAAGTATAATAAACTTCGGAAAAACATGTAGGAAATGTTGCAAATGAAAACATCCGGGAAGAAAATATGAAACTATATAATTGGCTGAGCACCAATATACAAAACATGTATGCAAGTACCTTGAGACGTTGCTGAATCTGGACATGGTGCCTGCGGGCCAGCTCTTCTTGCTGTTGTTGGTACTCTGCCATGAGCATGTGCCTCTGGAGGTTTTGCTGTCTCTTAAGCAACACCAACTCCTGTTGAACCTCAGGTTCAGCAGCCACCGCCTCCCAGGGCACTGGTGGAAACAGGTCACATTATATATTCATCAACATCAAGCAAGATCAAAGAGCAAGTAAAATTAGGAAATTGCATCAGATGATCAAGACTCAAAATCATATGGTACGTTAAGACCAAGGTATGCTGCTTACATATCAAGTCCAGTAATTAAATCTGACAAATTAAACGAAAACATTCTGGCTTGCCTGCAACGTTTCGACATGAAAAATTAAAAAATGCAAGAGCACAAGAAAATAAGTGAAGCATTGCTTGGAGCAGAACTTGGCTTAGGGGAAAAAAGCATAACCATCGTAAACTTATCGAAATAATAGCATATTAGGTGAAAAATGTAACTTTGTAAACATTAAATGATTAATGACGAAATACTTGCATCAGAATATAAAACAAAACTTGACACACATCATACATTTCCTTTTCAATGTCAAACAAAATTTACCCCTCTGCCCCAAGGAGAAAGCTATAACATTAAATAAAATGACGTCTCAAACAAATACCACACCAACATAATGGTCGAGCACCGGTCAGATCATGATTTTGATTGTCGAGAAATATGTTGGTGACTAAACCACTGCCCTGGAAATCCATCCCAGTTACACTTTGGGCAAGGATGACAAATTTTAAGAATTGAAATCCTGCTTACCGCAGTTGAAATTGGGATTTAAGATATATGAAAGTTAAATTGGCAATGGCCATTATTGCATGACCAAAAAAAAGATTTATAACATCCAGGAAATAAAAAAAGACAAAAAAACAAAACAATGAAGTACCATCAAGTTATCTCTGACTTTCGAAACAAACAAACAAAAAAAAGAACAGCTCATTTGCATTTGATAGGACAGTTATCCTTAAATTCATCAACTTTATCTCCCACCATTACAAACTCAACATTTCTCACAGATTATTAACACATTTGTTTAAATTATTTTGGCTCAATCATTGCCATTCCTCCACCAGGACAAGCGCTATAAACAAAGATGCCACTGAGTTGACCTCATCAGCTCCAGCGAAACGTTCACAATTGCCAATTCTGGGGCAAAAGCTAAATCACATTCGGCTGAGTGACACTCGATCTTTCTAATGGCCAATAAGGCCAAACGCTCACAGATTTGTTATTTTGTTATGGTATGAAAAACTCTGGATGTTTTGTACAGCTGATACAAATGAGAAAGCCATGTCTCAGATGGATATCAAAGTTCAGAAAAAAGACTTATTTGGTGGTTTGGTGGATGAAAAGCGTCTGACTGGGAGAGGAGTACTTGTAATAAAACAAGACAAAGTCTCACAGCGACACAGCTGGGCTTGTTTGATACTTCAGTTGAAGATGGACGTAATGACGAAGTGTGACACAGAACTGCCGCTACTTTAATATATAGAAGATATATTTTAACCTCTAGTAACTTTGCAGTCACTACAAAGGGATTAGTGTTACGATTACATTTATTATAATATTAACTTACTTTATTATTACGAAAATGATATTACTATAAAAAAAAAAAGAGGCTAATTCCTTACTTCCACGGTTGCACCGCTTATCATCGATTCATGAACCATACACCGCTTTAATCCATCAACTTTCCATTCATGACATTGGGATTAAAGTGTTCTGGTTATATTTACTATACTATTATTAGTATTATTATTATTATGAAAATGATACTACTGAAACAATACACTACTGTATTAAGAAACCTGTGCTTAATTTGTCCGAAGCGGTTCAAAGGTGAGGCATGAAGTCTGAGGCCGATACGTACCGTATTATTGGAAGAGCCGTAACGCCGATGCTTTCGATATATGATGGTCATTTTAACAATCGGTTTGTTTGTTTTTCACACTGAATGAAAAACGTAAAGGTAGAGCATGGCGGTTGTGATATATGACAGGTTCGACAATATGTTCGGCATGAACGAAATTGGAATTAAAATGGCGGTGTGCGGAGTCAGCCGCCGTATCACCGTAATGACATCAGACGTAATACCATCACCCTGTCATGTGACCAGATCCTCAGCTTTGATTGGCATACGTTTGAGGGGACATACAGACAGAAAAACACTGTTCCAGACAGCTTTACCCTATTGGCTACACTGTAAAAATGGGATGGAAATTGATTTCTAGTTTATTCAACAGCATTTCTCTGTTAATAGGAACAAATAAATAAGAATCTTTTTGAAGCCGCAAGGACATACTAGAGCGGGATGGACAGCAGTTAGAGAATAAATAAATGCCATTAAAAGCAAACGATCGTGTGTCTGAAAAGGAAAGTTTTCAATTGATGTGTTCTCCCAACAATGACATATGGCAGTAAAACATGATCTCTATGAAAGAGGATGCAGCAAAAAATAATAATCAAGCAAAAAGCCATGGAAAGAATCTGCCTTGACATAACCAACAGAGACAGGACAAGAATCGAAGGAATCAGACAGAAAACAAAATACCTTGACAATCTGGTCAAAAAAAAAAAAACCTCGCTTTGGAATTGGGCTGGACACATGGCAAGAAGAATTGACAACCGGTGCAAAACAGGAATTACAAATTGGAAAGCTCAAGCAAGCTTTGGAAGAGGCAGTGGTAAGCCAATGATCAGATGAAGAGATGCAATCAAAAAATTTACAAGATTGCAATAGCCTCAAATTGCATTGAATGGAACAGAATTGAGAAAGTTGACAGCGGCCTTCATCGTGCAGTGGAATAAATTGGCTGGTCAAGTGAAGTTGTTTTTTTCATATTTCTCTTTATTCATTATAATTCTTCCTTCTTCTTTATTTCTCTCTTCATCTGTGTTGGAAGAAGTGAATTATTGCAGAAATTTTTCTGAAAGGTTCACTTGGCTGCGCCTGGATGTGTTTGAGGGCAGAGGAGTAGCGGCTGAAACCCAAATCCTATCCAGGTTCCTCCTGATGACTCCATATTTGCTCTTTACTTCTGGTTCCTTCTGATGACTCCAATGCAGTATTTGGTTTTCCATTTCATTGTCAAATATAGGAAATGGAAACCAAACGGCATTTCCTTTTGTGTAGAATCTCCCCCAAAATGGTGAAGCATCTGCAATTAACCAATGGTAAACTTGAACCATTCAAACACACAAAAGCCGTGTTTTTCTTGAGCACAGATTAAAATTCACCTTTAATAATTGCAAAGCTCCAATGTTTATTTATAAACCTAAATTGAATGTTACAATTTCACACAATAGTTCTCAGGCCAAACATTTTCATCATGGAAATCCCTTCTTTTCATTTACTGCAAATCTAACAGCCATTCCTCAAGTAGAGTTGTAAAATAATAATAATTTCCTTCCTGAAAGTTTGGGGGAAAAAAAAAGGCGAATGGAAAAAATAATAAAATAAAAAAGGGAGTACGAGGTATTTTTAAAATGTTTTTTTAATAAAGCAGGTGTTCCAGCAAATTATTGTTCATGTTACCTCAGTCTTGCATGATACACCCCTCCTCCACCCCCTCAATACAAGTTAATGATCGTTGAACGACTAGTAGTTGGAGTGGAAGTAGCAGCAGCAGCAGCAATCTAACTCGTCTACTCTTCGCGAAAAACACCGTGGGATCACTAACGTCCACCAATTAATGCTGGCAGATGGGACTCTATGTTTAATGTCCATCCGAGAGACGACACTGTGAAGGATGGAACACTGCCAAGCACCAATCTGACATTTACACAGTCAGATCTTCCAGGAATCAAAACCAAGACTATGTAGCTCAAACATGCGTGATACCTCTGCATCATCCTGTCGGAACCCTATATAACTTCAATGACGTCAGCAAATGACAAAAAACAGGAACAAAATGCTTCCATTTCCACTTCCTCAAGTTTACCGCTCAAGAAAAAATAATAATTGCAGTCTTTGGTTAAGTTTTTTTTAATCCTTTGCGGTGTGATTTTGCACAAGGCTGGAGGAAAACTGTCGGTTTAACTTTGCAACGACAAAAAACACTTCAAGCATTCTTTTGAAGTAAATTATCAAATGCCAACTAACTTACAAATAACACCGATTATTTAATTTTAAAAACCCAAGGGCCAATTTATCGAGATGCGCAAAACTAAAAACACGTGTGCACGTGTGTGCGTGTGTGCGTGTGTCCCCTCTATAATTCCAAACCTATGAAACCGAGCGGCCCCAAACTTTGCAGGCATACCTCTCAACCTCCAAAAGAGTGCAGGAATAAAAACTGGGTGTTTGGATGGGTTTTTGAGAATCATTTACAGTTTACACTAACAGGCTTATGTTTGGTCAGCCTGCATTCAGGTCGCTCAGCTTGGGGTCTTCTCTCTGCCATTTTGTCTGCTCAACTCAAGTTTGCCGAGTCTCAGAACTGGTTTGTTTCTGCACAATAAAACTTCATATCTCAAAAGGTAATGTAGCTGATTTTCATACCTACGATTCACTGTATTCCTGTATATATCGCAATGCTTATAAGCGCCAGTGTCTGTGCCTTTATTTAATTTCTGCAAAGCACGACAATATCTTCACCTGAACCGAATTTCAACATTCTAACTGTGGAATTGACCTCAGCAGTAGTTCCGGCTATTAAAAAAGCATAAATTCGTCTAATTCGGACATGGTGGGACACTCTGGGCATCTCAACAGTATTGGAGTGCTTGCTTAAGTGCTTAAGCTTCTTGGCGAGCACTCTACAAGCAGATTGGTAATGGAATGACCCGCCACTTTCATTATACGACCTGCTACTTCCACATACATAGATACATATAAAAATAATGTCCATCAACCGCATGTTGGAGTTCCTGCATGTTGGTTCAAGCTGTGAATTTCAAACTCGACAACAAACTTTGTTCAAACTCGGAAAACAGAGAAACAGAAGGAAAACATCCCCCCTTTCTCTACCACCCCCCCCCCCCCCCCCCCCATCCTGGCAATGCCAAGTACCTTTGCTAGTTAGTAATAAATTGATGCAGGTAATGAGTCATCCCAGTCCAATTAAATGACGAGACGTTTATAATTTTAAAAAGCAGAACAAACTTAGTCAGTAGAGCCAGTGTTTCTTCTTCACTTCAACAACTGCCATGACCAAGGCGAGTGGATTCTCGCCAAAACATCGGCTCATACCGACGAGTGAGTCCAGCTTTTGCAATTATAAACTTGTACTGATGTTTAGTCATGTTATTTATTTTACAATGACCAAACTGTTACATGAATATGAACAAATGATTTATTTGCACAAATTTATGCAGAGAGGTCACCGAATGACAGGAATAGTCGATCGTCAGAGAAACCTTTTTAAGATCGTTCAGATATAAAAAATAAATCCCATGAACCACAGTGAAGAAATAACTATGGAAAAGCAGCTGCAGCGGAACAAAAGAAAGGGGGGAAAAACAATAATAAATCAAACTGTGCACAGAAATGGGAAAATCTACTTTTGATGAAGCTGTGTTTTGGCAATTGTATACAACAGCAATGAAATATTGTGCTTATGTACCAAAGCATTATATAAATATTGATATATAAAAATACAGTATATACATCTTTCTTTTGACTTGACGAGATTGACGAGAAGAGGAAGAAGTTCAAGGAGTGGCAGAAAGCGAAAGGTATGGGGGCAGAAAAGGCAGAGCATGAAAGTTATAAGGCAGCCAAGAAGGCTGCAAAGAAAGAGGTAGCAAAGGCGCAGGAGGCATGGAGGAAAATGTTCGGAGAACGCTTGGATTTGGAAGAGGGTCAGAGAGTGGTATTCAGGATTGCAAAGCAGATAGTGAAAGAGAGGTGTGATGTAATGGGGGTGAGTTGCTTGAAGGATGAAGTGGGACAAATCGTTGTGGACCCAGATGGAATCAAAGGAAGATGGAAGAGATAAATGGAAATACTGCTGAATGCAGAGAATGAATGGGATGGCAACATAGAGAGTAACCCAGTTTTAGGACCGGCAGAGAAGATAACCGAGAAGGAAGTTGAGGAAGCGATAAAAGCAATGAAGAGTAGAAAAGTGGGAGGGCCGACGGGAGTTGTGGGAGATATGTTGAAGGCAGCGGGAAATTGGGGTGTGAAGAGAATGACAGAGATCTGCAATCTGGTGATTAAGGGAAGGCAGCATTCCAGTGGATTGGGAACCGAGTACCCTCGTCCCTCCATACAAGGGGAAAGGTGACCCTCTGGACTGTGGCGCGTATCGAGCGATAAAGTTATTGGAGCATGGAATGAAGGTATTGGAAAGGGTGTTGGAGAGGAGGATAAGGAAGAAAGTGAAGATTGACGAAATGCAGTTTGGATTTATGCCAGGAAGAGGAACGACAGATGTGCTTTTTATTGTGAGGCAGTTGCAGGAGAAGTACATGGAGAAGCAGGAAGAAGTTGTTTCTTGGGTTTGTTGATCTGAAGAAAGCATTCGATAGGGTTCCACGTGAAGTAGTGACATGGGCATTGAGGAAGTTAGGAGTGGAGGAATGGTCGTCAGAGTAGTGATGGCAATGTACAAAAGAGCACGCACAACTGTCAGGACGAAGGACGGGAACAGTGGTGAGTTTGAGGTGAAGGTGGGAGTGCATCAGGGGTCGGTACTAAGTCCACTACTATTTGTAGCTGTGATGGAGGTGCTGGCTCGGAACATAAAGAAGGGTTTACCGTGGGAGTTGTTGTATGCAGATGATCTGGTGTTGATTGCAGAAAGTATGGATGGACTGGAGAAGAAGATGAACAAGTGGAAGGAATGTATGGAGACAAAAGGTCTGAAGGTGATTATCGGAAAAACGAAGGCGATGGCAAGTGGTAAAGCATGTGGTGAGGTGGAAAGAACTGGGAAGTGGCCGTGTGCTGTGTGCAGGAAGGGTGTCGGAGTGAATTCCATTCAATGTACAATGTGCGCTGAGTGGGTTCATCAAAAATGTAGTGGTTTGAGAGGGTCATTAACGAGTGTGGCAGCTACATTCAAGTGTAAGGTGTGCACAGAGGGAGCTGCAGATGGAGGAAATGTTGAGTTGGATCTTGGAGCCGGTGTGAAGCTGGAAGGTGTGAAAACATTTTGTTACCTCAGAGACATGCTGAATGGAGAAGGTGGATCAGACTCGGGAACGGTTGCTAGAGCGAGATGTGCATGGAAGAAGTTTCGGGAACTGAGTGGCGTGCTGACGAGGAGGGGAGTGTCGTTGAAGCTGAAGGGAAAGGTGTATGCTATGCTGCATGTGTGAGAAGTGTTATGATTTATGGGAGTGAGACAAGGGTAATGAACGGAGAGCAGCAACGAAGGCTGGAAAGGGTGGAAATGTGAATGGTTCGGTGGATGTGTGGAGTATCGTTGAGAGAGAGGAAGACAAATGATGAATTGCGAAAGATGATGGGAATAGAGCCTGTGATGGATGCTGTGAAGAGAAACAGTTTGAGATGGTTTGGTCGTGTGTTGAGGAAGGATGAAAGTGGCTGGTTGAGAAGAGTGATGGAAATGAATGTAGAAGGAAGTAGAGGACGGGGAAGACCGAGAAATACTTGGCTAAAGATGGTTGAAGAAGAAATGCGGGCAAGGGGGGTAACAAGGGGAGATGCAGAAAATAGGGCAAAATGGAGAAGATTGTCATGGGGACCGCAAGGCTAACCCCCGCTCTTGCAGGGAAAATGGCCTTAAAATGCCTGTTGTTGTATACATCTTTCTTTTCTTTTGTTTCCAATCACCTTTTGGCCCGATCACTCAATGATGAGGAATCACTTGCAAAATTAAACAAAAATTCTCATATCCGGATCCGGATCCGGATTTGTATCTTAACTAAAATCTAATCGATTAGTCCTCGTCTCATATCCAACCATCACACAAGGTTTTGTCCAAATCCGACCATAACTTTTTTTAGATATCATGCTATACATCGTTTTTTGCCATATCTCAACAGTGAAGAATTACTTTTTTTTTAAATCCTTGGATCCAGATTCATATTTTCACTAAAATCTAATCATTTCGTCCTTTTCAAATACCCAACATGTCCACCAAAATTCGCCGCATCTGTCAAGAACTTCGAGATATCTTGTTCACAAATAGACAGGGGTGAAAAGAACCTCCATCCACCTTTGGTAGCGGAGGTAATAATGGGGTGTATGGTGGATTGATGTGCGGAAGGCTATTTTCATCAACAGTAAAAAGGAAAACTAGTCTTCGTGAAGGGTAGTTTCACACTGTCGGAAAATAGAATGAAGGACAGAATCAACGGAATCAAAATAGAATGAAGGACAGAATCAACGGAAAGTCGATTGGCTTTTGCCAACTTCTTTGGGAAGGAAGGAGAAGCTGACGTCTCAGGTGTTAACCATTCGTCCTTGCACTCACAAACATTTAACACGAAACGTCAGCTTCTCCTTCCTATCTAATGGCCGTGAGCATGAGCCGATCTACGACCTGTTGATTCCATCTGTAAGTTCAACAGAGTTTACACTTTGTTTTGCCTAAAAGCTTGTTCTTTCAATCATCTTTCCTCTCGTTCCGATACAGGAGATTCAGTTCTTTCAAAGGAAGACAGCAATACATTTAAACAGTTAAGGAGCAACGTCAATGACAGCACAACCCATTTGATTGCAATGGGTACCCTATTATTACATGACTTTTAAAATACTTCAATTGTGTAGCTTCACTGACCGATTAAATTAACTTGTGCATCTCAGTTGCTTTATTTCAAGCTAAAAACACATTGTAACCACTACTTTGAGATCATGTTAAGTGCAGAGGTCACAGAAAATGAAAAACAAAAAACAAAACAGAAGCACAGCCAACTGGAGATTCTAGCTGAGAACAAAGGCTCAGAGGTCTGAAGTTACAACAACAGAGGGGCCTTCTATTGGGGCAAATAAAGACATTTACCAAGCTTCCATAAAGCCTGAGAAGAGGGGGCAGTGTGGGGACATAAAACAGGTACAAACAAGAAAAAGAGCAATCAGAGATTGCAAACCCTCGCCGGGATGTATTTATTTTCAGTGGTTTTTAAGGCTTTTGTGTTAAAGCAAATATGGCGGCTGAAACACGTGACCGATGACGTCATCATTATTTATTTTCTAAACGAATTTATTCCCAGATTATGCTCAAGAAATTTCATCTTCATCGGATGAAGTTTTGTACTTGTCGAATTATGACGTCATAATGGAGGCACCTATGACATCATTAACATATTTTATTCCCCATGGAGAGTTCTTTACAATGAGCCATGTCTCAATTTTTTCGATTCAGCACTTCTGGAGATATAGAGGTGCAAAGTTTTTCGGTTTTTCCAAGATGGCGGCCGAACCACGTGACCGATGACTATTTTTTTTCTCCACCACTTTATGCCGACATGGCGCTCAAGAAATTTCATCTTGATTGGATGAAGTTTTGTACTTGTCGAATTATGACGTCATAATGGAGGCACCTATGACATCATCATTAACATATTTTATTCCCCATGGAGAGCTCTTTGCAATGAGCAGTCTCAATTTTTTCTATTCAGCACTTTCCGAGATATAGAGGTGCAACGTTTTTCGATTTTTCCAAGATGGTGGCCGAACCACGTGCCCTATGACGTCATCATTATCATTAAAAATTCTACAGGTGGAGTTGCATCTATGGTTCAAATTTCAAGTCAATTGGATGAAAATTGAGGATTTTAGAAATTTGGCCTATGTTGACCATTTGGCCTATGCTGACCTCAAAAATACCTGGTGGTTGAATTCAGTGAGCAGATATGCAAGTGGTCTTCAAATCTCAAGTCAATCGGATTAAAATTGAGGATTTTAGAAATTTAGCAAAGTTGGTGACCTTTGGCCTATGTTGACCTATTGACCCCAAAAACAATAGGCTTCTGGCTTTTGACCAACTCTACCATTTGGTGAAGTTTGGTGAAGATCGGTTGAAAATTGTGACCTGTAGGCCGGTGACAAACAAACAGACAGACAAACAGACAGACAAACAGACAGACAGACAACCACAAGCACAACTGACCAATATACTTGAAAAATCTTCGATTTTGCAAGCAACAAACAAACAGACAAACAAAGACAAACAAACAGACAAACAAACAGACAAACAAACGGACTCAAATGCAATACCCTCTCCTCTGGCGAGGGTAATAAGATAATATTTCTGCAAATAAAGGCCATGAGATTAAACAGTTGCACTTTCTCATCACCAACATGGAAATTCGACCATCAGCAGTTGCCCACTTCAGGAATGTGTGCAAATTTGATTGGCCAAAGGACCGAGCAGAATTTTTTTTACACAGATATTGATGTATTGTATCACCAATTGCAACCTCCTCAATCTTATTCAATTTGCTGTTTACACCCTTCCCTTCCATTTTTTTCCTTTTCTTACTCAACCGCCAACTACCCCCTACCAATCACATTTGTGCGATTGTCCCGCAAAAGCGAATGCTAATCGGTGATAAATCAGCTTGAAAGATTTGACTGATCTTTGCAAATGTGTATTCCCTGTCGAGCCAACATTTTGATCTGACTGCATCCCCCACTGCCGCCATCTGTTAGAACAAGTCAAAAACAATGAAGTTGCCAAAAGTTTCAATGCCTTTAATCGACTGCAGCTTTACGTTTGAGTCGACTCATTTTAAAGAAAGAAAAAAAGAAAACGATTTTTGGGCGACCAATTTATGAACTACAATTTGTTGACATTGCCATGATTTTACAACACATATATTAATAAAAAGATGATCACAGCAAAAATAACGCAATTGACAAATTTGACAAAGTAGTTTCCTTTCCTTTCCCTTCTCCCCTGCACGCAGTCCAAACCCCAACCCCCTCCTCTCAATGGATATATAATAAATATATAACGGCTAACTAGCTTTCACTCAAGGCCAAAATGTGGAATGGTCGCAAATAGACACAGAAGTGCAAAAACACATTTCAAGTCGGAGCATTTTGGACCACACACTGCTTTTGAAACATCACAGGTGCCTAGTTTAGATGGTCCAAGTTAAGAATTGCAGAACACGAGCTTTGCGAGGTAAAATGCAGGGGTTTACGATCAATATATTTATGCGTTGGATGCAAAACAATGAAACGGCTCGATGCCCGTTTTGCCACAAATGAAATTTTAAATTTTTATTAACAAAATGGCGATAGTAACTCCACGAAGAAAATTTTGGAGTTTTGGAGTACAAGAGTACGACATAGTTATTCATTACAAACGAGAGAAAGTGAATCTGTTTACATACTTTCGAACGGTTGAGCGTTTGTTTGTGTGCGACGTCGACGTGTGCGACTTCGACGTGCGCGACGTAAATGTGCGACGTCTGTTGGCGTGACTGTTGGCGTGACTGTTGGCGTGACTGTTGGCGTGATTGTTGGCGTGATTGTTCGCGTGACTGTTGGCGTGACGGTTGGTGTGACGGTTGGTGTGACGGTTGGCGTGATTGTTCGCGTGATGGTTGGCATGATGATTGGCGTGATTCTTTCACTGCCAAATCATATCACACAGAGGCCCAAAAAATTTGGTGAAGGTCCTTCAAAAACTGGGCAAGGTTTAAAGTGACCACATGGTGGCCTTGACCTTCGTTTTGGGGGCACCAAAGGATGCTATCAAAGTGTATAATGGGATGTTGGGTCAATTACTGCTGCCGCTAACCCACAGGCAAAAGGTAGGCACCTGGATGCCAATAACTCCATGGCTTTTCAATGTCCACCACATCCTGAAACCCTGCAGAGTAAAGGTTACCCAGCCAGGTAGTGTCAGGTATCTCCTCCCCCCTCACCCACCATTGGTCAGCACTGGATAGCCCCTGCTAGTACTGTATATTATAGAGTGAACTGCTAATAAATCATGTTCATTCTGGAAATGATGGGGTTGAAATGATGGGTGATGGGGTTTGTTTCTATCATTCGCTTTTGTTGCGGAGGTGGACAAAACTTCACATCAAATTGGATGCATAAAAGGTGGAAAGGTTTTCCATAGAACAAACGCTAGTGCTGCTTTGTTGGCATTTTTGCAGGTATACAGTTGAAGAAAAGAGAAAAAACAAGATATTTGGTGGATGAGAAAGGAGGAAGAGTCAATATATGAAAGAGGGGTGGGGGGCAGGTTTGTTCCAAAAGGAGAGAGAAAATGATGAGAATTAGATGACATTAGAGACAGCCAATTGTCAACCAGTTCTTGCACTTCCATGGGGATGGGAACTTATAAGTAACTTCATAAATTAGGTGTTTGAAGAGTGAAGCCACGTGCCCGTGTCATTGTCAGGATGCCTCAACGTCAAGAAATATATCAAAATACAAGGTTATCATGACTGTGAATAAATCAGAACGCGATTCCAAATGCCATCATGGAAATTTTACTCAATTCATCTATCACTCTTTCATTCAGGGTTGTTGAAGTTATCGAGGACAAGAAATATTGTCAAGTCCAAATTGTTTGAGGCTCACCGCAGAGTTTTTCTACCGACAACAACCCAAGCTACATTTTTAAAAGCTTTACTCGATTATTGCATATTGGGGTTAAAAAAGAAAATTACACTGGTGTCCAAATCACTATGAACTTTATCAGTATTCCAGTTTACAGAATTACTCAACACTGCAGCCACTCAGACGAATACGTGCGCGGACATCATGATTCACATAAAAATGAGGAACACACTGGAAGAGGTGAATTGTACAAATGCAAATTAAAAACATTTTTGAAGTCCTCCAAGATCCAGTAACCCCCACCTGGTTAAACTCATAAATCCATGACTTTATACTGCCCACCACCAACTCTTTTGTTCCTCTTAATCTACTGTTTATGGAACTGCTTTCTGGAGACTGTTCAATGGCACTCCTCCACGAGGATCTCAAGCGAGTGGTGCACCACAATGTCATGTCGTCCCCCATCCCACGGCCATCTTCCAGCTGTGCCATTCAAGGGCCGTTCCAGTCCGGGGCAACGCTTCGGTCAGACAATGGCAGTGCCATTAGCGTTGGCCTTTGGTGGCTTCCATTGTGAATCTTTTATGCATGTGCCTGCCGGGCCTCGGCTTTTCAAGTCACCAGAGATCGGTGTGAGGTGTTGCCATGGTGGGTGCAGTTCATGTTTGGCAAAGATGCGAGTCAAGCGATTCCTGTGAATTACTCGTGAAATATTGAAGTCTCACCCTTACTTTGTCTCCCAACCAACACAATGAGCCTGCAGTTGAACAATGTGTGTTTCTTCTGATGTTGAGCACTCAAACGTCTATAATAAGCATTCAATACATGTATTTTATTATTACCAGCACAGAACCCATCCATTTAATTCCTCCACTTCTACGATGTCTCGATGCACACACAATTTGTTGATCGTCACAGAAGAGCACGGTTATGTGGCCCTTGGGGCTCCCACAAGTGAGCATGGACTTGCTGTGCATACGCATTCTGTAGATGCGTATGCAATTTGTAGATCGTCAAATTTAAGTGTGGTTACATTGTTCTCAGGACTCCCGTGAGCAAGCACTCTCGGGGACTTTCTGGAATTATGCAGAAAACTGACAGGCCGCCTGGGGATACCAACAAGGGCCTACGATTTGTACCATATCCTGATGCTGTGTGGACTGTGCTTCACCGCTGATGGACCGCTGGTAGCTTGTAACTGTTGCTGTGTTTATGCCTGAGAAAGAACAGTTGAAATATATCTATCGGGGTTCTTCCCAACGTCTTTGTTCCTTTCACATCTCTTTCTAATTTTTCTCTCTTTATTCATTCTAATTCTTGCTTCTTCTTTATTACCTCCGCCAAAGATGGATGGAGGTTATGTTTTCACCCTGTCTGTCTGTATGGTTGTGAACAAGATATCTCAAAATGTTGTGGACTGATTCAGACGAAATTTGGCAGAGATGTAGCGCATGTGACAAGCACGACATGATTAGATTTTCGTGAAGATCCGGATTCGGATCCAGCTAGTACAATTTTTAAAAGTGATTCTTCAACATTGGGAGATAGGATATCTCAAAAGGTTGTGGACGGATTTGGACGAAGCTTGGTGGACCGGTTGTGTGTGACAAGGACTAATCGATTCGATTTTGGTGAAGATCTGAATATGGATTCAGATATGAGAATTATTTAAATTTTTCAGTGATTCTTCACCATTGAGAGCTATGGCCATAAACTATATATAGCTATCTCAAAAAGTTATGGATGGAATTGGATGAAACTTGTTGGACCGGTTGTGTGTGTGAATGATCGTTTTAAGGCCATTTTCCCCGTGAGAGCGGGGGTTAGCCTTGCGGGCCCCATGACAATCATGGTTCCCTGTTTGAGGCAATGTTTTTATGGCCGGATGCCCTTCCTGACGCCAACCCTTGGTCGCCTCTTACGATGCACAGGGATACGGTGTACCTATTCTAAACCGGGGTACACACCAGGAAACACAACTGTGTGTGTGACAAGGAAAAATCGATTCTATTTTGGTGAAGATCCGGATTCGAAACCGACTAGTAGAATTTTTTTCAGTGATTCTTCACCATTGGGAGATAGGGCCAAAAACAATAAAAAGCAGGATATCTCAAAAAGTTGTGGACGGATGACGTTGATTGAATGTGATTCTGTATTGTGATTTTCTGGTTTCTCTCTATGTGTTGGAAGAAGTGAATTGTTGCAGAAATTTTTCTGGAAGGTTCATTCACTTGGCTGCACCTGGATGGGTTTGAGAGTTGAGGAATAGCAGCTGAAACCCGAATCCTATCCAGGTTCCTCCTGATGACTCCATCTTTGCTCTTTACTTATTAAAATTCCTTCTGATGATTCCTCCAATGGAGTGTTTGGTTTTCCATTTCACTGGGTCATGTCCTTGGATCCAGGTAAAGGTGGTCATGGGGTGGAAAGAAAGAGGAACGAATGGAGCGAAGGTGAGCCGTGATCCTAGATTTAGGTAGTTTCACAAGAAAGGGGTAGATGGTTAACTGTGTGCACCCAACAGAAAGCTGGAGGGAACAAAGCACAGAAATAGCAGAGGGTGCAAGACCAGGGCGATGGCGGTAGAAGATAAAAACCACTGAACTGTCTGCGATGGGAATGCGATACAAACTTAAATTAAAGTATACTAGATTATAAGACCTGTCGCTTTGCTGATGGAAATACCAATCTTTGCTGCGATGGCTAATCTATGGGGGAAGGGGAAAAAGGATTCCTGGGAGATCCTGCTCTCCATGCAGGGATAACCAACAGGGATAACCGTCTTGGCATTTGCAGTTTTACCACAGCGTGTTCATGCACCCATAAAAAAAAAATGTTGGACCACAAACACTCCCGGGAGTTACCCGAATCCACCGTAGTTGGATTTATTGAAATCCGTTGATTCTTTCTCAAGTTATAACACGACAGACAGACAGACACGACTCCTTTTTTTAATAAAGATTAACTTTTTAGTAACTTATATTGTAAAAAATATCTTATTAGGGTGTATTCTGATTTTTATTATGAATCTTTCAATTTGTTCGTTTTCCCTTCCTTCTTTCTTTCATGATGCAATTTGCGTGTACGTTTGTATATGTGGAATTTAATAAACCATTTCAATAAGCGATCTCTGTCGGAGATTTGTTTTCTCTTCCCAATAAAATGACCAAACCCAACCTTGTTGCTTGCAGTTTATTGGGTTTCCTGCCATCCAAACCCTCCCTCTCTTTTCCTGTTCATTTATTCCCTGCTTGATGCATCAACACATTGTCCCACCGTCAGTACGTTTCCCTTTTACCCTTATTAACCTCGCTCTTCCTGAACCTAGATTTTTGTATATTAACAAACCCAACCTATTGTAACTACTGTACAAATATTTGTTTGAAATAAAAATTACTGCAATGTTTTTAAAAACAGGGAAAGCCTGGCACCACCAAAAATAGGGCAGTACAAATGGAGGCAATATGGGTACAAATTTTGCATAAAATGAAGAAACAGGTGGCTCATCAGGCAATTCTGTAAATGGGGACATCCTTCATGTGCTTCTCGAAAAAGTACAAATGCAGAGGTCACATAATGCTATTTTTCATTTTGCATCGTACAATGTTCTGACAAGTGAGAATTAAAGATCCCTTTTGGTATTTTTCAGATGACTACCCCTCATGTGCCGATACCACAAAATTATTTCTGCCCACATTATTTTGCCAAAAATATTTTTGAGGAACTGAGCAAATTATATAAGTATATTCTTTCACGAAAACTGGAGAATCATTGGGGAAAATGTTCAATAAAACTGCATTCTCATTATTCTTTCTACGCATATCATCAATTCAAGGAAGAAATACATATTTTATTTTAAACATGAAAATATTTTAAACGGCTACGGTCCGTTAATTACCATGGTCAGAAGGACCTAAAGCATTTTTTTGCTGGACCAAGGTCATCACTTGGATTTTTTTTTTTTTCTTTGAATAGCCAAGGCCTTACTGAAGGCTCTGTATTGGAGAGAACCGTTTATCCTGTTTGGCTTGCCACATCAGCCATGTATAGTAGAAAATTCACAAAATCAGACGGGGATGAAAATTTTCACCTTGCAATCTTTCCTATTTCACCTGCTCAAAGTGTATGCAAATTTGGGTTTAACGAAACAAGATATACACAGGATTATTAATCGTACCTGCAAATGCTACTGTTTCTCAATTGGCAACAGCACAATGGGAAAATTACTAATAACGACGAATGGAGGCAGATAAAGTAAAAACGTTCTCATGCACCCATCCGCCCCGCACCCCCCCCCCCCCTCCCCACCCTTAAAAAAAACACCTGCCATTAGCAAACTCGAGCATTCAAAGTACAATTCACAGCATACGAAACCATGTGGAAACCAGCTTTGGCATGTTGTCAATTGTTTCAGCAGTGCACCGACCAGCAGCCACTTCCAGAAGAATGACTTCAACAAGTAGAAGCAGAACAGATGTGGCAAGCAATGAGGTTCTTTTTTTATACATGATGCAAAGATGGGCAGACTTCCTTGCACACGCATTTGTCCGCTGGGTTTAAATGAAAAGTGCAAAACGTTTGGCAAATAAATTCCCAAGAGGCAGCCATCTGTTCCATATCCATGGCAAGTATCCAGTCTTATTGCACAAGAGGATCCAGAGCAACAAGGGACCAGAAATGACTTCTATAAATGCACACAAGTAACTAATAGAAACCAATAACACATGGCTAAGAAAACCCAATTAAGGGTAATCTACAATTTGTGAAAAAGCATATTATATACATGGTTAAAATGCACAACATGCATACAATTCTACTGAAACAGCCATACACCAGTAAATGAAATGCAAAGATGTTAAAAATAATGCCAGAACCATCCACACAAAACCAGAATCACAACATAAACATGAAAGGTGGAAAATTATGGCCAGAAACCTGGCCAAATCAAGGCACAAAAATACAGAGGGGACCGCATCAGCAGCACAGCCATGCTCACATAGAGGGGACCGCATCAGCAGCACAGCCATGCTCACAAAGAGGGGACCGCATCAGCAGCACAGCCATGCTCACATAGAGGGGACCGCATCAGCAGCGCAGCCGTGCTCACATAGAGGGGACCGCATCAGCAGCACAGCAGTGCTCACATAGAGGGGACCGCATCAGCAGCACAGCCATGCTCACATAGAGGGGACCGCATCAGCAGCGCAGCCGTGCTCACATAGGGGGGACCGCATCAGCAGCACAGTCATGCTCACATATAGCAGGGAGCACACCAGCAGCAGAGTCATCCTCACAGCAATGATGAAACCAGCAGCCACATGCAAAATTGGATGGATATATGAAACATTTTTCCAATGAACAACCAGTGAAGTTTGTGCAAAAGCGAGTCATTGCAATTCATCTTCAAACTATAAAGAGCAACGGTTCAGATTTGAAATACAACCCATTAGACATTATTATAACAATTGAGAATAAACTTCAAAGGAAAACTGATTTTTTTTTTTTTTACTAGCTTCAACCTTTAATATGAATGGAAATTGAACTTGAAATCTCCAAAGTGATGCAAACAATCTCAAACTATTAAAATATTCATTCGGTGTGGGATGTTGAAAGCAGCCAAATTTGAAAATCATACTTTAGAAATAGGCAAATTCGTGTTTAAATAATGCCTTTGCTTTTGCCTTGGGAGTCTGCCGTTGGTGTCAGTAGGTACAAGCCAATATGAAGACCAGAGAACTGTCTATGAAATAAATAAAAACATAAGGGCAATACCCCTGGCACTCACCAGGTGGAATAAACTGTATACTACACTGACTAAAGGTATTTTAAACCAATTTCAAGGGTTGCTAGAAGACAGGGCAGCATGTAGAATCATACTAACATAATCATACGACTTCAAACAAGCAAAAAAATACCTATTTTGGGGGGCAACTCCCCCCCCCCCCGCCCCCAACCCTCATACCTAAGACCCCAATTTTTCTAATGCCTTGAACAAACATTGGTACATCACAGGTGATTAAGGTTGTGGTGAAGTTTCATCGAAATTACGTGTGTAGTTTCTGAGAAGAAAGCAAATACCTATTTTGGGGGGCAACCCACCCCATCGACCACTAAAGGGGCAGATTTTTTAAATGCCGTGAAAAAACTTTGGTATAGCACAGGTGGTGAAGGTTGTGGTCAAGTTTCATCAAAATTGTGTGTGTAGTTTCTGAGAAGAAAGCAAATACCGATTTGGGGGTGTCAAACCTGGATCCACTTTGACCCTGGTAAACCCCCTTAAATCCCTATTTTCTTAATGCCGTGAACAAACGTTAGTCACAACACAACAAATATCATTAGTGCCAAGTTTGGTCACAATCCCTTCAGCGGTTTCGGAGAAGAAGTTGCAAGTGTTTACGGACGGACTGACTGACTGACTGACTGACTGACTGGCTGGCTGGCTGGCTGGCTGGCTGGCTGGCTGACTGACTGACTGACTGACTGACTGACTGACTGACGACGTGCCATCGCATAAGCTCCCATGAACTTTGTTCCAGGTGAGCTAACAAGCAATTTGTAATCTGAAAGAACAGCATAATTAAATTAGAATCATCGCACAAAAATTGGGCTGAGCAAATACAACAATTTGGAATATCTTGTAAAAGAAAAACTACGAGTGTACTTGGGAATAACCAGCCAGGTCAGCCAAGGAAAACTACTACAGTTGATGACAGAAAAGTCATCAGAGCTGTGAAGAAAATCCATAAAACAACTGTTGGTGACATCACCAACAACCTCCAGAGTGCAAGGGTGAAAGTATCACAATCTAACATTCACATTCGACTTCGACAGCAGAATTACAAAGGCCACACTGCAAGATGGAAACCTCACATCAGCACCAAAAATGGAAAGGCCAGATGAGAATTTGCCAAGAAGTAAAAGTGAGCCAGTGAGTTCTGGAACAAAGTTTTGTGAACAGATGAGACCAAGATAAAAATTTACCAAAGCGATGGAAAGGTGAAAGTGTGATGGAAAGGAAAAACTGCATATGATCCAAAGCATATTACCTCATGTGTGAAGCATGGTGGAGGTCGTGTGAGGGCTTGGGCTTACATGACTGCCTCTGGAACTGGCTTACTCATCTTTATTGATTATTTAACTAATGATGGAAGCAGCAGAATTAATTCAGAATTGCACAGAAACATCTTGCCTGCCTATGTGCAAGAAAATACCCCCAAACTCATTGGGTGGTGCTTCACCATGCAACAAGACAATGACCCAAAACACACTGCCAACACAACCAAGGAGTTCATCAGGAAAAAAGTGGAAGGTTTTAGCCTGACCCAGTCAATCTCCTGATTTCAATCCATTGGAGCATGCATTTCACTTGCTGAAGGAGACTGAAGTCAGAACCTCCCTCCCCCCACCCCCCACCCCACAACCCCCCCCCCCCCCCCCCCAAAACAAACAACTGAAAATGCCTGCAGTAAAGGTGTGGGAAAGCATCTCAAAGGAAGATACCAAGAGTTTGTTGATGTGAATAAGGTCACAGGCTCGATTCAATTATTGCATTCAAGGGATATGCAACCAAATACTAGCTATTATACTACTTTCATTTCTTCAAGTTAATGTTACAATACTTACTTAGAATGGGGGGACTGAACATAAAAAGAGCTATTGCTCAGCACTGGTAAAACATATACACATATAAATACCAATAAATAAATGCTGACCTTCTGTACTCTTGCCTCATATTCATCTGTCAATCTCAAATTTCTTGAATATATCGCAACAAATTTGACTTCACCATTCCAATACTTATGGAGGGCACTGTATGTATGTATAATGTATGCATAACGTCGTATGTATGTATGCAAGCATGTATGCAAGCATGATGGATGTATGTTTGTTTAAATAATTCCATATGCACATATGTAGACATGCATGCATGTTTGTAGATGTAGATAAAAGGACCGCATCTGCAGCTGGATAAATAGAGCAGTTATGTTTGTTTATATAATGCAATATGTATGCATGTATGTATGTATAAATAATGCTGTGTGTATTTATGCATGTTTGTATAAATAATGCTGTGTGTATTTACGCATGTATGTATAAATAATGTTGTGTGTATTTACGCATGTATGTATAAATAATGCTGTGTGCATTTACGCATGTATGTATAAATAATGTTGTGTGTATTTACGCATGTATGTATAAATAATGTTGTGTGTATTTACGCATGTATGTATAAATAATGTTGTATATATGTATGTATGTATGTATGTGTTTGTATGTATGTATGTATGTATAAATAATGCCACATGTATGCATATATGTATAAATAATATAATTAAATTGTAGTGTTTGCCAAACTTTGAACGTTGATGTGGTATGAATAGTTAAATAAATGTCAATTGTTTTTGCTTGATAGTGTTCCTTTTATTGTCATTTTTTGGTATAATTTATCATTTTTTTGTATTTTATATTTTATAATTTATTGCCACCTTCTTGCATCATTATAATTTACTTGTTAAATTCATCAACTGTTAAATTCATCATGTTAAATTACCCCTCTCTCCCCATCTTGTCTACCGCTCCCCTTATTTTTTGTGTTTTATGTGTCGGTTTGACTTTTTGTGTGATTAATGTTAGCTCTTTCATGAGCCTCGATCTTGTATACAAAAAAAAACTAAAAAAAACTAAAAAAACTAAAAACAAACTTACCTCAATTTGGCCTTTGGCCATGATGGAAGTGGAATTGAAATAAACCTTTATTATTACATGTATCAATAATGCCGCATGTATGCACATGTATATTGTATAAATAATGCCTCATGTATGCAAATATGAATAAATAATGCTGCATGTATGCAAATATGTATAAATAATGCCACATGTATGCAAATATGTATGAATAATGCCACATGTATGCATATACGTATAAATAATGCTGCATGTATGCATATATGTATGTATGTATGTATGTATGTATGTATGAATGTATGTTTTAATAATGTCACATGCATGCATGTATAAATATGTAAAAAGTTGAGGGGAGACCAAGCAGCAGTTAATGAGCACAAAATTACGCCCCTTCCATCCCCGCAAGGATGGGGAGACGACTTGCGATTCTTACCGATGGCACATTGCACTGCACACGTGGTTTACTGAGGTAAGGGGTATTATTGGCTAAATGTGCCAAATACATTTTGCCCACTTCCCCTAAAATCCCACTCCCGCTCCCACTCTCCAAGAAGCAATTGTTTCTCGAAAATAAAGGCAGGTGAGGTCAATCCTGTATTGCATGTGGCACATTTAAAATAATTGCACAAACTTGAATGGAAAATGCTTTCAAGGGATTACATCGCCATTTCAGTGCTGTGATGTTCACTGGAATAATGGAATATACAGCACAATACTTTTCAATCTATTATGAAAAGAGCTCATCAATAAGCATTCACAAAATAAAAACAAAACAATTTGTCGCATCCGTAGTAAGTTAACACCAGCCTTGGACAGATGAACAGAACCAGCCTTAACTCCCGAGGCGACCGCCCAATTATGGCAGTTATTGCACGTGCAAGATGGAAGAGACATGAGGCGTTTGACAACATGAAACATGGATTTAATCCAAAACCCAAACCAAGAACACAACAAATATACAACAACAGGCATTTTAAGGCCATTTTCCCTGCAAGAGCGGGGGTTAGCCTTGCGGTCCCCATGACAATCTTCTCCATTTTGCCCTATTTTCTGCATCTCTCCTTGTTAACCCCCTTGCCCGCATTTCTTCTCCGACCATCTTTAACCAAGTCTTTCTCGGTCTTCCCCGTCCTCTACTTCCTTCTACATTCATTTCCATCACTCTTCTCAACCAGTCACTTTCATCCTTCCTCAACACATGACCAAACCATCTCAACGTGTTCCTCTTCACAGCATCAATCACAGGCTCTATTCCCATCATCTTTCGCAATTCATCATTTGTCTTCCTCTCTCTCAACGATACTCCACACATCCACCGAACCATTCACATTTCCACCCTTTTCAGCCTTCGTTGCTGCTCTACGTTCATTACCCATGTCTCACTCCCATAAATCATAACACTTCTTACACATGCAGCATACACCTTTCCTTCAGCTTCAACGACACTCCCCTCCTCGTCAGCACGCCACTCAGTTCCCGAAACTTCTTCCATGCACATCTCACTCGAGCAACCGTTGCCAAGTCTGATCCACCTTCTCCATTCAGCATGTCTCCTAGGTAACAAAATGTTTTCACACCTTCCAGCTTCACACCATCTCCAAGATTCAACTCAACATTTCCTCCATCTGCAGCTCCCTCTGTGCACACCTTACACTTGAATGTAGCTGCCACACTGGTTAATGACCCTCTCAAACCACTACATTTTTGATGAACCCACTCAGCACACATTGTACATTGAATGGAATTCACTCTGACACCCTTCCTGCACACAGCACACGGCCACTTCCCAGTTCTTTCCACCTCACCACATGCTTTACCACTTGCCATCACCTTCGTTTTTCCGATATTCACCTTCAGACCTTTTGTCTCCGTACATTCCTTCCACTTGTTCATCTTCTCCTTCAGTCCATCCATACTTTCTGCAATCAACACCAGATCATCTGCATACAACAACTCCCACGGTAAACCCTCCTTTATGTTCTAAGCCAGCACCTCCATCACAGCTACAAAGAGTAGTGGACTTAGTACTTAGTGAACACAACAAATATAAATGTACAATAATGATTTATAATCAAACAAGCATTCTGAGTATTGCGCTGCAATACATGTCCCCGACCGGCAGTCTGTCGTCCGGAAAACTGTTGGGGAAATTACCAAAGTTCAAAGTGCCATAACTTTGTCAAAAATGATCGAAACGTCGTGAAGTTCGAACTTGATCTGTAACTTATCATGAGGAAACCATGCACCAAGTTTGAAATCATTAGCATTAAGAGTTTAGAAAAGAAAGTCCGGAAAACTGTTCTTTGCGTGATGGATGGACAGACTGATAGACGGAGGGACGGAGTGCAAACCTATAGTCCCCTCCGGTGTACACCGGTAGGGGACTAATAAGGCATGGACTAATAATAACCAAAATGAAATTCAGGTAAAATTCTACGGTGAGGTACCTCAACACATGCACACGGGCAGAGATAAGAAAATAAAATTCATGGTCTGCCACAATCAACAGGCCCCAATGGATCAATCCCGTTGGTAAGGCCGCAGCTGTTGAAGCCCTCAGCCACCAGGCGGGAAATGTGGCAAAAATGGTGACATCGAACGCGCCGCGGGCGCCTGGGGATGAGGCGAGTCACGAAGATTAGCCCCATAATCTAATCAGTTCATCTTTGCATCATTACACATACTTGAACCAAGTTTGACTTATTTCCATTGTCATTCTTAAGTTATCGTAGTAACGAAAACCTATTACAGAGTCTGACCTTTGACCTTCTAAGGCATCTTGACCCAAAAATCAAATCAGTTCATCATAGCATCATCATACATACTTGTACCAAGTTTGATCAAAATACCATTGCTGGCTCAGGTTATCACGGTAACAGAACTATTACTAACATGACCTGTGACCTTTGACCTCTACCACTAAAATCTAATCACTTCTTCTTCACATCATTATACATACCGGTACCAATTATGACACAAATCCCTTCAGCCGTTCTCAAGTTATAAGCCCATAACAGACCTTCACCTTTGACCTATTAACGCCCAAAATAAAAACCATATTTTCATCATAATACATACTTGTACCAACTTTGGTCAAAATCTCATCACTGGTTCACAGGTTATTGTAATAAAAATTTTTTTTACCGAACTTGACCTCTGACCTTTGACCTCATGACCCCAAAATCGACCGTGCATCTTTACATCATTATACATACCTGTACCAAGTTTTACTTAGATCCCTTCAGCCGTTCTCAAGTTATCGTGGTAAAGAAAACCTATCACGGACGCACGAACCGCACGAACGCACAACCCGAAAAGGTAATGCCCCAGGCAACTTCGTCAACAGAGGCATAACAAGTATCATGCAGCTGAAAACAGATGTTTAAATGGTGTGACTCATCAGCTGGAAAGACCATCTTCCAGGTGTTGGAAGTCAAGTCGAGTCCATCCAGGTTAATAGTTGAATGGGAGACCACAGATGTTGTGGACCGAGATACTTCCAAAGTAAAGTTGGTAATATGCTGAACTAATAGTTCGGCCATGGATTGCTTTCTATTGCTCGATAGTCCATGTCTAGCAGTGGAGGCCTCATCGTGAGACATTTGTGGTGAAAACAAGTGAAATCCCATGGAGCACAACATCTGACTGAAGGCAGTATTCAGGATTTGGATGATTTGTTTCGGGTAAAAAAAGGCTCGTCTCGAGGGATTTACCATGTCACTGTTGGCTGGACGAGTTGTCATGTGATGCCAACGTACATTTTGGTTGACTTCAAATTCTTAGATGAGCACCAAAACATCCTCCATGAAAAAGGTAGCGCTCCCAGAACCACTAGAACAAAAATAAAATAAAATAAATCTGAGAAACTGCCAAAATGATGGTGCCAGCAGGCGGTGCTGCATCTCAGAGCAGGTAATGTTTCAAAGGTTGCTGCTGAATATTTGCCTTTTATTATGGATGTTAAACATCACACAGTTGAATATTCTTCTTCTGCTGCTTTTTTAAAGGCTTTTGTGCAGGACCACATCCATATTCCCGATGGATCCAAATAAGATCAAGTTGATTTCAAAACCAATGTGGATGCTAAAATGATTACAGTGGAAATGGGACTCAAGTGCAAATCGAAAAACCGATAAACGAAGTTAATAGAGTGTTGACACAGCACAGACAAATAGGCCACAGTGTCTGTCATTGTCATTGTCATCGTCATTGCGTTTCTTTTTTAATGAAATCCGAATCGTGAAAAGTTTGATATGATGAACTAAGCTCAAGCACATTAAGCTGCAGTCGACATTTTCTGATTAAAACCATGAGCTCGTAATTTACTGACAATCATTCAATATTTTCAAGACCACATCTAGCAGGAATAATAATAATTATAAAAAATAAAAATAAAAATAAAAATAATAATAATGGTTTCCTCACAAGGAACTTTGACAGGAGGAGGATAGGAGGCTATTAGGCCCATCAAAGCCTACGCTCTTACTAACTTATTACCTTCGCAAAAGCGGAAGGTTATGTTTTGATCGCTGTGTATTTATTTGTATGTCTGTGTGTGTGTGTGTATGTTATTCGCATAACTCAAAAAGTATTCAACCGATTCGCATGAAATTTGGTGGGATGATAGGTTATTATCCGGGAACCATTTGATTAGATTTTGGAATCGATCGGGTCAAAGGTCAATGTCAAGGTCATGAAAAGGTCAAAATCGTCTTTTTACCATAGCACGGTCAATTTGTGTCCAATTTGTATGAAACTAATGCCAAAATGCTTTGCTACACAGATCTTGTAGTCTTTTATTTTGGCAACAAAAGTAGCTGCGGCGAAGGTATGCGCTCTACCGAGTGCCCGTTCTAGTTCATATTTGTCCTTGCCCTATAGTTTTTAAATGTGAAGCGTCAAGCAAGGAAGCAGCGCATACTGTACGTTTTTAAAGTGTTTAGCATTACCCAGCCAGAGTTCGACCCGTTAACCTCCACTCAGAGAAGACGCTCTTAACCAGAAGACTTACAACACCGAGGCTGGTTCATTCATTAAATGTAAAAAAACCGATGTGACCTTCAGCACAACTGCAAAATTGACAAATATCCACAAAAATAGCTGCCACTATTGAACTTAGCAGCGACCTGAAGATTTATCTTTCTCGAGATTTTGTGGTTATCCAACGTTTGTTTCCAAAAACCTATGGTGTTTACAGCAAATGCGAAGAGAGTTCCGAAAAAATCTAGAGTTCAAGAAAAGCTAAAATGTTTGAAAAACCTGTATCGCAAGAAGTTTTTACGTGAGCAATGAAACCATGACGTGTAAAATAACGGATAAGTAAGTATTATCTTGGACCAAACAACTTAAGCCTTCCAGCTTTCCAACTCTTGATTACAGAGGTGAGATCTGCACGCAAGATTGTTTTGTGCTCCAATGTGCAAACACGGATCAAGTTTTTTGGGAGGAGGGGATAAAGTGGTGGATGAAAAGGAAGATAAGCTGTGTGGGGGGGAGGATAGGATGCGTATCGGAGGAGAGGGATGAGGGACCTTGACATATTCCATAAACAGAAGACATTGAGGCATTGCATCAACAGTTTTTCCACATAGTTAGGAAGGAAGGAAGGAACAGAGAAGGTTCTTGAACAACGACACCGACTTGACAAACTGCCACCAAGTTGTATTTTTTTGCAGCTAGTGAGATGTGGAGTGCAGAGCTCAGGTGAGTCAAATATATCGAGCTCTGACAGATTTGAGGAATGCAACATAATAAGTATGGGCTTGACATAAAGACCCCAGGTTCACTTCGGTCGAAAAAGGCAGGTTGCTTTTTAGTAACTGCCTCACCATGCAAATGGCTATACCAGAAAAAAGATGGAGGTGATCAGCTCATGGTTAAATGTAACATGAATACGCATTGCGTAGAGTGAGAGCTTCGTCGACAATAGTCAGTCGATCGAGTATGCAGCCCTCGCAAACATCTGTCGGCCCAGGCCTAGCTAGGCTAGGCTCACTCTACGCAACGCGTATTCATATTATACATATATTGATTTTAATCACCAGGTGAAAATAATTTATCGGTCGCGCCAGACCAAAGCAAGATCACATGAGCAAGATGGTGGATCATGGAAGGGACAAGATGGCAGATCATGGAAGGGACAAGATGGCGGATCATGGAAGAGACATTTAAAATGACAACATGAAATTATGTTCCCAATGGAATGGAAAAAAATTTAAAAAATTTTTTTTGTGAAATTTGAAATGAAAGTGAACTTTTGAATGGATTTACATAAAATTTTGAATGGATTTACATATATACATGCAATTGGCATAGAGGTTCGCTTACGAAGCTCTCTATAAACTGATGGAAAGAGGCGAGTGCTGTGAAATTAGTCCCAAGGCACTAAGACAGTGAGTGGACCAGGTCAAAGTAAGATCAACCAGGCCAGACCACAGGGGGCTCACAAAGTGAACCTGAGGGGTCTCTGACTCCAAGATGGTTAAGAAAAAGATATTTTTTCTACTGTTGCAGCAAAAATCCTGAAACTAATGCAAAACCATATGCTTACGGATTTTTTAGGCAATTAACACGTCACAATATTTGCAGGCATCAAATCCATCACAGTAAAAACAAACATTTTCAAGTTTTTATGTCGGCCGAAGAAGTAAGGTTTTCAAAAGTCACTGAAAAGTGACAACTCTACATATCACACAGCAACATTATTGCTCGAGACATTTTTCCAACTGAAGGTAATGCAACTTGTAGTATAGGGGGGGGCCTTGATGTCATGTGATACCACCATTCCCATTTCCTTGGAAATCAACTACCACCAGGCTGTGGAACATGTCAACTTGGACAACCAAAAACAGATGTTCCAAAACCATACACAGCACATGATGTGGACTTTTTATTTCATCTCGCTTGTTCAAAATTATAAATCAAGCATTGAATACAGCTTAATCAAATGAATTATGACCATACTCTGTTTTTTCAACCAAGTGACTGAATGTGAAAACGATTTGAAAATTATGCTCATTAGGTTTACGGCCCCCATATTGAGTATTGTCATGCATTATTAAACACTTTTTTCTTTCCAGAACGAATTTTACTCAGAACACAATGTCTTGATAAAAGATAAAAGCGAGGCTGCAGCTCAAGTAATATGAAATGTGAGGCCTCAAAACAGTTTGGCCAAAAAATGTCGAATGGATTCCCGGAAAGAGTTTTTGGTCCACATGCGGCAAATTTGATAACCAGTCTCGCATCGGGCAAAGCCGACAAATGCAAAGCTGCCCTTTATTGTCACACTAAATTTATATGTTTGTCTGTCCGTTCGCTCGTATCCTGTATATCTTGAGAAGGGAATATTGTAAGGCAAACAAAGTTGGCAGACATAATGGGGGATAATAGGGAGTAAAATAGGGGTGTAGCAATTTTAGGGAGGGTTTGGGGGAGGGGTATGGGAATCTCCATAATCGGGCAGCCATATTGGCCACAGTGCCAAAAAAAAGCATCTCTAATCTTGTATAGCAAGATATGTGGATAGTGTATAGTAAAAATGCATGTATTAATTCTAACACTGAAATATCTAATACTATAGTTTTTAGAATTTTTTTTTTTTAGGTTTTTCAGATTATATCCTCCAACTCCCTCCCACACACCGACCAACCACTGTACATAAATAGCCCCATCATTTGGGTGTTTGTACAGTATTGATAGATACAGCCTCAGGTAATTGAACACAATTTTAAAATTCATTTCTAATTCCTTTAATATGAAGAACATTTTATTCACCTTTTCACACTGAACAAGTGAACAAGTTTCGTTGTTAGACGAGCCTCGACCTTGCATACAAAAAAAAAAAAAACGTTGAAATTCCATCGTTTATTCTAATTATGCTATTGTATTGCATGACGCTCATGCCACTTTTGGCAATTTTTCCAAAACTCAGTAATACACACTAAATGGTATTTACTGTATTTTACTTGCCGATTCTCATTGAACACGAATCTATGAGACTTGTGCCAAATTCCACAGTTTTATCAAATTATGTGATTTTCACTTCCGACTGCTATAAATAAGATGTGAATATTTCATATGATGTGAAAATAATACCCGAAGGCCTAGTAGTTATTCCCACTTGTGTTTTTCTCAATCTACACTGATTCTTTTCCTTTCAGTTCATCAAATCAACACTAACCGACTCCACTCAACTGCAAAAAAATGTGCAACTAATCTCAGGTTTTCTCACATTTCCATGACACTTTGTAATTGATCCACATATTTGTGGCACTCCACATTATGGCCTATATTCTGGGAATTGCGGCCTTCTATTCAGAGACCTAGCATCGATTAATTTTTCTACAAACATCCCTTTCCTCTACAATCTTAATTTTTCCTTTGCAGTTTTTGTAGAGAGTAATGAGACTACACTCGACTACAATAAAATTTGAAAGAAATTCTTATTTACTGTCACTTGATGCATACCCTCATGCATTATGCCTAACCTTTGTGGCCTGGATATTCTTTAGGTCATCTCATGTTAATTCTTGGAGATGAACTTAGAAAATGGGTCGTGATGTCCGGATGTCCATCCATCCATCTGTCCGTCCATCCATCCATCCATCCATCCGTTAACTTTTTGCTATTTTTGTTACTCCTCCCTTATCACCCGGCTCATTGTTCGGCAGTAGCATGCACAATCGCTCGGGCTTCGACTTTTCGATTTCGGATCATGGGCCTCCAAGAGGTGAGGGAGGGGAGAGGAGGGGGTAACACCCCAAACTATGGATTCCTACTTGTCTCTTATTTACCAACCGATTGCTCTGAAACCCGAAATAGCCCTTCCACTTGATAACCCACACAATCGGTCAAGCTTTGATTTTTCCATTTTGTATCAGGGGGCCTCCCTGGGGATCAGGAGGCATCCCAAGGGGGTCCCCCACAAATCAGCAGAGGGCTGAAAGAAACTCAAGAGATGACAGTCAGCCCACTCAGGCTATTTATCTTGTAATCCACACCTTATTAAACTGCATCTTTTTAAATGCAACCTTGTTCTTTATAATACACCTGTGTATACGCCTTTGGGATACTGTAGTACTTTATTTTTATTATTCACTGTAGTCTGGATGCTGTTGTTGGTGTTGTTGTTTTACATGGCTTCTTACAGCTTCCATCAGACTCTCTCTCTCTCTCTCACCTGTGCAGTTTTAACCTATTTTAGCCAGCCAGTGTTCACACATTAAACTTGAATGAAGAAACACCGATTAAAGACCCATGACCATTCATCAACTGATTGCTGAAAACTATTTGTAAGCACATGGGGCATGTGTGACATGTTTGCTAACAAGTCTTGCATTACCTTATTGGAGTAGCCCCGAGAGCACCTCCCTTCTCTCAGGATGGATCGGACGAATCTGACAACCGCAAAAATGCTGTTATTGTCACACTTCATTTGATGTTTGTCCGTCTGTTCCTTTGTATATTGTATACCTTGAGAACAGAACGTTGCAGGACCACTTAATCTGGCAGACGTGAGGGGCCTCGTGGAGTGGGTCATTTGAGGAGGGGGTGGGGAAGAGAGTTTGGGGAAGCCATTCATATCATCCCATCTGAGTCCAGCTATTCCCATCATCCCTATGGTATCAAACATTGCTTGCTTAATGGGAGCCCAATGGGGTATTTGCGGTGAAACAAAAATTAAGTTTTTAGCTTATTGTTGATTTTTCAACTTGGGATATTTGGAATAGGGGGAAGTGTAATCTATTTAACCGATTTATTTGATTGTTACCAAACTTTTCAAAGATAGTGTTGTCTGCATGAGGTGTAGAATGGGGAGGGGGGAAGAGGGTTGGAGGTTTTGGGGAAAGGGGATGGGGTTAGTTGCGTTTGTCTTGAGAACAGTGGCATGCAGAACACCACCTTTTGCTTGGCACTTGTTTCCATCCAAGCTGATTTGAAGCCGAACTTGCATTCAACAGTAAATTTACACTTCCATTAAAAGTCATCAAAAACAAACAAATCTCTACTTAGATATATGAGAATATCACTAGTTCCACAACACAGAACCATGGCACTTCCTCAAAACATACTGACCCAAATGCAGTGAGAAATTGGCAAAATGGCATTTCTGTAAATCTGATATTCATCAAATAAATACAATCATTCCAGAGGAACAAATGTCACCGTTTGCATTTCTTCGGTCACATGAGCATTTGCACAATGATGGAACAAGATTAACATTTACAAATGCTCTTTAGAACAACAGTAGGGCTGGCAAGAGAGCTTAGAGGTACATGCACTGGCCTTTCAGCTGTTCAGCCTGTGTTTGAATCTCCACCCAGCTATAAACTGTCACCCCGCATGCACAACGACAGTGATTCACATGCAGGTCGATGCATTAATGCATGCGCCGGCCATCGGGATTAAGCCGAAGGACCTGTTGGCCAGCCCTGGCCATTGGTGGCAACCAACAATCCCACAAAGTTTTTGAAGAGGAATCAAGTTATCCCCGGCACCCTGAGCAAATTAAAAATTCCGACCACCTTCAGTCAAAAATCAGGCCTGGTCAGCTGACTCACGAAAGACTTGCACCAAAAACAGTTTTTAGTAGACTCTCCAATAAGTTGAAAATAAATGGGGCTATGAAAAGTAGTAGTACTCTGAGCAAGACAGAAAAAGGGTAATGGTAGTTATGAAAGCCGCTTGGAGTTTGCAAAAAAGCACCTAAAGGACTTTCAGACTGTGAGAAACAATATTCTGTGGGCTTTCATGTGTCTTTCAATGAGGAGAGGCTTCCGTCTGGCCACTCTGCCATAAAGCCCAGATCGGTGGAGTGCTGCAGTCATGGTTGTCCTTCTGGAAGTTTCTCCCATCTCCACACAGGATCTCTGGAGCTCAGCCAGAGTGACCATCGGGTTCTTGGTCACCTCTTACCAAGGCCCTTCTCCCCCGATTGCTCAGTTTGGCCGGTGTAGCAGGATTCTCTCACTCCCCTAAAATCTCACTCTAGAGTGAACTAATCCTAGGACTAGCACACTCTAGAGCAGGGGTCGGCAACCTTAGGCACACGTGCCACCATTGGCACGCAGCAGCGTAATCATTGGCACAGTGGCGAAAGCAGTGCCCTCTCTGCTGCATGCCAAATCACCTCTTGAACAGCCATTGGCTGTTGCGCGTGTTGCACTATAACCTTATTCCGGTGTGATGGTGCAGGGTGATGAGGTAGATGGATCAGAGCAGAGTCACCATTCCAATTCCAAATTATTTTACTGGAATAATAATGAAAGATGCACAACATGAGATGCCAGCCTGGTGCATTCAAACACAATATTCGCGGCAACCGGATGTGCTGTAAGAACAGTGGTGTTGTTCACAGCAGATGGTCCTAGGCTGCATCTCCACTCATTATTATTATTCGGACTGGTTTCTGAGTTTTAATATTAATCTCATCATTATTCTGAATTGTATAATAATCGCAGATATAAAGCAGGAGATGCAGGCTTGGTGCCTTCCGATATGCCGTTCGTGGCAACCTGAGGTGGTGCAAGAGCGACTGTGCTGTTAACACCCGGTGGGCAGCGGATGCATCTCCACCCTTTGTTATCATTCAGGCTGCCTTCTGCGTTTTAATATTAATCTCGTCATTATTTTGAGTTTTTTTATGGGGTGGTAGTAAGGAAAATAGGGGTAGTAATGAAAATGGGGGTAGTAGTTTTTCTCGTAACATGCGGCCTGTCTTATTTAGTTTGAATGATGGTACGGCCTCCCGCTCACATTTCCCACAGGAATTGCAGTGAAGCGGTTCAGGTTCGGTAGATTTATGGCAACACTGCTAGCTAAGAAAGCTGAAGTAAAGGTTCGGGCATTCCAGCCCTCATGGACAGAAGAGTGGGGTTTTGTTTTTCAGAAGGACCGTGCTGTGTGTACTTTATGTTTTGAAAATGTTGTTTGTCGAACGTCGAGTGTTAAGCGCCATTTTGAGACAAAGCACGAGAAAACTTTCAAAGATCAGGCAGACAATGCAGAATCCATCAAACGTGCAGTGTCCAGGTATGGGAAGCAAGCCAACACCCTCAAAATCTTTGCCATTGCTAAAAACCATGCGACTGAAGGAAGCTATCGCATTGCTCATTGCATTGCGAAATGCAGAAAGCCATTCACTGATGGCGAATATATTAAGGAGGCTTTTCTCTGTAGCTCAGAGATTCTGTTTGAAGGCTTACCAAACAAAGAGACAATCAAATCAAGAATAAAAGATATTCCCATGTCAGCTAGAAGTGTTGAGCGACGCATTGAAGAAATGGCAGAAAATGTCAGCGCGCAGCAAATAGCTGGGTTAAAAGATGCTGTGGTATTTAGCATTGCACTTGACGAGAGCGTGGGCATGAATGACATACCACGTTTGGCAGTCATGGCAAGATACTGTGATTCGACTAAGAGAGGAACTCTGCTGCTTAAAGCCAATGTCTGACACAACAAAAGGTGAGGACATAGCCAAGGTGTTTATGGAACATTTTGAGGAGCGAGGGATTGACTTCAGGAAGATTTTTGCAGTGACAACAGATAGCGCCCGCACCATGGTTGGGAAACAGAGGGGAGCTGTCAGATTAATTGAGGAAAACGTCGGTCACCCCATCATGAAACTCCACTGCATAATACATCAAGAAAACCTCTGTGCAAGGATGTCAAATTCAGATCTTACTGAGGTTATGGCTACGGTAGTAAAGGTTATTAACTTCACAGTCAAGCGATCTGCTCTGACCCACCGACAGTTCCAGTCCCTGCTCGGGGAAATGGACTGCACATACAAAGATATCCCTCTCCACCCAGCGGTTACGTGGCTAAGTTGCGGAAACGTTTTGGAGTTGTTTGTCAGCAGCTTTGATGCCATCAAGGCCTTCCTGGCTGAAAAGGGCCAAAACTACCCAGAACTCGAGGACTAGAAGTGGGTTGTGAAACTTATGTTTCTCACGGATATTACGGGACACCTCAACGAGCTCAGTCTCCGACTGCAAGGTGCAGGGCAAACTGTTTTGGACACTTTCGACACATGGACGGCTTTTGTCGGCAAGCTAGCAATCTTTTCAAACGATGTTGCTACCTCCACTTTCCGCTACTTCAGACACGTAAGGGAGCTACAGTGCATTCAGAAAGTATTCAGACCCTTCACTTTTTTCACATTTTGTTATGTTGCAGCCTTATGCTGAAATCGTTTAAATTCATTTTTTCCCTCATCAATCACCACTCAATACCCCATAATGACAAAGAGAAACCGGGATTTTAGAAAGTTTTGCAAATTTATTAAAAAGAAAAAACTGAAATATTACATTGACATAAGTATTCATACCCTTTGCTATGACACTTGAAATTTAGCCCAGGTGCCTCCGATTTCTCTTGATCATCTTTGAGATGTTTCTACACCTTCATTGGAGTCGACCTGTGGTAAATTCAATTGATTGGACATGATTTGGAAAGGCACACACCTGTCCATATAAGGTCTCACAGCTGACTGCATATCAGAGCAAAAACCAAGCCATGAGGTCAGAGACAGGATTGTGTCGAGGCACAGATCTGGGGAAGCCTACAAAAAAATTCTGCTGCATTGAAGGTTCCCAAGAGCACAGTGGCCTCCATAATTCTTAAATGGAAGAAGTTTGGAACAACCAGGACTCTTCCTAGAGCTGGCCGCCCGGCCAAACTGAGCAATCAGGGGAGAAGGGCCTTGGTAAGAGAGACGACCAAGAACCCGATGGTCACTCTGGCTGAGCTCCAGAGATCCTGTGTGGAGATGGGAGAAACTTCCAGAAGGACAACCATCACCACAACACTCCACCGATCTGGGCTTTATGGCAGAGTGGCCATGTATATATATATATATATATATATATATATATATATATGTATATATGTATATATGTGTATATATATATATATATATATATATATATATATATATATATATATATATATATATATATATATATATATATATATATATATATACATATATATATATATATATATATATACATATATATATACATATATATATATATATATATATATATAAATATATATATATATATATATATATATATAAATATATATATATATATATATATATATATATATATATATATATATATATATATATATATATATATATATATATATATAAACACAGTTTGTGTGTGTGTGTGTGTGTGTAATGTTACCGATAGACTCCTAAACGGAAAGGCTTACGTGCTTGATATTTGACATAGACATGGCCATTGAGCGTGGGACGAACATGGCCGAACTCAAAATATTTGACGATCCATATTTTTTATTCATATTTACCTCAGCGCATTTCAGCGCACGGAATCAACGGAATCAGAGCAGGTGGGCGCTGATTCGCTCAGAGCGATCACGTGATGACGCTATGACGCTAAACGCTATGAACGATATGACGCTATGGAAAAAAAAATCGCTATGACGCTATTTTTTTTTAAATCGCTATGACGCTATGAAACGCTATGACGCTATGGATGCTATGACGCTATGAAAAAAAAAATCGCTATGACGCTATGAAAAAAAAAATCGCTCGCTTTGCCAAGGGGCTCGCTCCCCCCCCCCCCCCCCCCCCGTTCCCCTCCCCTCCCCCGCCCGGCAATGCCGGGTACTTCTGCTAGTATATATATATAAAATCGGGAGATTAAATCAGACGCGGACGTAGCTTCAGGACATCGAACTTTAATTTGACAAGCTTTCGACCAACAAAGGTCTTCTTCTGTCAAATTTAAGATCGAAGTCCTGAAGGTACGTCCGCGTCTGATTTAATCTCCCGATTATTTGTTCAATGCAAATGAGACGCCCTGCTCGTACTGTGGAGTTTCTACTAATATATGTATATGTGTATATATATATTGTTGCGAATATGGAATTTGGCCTCCATATCCGCTTGTAAATATTCCCCTATTTTCTCCGATACTCCCCAACTCTCCCTTACCCCATTCCCTAGTCCCATTGTCTGTAAACAACACCCATTAGAGCCGATCTTCCCCTTCATCCCCCCATTAAATGTCGTGCCCAGGTCCCCCGCACCACACGTAGACAATGATAGGACATCTTGCTAGTTATTCTTAATCTATGTCAGTTAAGGACTTGTTTCCATTAATTATGACTCTTCGTTGCACCAGAATGTGATTATATGGCACCTGTTAGGAAGTTTAGGACCTCCCCATACCTCTCCGCATCTCTTCCCCATGAAGAAGCGCCAACTACAACAACAACAACAAAAGAGGGGGGCGGCGCGGTGACGGCATGGGGAGTGGGCGTCCTCCTTCCGGCTCGGTTAGCCGCCATTGACCACGCGCTCCACGGGGTTACCACGAAGGGGCTCCCTGTCGGCCCCTCGTCAAGGGCGGAGCCGGTAACCCCCGCACCCAATGAGAAGCCATGGGCCGATGCCATCTGGGGCGGCGCTAACGAGCCGAGGGCGTGTCACTCCCCGCCGGATATACGCGGCCCCGCGCCGGACGTGACGTCAGATGCGCCCCGAGCTTGGAAGGACAAGACGCCACCCTCCCGAGCGCTGAGCGACCTCCCCGGCATCTCCACCAAAGTCGCGACCCACGAGCGCTGAGCGACCTCCCCGCATCTGCTGGACACCACCGTACGTGATTCTGTCCCTGAGCCAGGTGCACCTGAGCCATCGACTGCCGCTTTCCTTGCCATCAAATCCCGTGTGAGTCAGCGTTGTCCCGTTTATCTGTGGTCTGTCTAGGGTTAATATAAGAGTGTGTCTAAGTGCCTGTCTTCCTATGCTGTCCCTCTTGTAGTTGTAATCTAACCTTTTTCCGTACGAATATACTTGAGAACTGAACCCCTGGTGTCGTATTGTGTCATTATAACCCAGCCGGGTGTCTTCTCTTTCCTATTGAGCCAGCATAGCGCGGCTTCGTCGACGTTCGAGTACAATCGGGTAACTTGTACGGATACGGCGGCCATCCCGCTCGGCCCACCATACCATCAAAGTCGTATCTGTAACAATTGGTGTCAGAAGTGGGATTCGAGGCCCGACCAAATTTTGAAGAAAAAAAAAAAAACGAATAGAGGAAAAAAAAAATTTGGTCAAAATTTGGAGCGGCCGAAATTTGTTTTGTTTTACGAAACTCGAATTTTGCAAGTCGCGCTATGGCGGATCAAGACGGCTGGGGTCCGGTAGGGGAGAGTGAGGTAGGGTCGATCCAGGACCAAAATGAGGGACAGGAGGAGAGCGAAGCAGTGAGGGCGGCAGGTTCGCAAAATAGCGCCGTCACGCACGAAGAAGCGGGCGCGCAAAATGGCGCCTCGCTGATCACCGCGCCAGCGACCGTGGCAGCGCCCCCGGTGGATTGGAATTTGTTTTTTATACAAATGACGGCCCTTATGGAAAAGAATAGTGAGCGATTGGAGGGCCAAATGGGGTCCAATAGCGAGAAATTGAGGGAGGACATGGGGGCGCAGATCGGGGGGTTAGGGAGTAGAATAGAGGGATTAGACAAGAAATTAGAGGGGTTAGACAATGGGATAGAAGGGGTGAAACATGGGTTAATGGGGGTAGAAAACAGAATGGCCGCTCAAGAGAATCAAATGGAAGGGATGCAAAGGGGGTTAGAGGGGGTAGAAAATAGAATGGCTGCCCAGGAGAATCAGATAGAGGGAGTGAAAAATGGGTTAGAGGGGTTAGAAAACAGTATGGAAGGCAAATTGAGGGACATGAGGGACCAAGCGGAAAGGGAAGTTAAACAAATGGAGCAGCAGATAGAGGGGGTCAGAATGGGGGTAGAAACCAAACTGGATGCTCACAGGGAGGAAATGGAGCAGATGAGGGTGGCATCTGGGCAGGAGATGCAAGTGATGGGAGAGGAGATCAGAAGTGGAGTGAGTGAGGAGGTCGGAGGAGTGCGCGAGGAGGTGAGGCACTGGGAGGAGCACATGGAAAAGGAGGTGAGAAAGGCGACTGTAAAGTTACAAGGGGGCATAGAGGACCTGACGCAAGAGGTGGAGCAGCTGACGGTGGGACAGACGGAGTTAGTGGAGCAGGTTCAAAGGAACACTGCGGTATTAGGAGGTTTAAAGGCGACACAGAAAGAACTAAAAGATGACTTGGTAGCGACGAAGAGGGAATGTCAGATGGTACGTGAGGGACTGACAACGAGGTTGGACGAGGTGATAGAGGTAATGGAGACGAAGGACCGGCAGGTGAGGACGCACATGGAAACGGTCAAGGTAGCCTTGGAGGACGAGCTTGAGGAGACGTACCGGGGAATAAAAGAGGTGAGGCACAAATTAGAAGAAGTGGAAGAAGGGGTGAGCGAAATTAAGAAGCGACGGAGAGGGGATAAGAAAGAAATAAAAGAGGAGATAAAAGAATTGGTCCAAAGTCTGTGTTTGGATCGTGATGATGTGCTCATTAACCGGATGAGGGATTCGCAGGTGATGGAGGAGAAGCGAAGAGGAAGAGGACCCGGTGTAAGTGGTGACCAATATGGTCGTGCGTATGATGCGCCAGGGGATTTAAGAAGCTTGGGGATTGGTATGGATCCGGGTGTTCGTGAGAGGCCGTTGGTGAAGTGTGCGACAGGTCTGGTGTGCGAAAAAGGAGGTGTGCAAGAAAGTCCGACTCTGGGGTGTATGAGGAAAAAGTGCGTGCCAAGGAGTGAGTGTGCTGGCGAGAGTGAGTCGGTCGTAGCGCGTGTGCGAGGGGGCACATGGAAGCGTGGTGTGGTGAGTGTTACAGAGGGTGTAACGGGAGAGTGTGCGCGAGGAAGGTGTGTGACGGACAGGTGCATGAGGAAAGAGTGCGCTGTCAGAAGTAAGGAAGAGTGTCCACCTGTGGTGAGTGTTACAGAGGGTGTAACGGGAGAGTGTGCGCGAGGAAGGTGTGTGACGGACAGGTGCATGAGGAAAGAGTGCGCTGTCAGAAGTAAGGAAGAGTGTCCACCTGTGGTGAGTGTTACAGAGGGTGTAACGGGAGAGTGTGCGCGAGAAAGGTGTGTGACGGACAGGTGCATGGAGAAAGAGTGCGCTGTCAAGAGTAAGGGTGAGTGCTCTGTCAGGAATGGAGGTGAAAGTAGTGAGAGTGACATGGAGCGTGAGTTAGTTGTGACAGGTGATCGAGGATGTACACCTGGGATGGAAGGATGCACACCTGGAATGGTAGAGCGTGAGTGGGAATGCACGCTGGAGTTGGTGGTGAGGCACGTGGTTGGGTGTGCGAATGAGAGCACACCTGTGATTGTCACAGAGGAGGTGACTGAGGAGGGGGCGCGAAGAGGTGTATTGGTGAGGTGTGCGAGCAACGAATGTGTGCCAAAGTGTTCGGTGGTCAGGTGTGTGACCAAGGCTGTGAGTGGAATGAGAGTACCGGGGTGTGTAAGGAAAGGTACGAGGAGCATGGGCACGGCTGGATGTGTGAGCAAGGAACGGGCTGCGGGGTGTAAGCGTCCAGGTGAAGCATCGACGTTACACGGGTTAGAGGTTAGAGCGACTTTTAGCCGAAGCAGGCCCTCGGTGCGTGCCAGGCCTCGCTGTGAACGGCCGCGTCCGTGCTCCACTAGGCGGAGCTGGCAGCCCGATAGGAAGGGTCGTTATGGCGACCGCGTTTTGTTGAGACGTGCCGGCAGGTCGAGATCGGGACATTGGATGGCTCCACGCCGAGGTGGTGTGTGGGATCTCGGCACGGGTAAGCCCCCGTCCCTGCACCGAGTGCCGGACGTATCCAGCCGCTGGCACAAAACAACCAGCATCCATTGCTTGGCTTTACGAAGCCAGGCTTTGGACAGGAATTGGCGCACCGAGAGGCAGTAGTGAGTAGACTGGGTGATGAGGTTAGTGTTTTGGACCCAAAATTAGAGAAAAGCAAAATTTGATGATTGGCAGAGGATTGGCAGAGTGATGATTGGTAATGGTACAGTGATTGGCAGATGATTGGCAAATTTTTGATTTGTTGAAATTTGATGTGCAAAATTGGTAGTGAGAGACCCCCGATGTGGTGGGATGGCAAATCCACCATCCTTCCCATGGGGGGGCAAATGCGCTATAGCTTATGGGGGTGTATGGCAGTGAAAACTAGCCCGGGTGGGTTAGGATATGGTGTGTAGGGATCTAGCGAGGATTGACATTAGGTGACGATAAGGTTAGGTAGTGACTGATACCTGTAGTGGGGACGCAGGTAGATTAGTGTGGATGATAATGACGAGGGAGCGTAATAGTTTAAAGGGACGACTGGGAAGCGCAAGTTTCAGAAGGGAGTAGTTAGCTGAGATGATGCCGTGTTTGTGAGAATTGAACAGGTGTGATTGCACAGGTGTGCAACTGGACAGGTGTGTGGAGCAGTGTATGAGTAGTGAGTGTGTGGATCAGCGCGAATGCGCTTGGGGAGAGAAGGGTGCAGGTGGCACCAGGTGTGAGAGCACAGGTGTGCAGGTACAGGTGTGTGGAGAGAGTTGGAGTAAGTGGTACGGAGTGGTGTGCATGGTGCGAAGGTGTGGATGGGGGAAGAGTGGACCCCTTTCACGAGTACCCGGGGCGGGTAGTGTAAGTGTTAGGTAGAGGGTGCAGGTAAATTGTGGTTGGATATTGGCATTTGTGGTGCGGTGGCAGAATGGTGTTGTGAATGGGTGCATTAGTGTTGTGGAAATGGCTGGGCGTGTAGCCTGTTAGTGTGTGTAGTTGGTTGAGCACTCCACCACTGTGAGGATGTCGGCCAGGTGAGGCCGCAGGTGGGCTCTGGGAGCCGGTAGAGTTGTGGATGGGGCCCGAGGATCCGGAGGATGGACCCGGGTAGCCCAGTGCCAGAGAGGGCACCGAGTGGGGAGAGTGCCAGAGGGCCTTCCCCAGGTAGTTAGGTTAGGGTAAGGAGCAGGTAAGCTCGGAGGCAACCGCAGTGGTGGAGGTGTGCAGGTGGGTAGACCCACTGGGAGAGGTACACGCCACAGCCCAGAAATTGTGCGAGGGCACCGGGAGATGAATCGGGGGAGTGAGACCCCAAATTGAAAAGCACCACAGTTTGGCCAATGGGAATTGGTTTTTAGAACCCATAGTGTAAGAGGGCCAATGGTTTGGCCGGAGAAAGACCCCGGGTAGTGTAAAGTTGTTAAAGTCATTTAGGAAATAGTTAGGATTGATGAACCTGTCGCACCATGCGCAGCCACTTACCTGAGGTGATGATGATGACTCCACACCTGTGTTTCCTTTGTTTTGTGCAGAAGTAAGGATTGCTGTGAGGATTTGTGAGACGCATCACGACGTGGATGAGACATTGGAGTGATTCCATCTCTCCCTCCCTAGGAGGGACTGATGATGAATTGGTGATGGCAAATTATGATGTTGGGTTGGAGATGGCAAATTTTGATGAGAGTTGAAAATGGCAAATTTGATTGGTTAGGAGGGAGAGAAGACGAATTTGGTTTATGGGAGGAACGGGGAAGACAGTAGGGATGTTTGTTGATTTGTAAAGTAGATGTTTATGGGTAGTGTTGTGTTTTGTGGATGCAGTAAGGGGTAAGGGAGGGGCCATGTAGGTTACCTGGTGGGGGGGGGGCGTACGATAGGAACGTACCTGTCTCACCTGGTTCCCATGTGCCCCCAGTGTGCATCACCTTACATTGCGTGCACTTTTGCGCCCTTACCACCTTACTCACTTGTTTCTTCTGTTGTCTCCCACCTCCGAGGATCTGGCTTTGGGGTAGAGAGAGAGAGGAGAGAGAGGTGCTGGCGACGCAGTTGTGGGCCTGCACTTTCGCTGTTCGCTGCCTGGATCGGTACACCATATGGACCGCAATGTTTGTGGCCACCCACAATGGACCGCAGTTCGTTTGCGGCCAAGCACCACCCGGGGATGGACCTATGGGTCAACGTGGCACCTATGCCATACAGGTGAACCACTTTTAGTTAAACACCAAGTGCACCACAAGAAGAGCAAGAGACACCTGCAGGGTTAGGGGTTGTCGAATTTATTTTTATTCCAATGAACAATGGTGACTGCACCGATTGGTGGTGGGGTGGTGCTTTTGATGCTGGGAAAGGGTGCTCTGCACGTTATTAAAGGCCGTCGGCCACAGAGCACTCGTGGGTTGGTGTATCGATGTTGGCAAGCGCGCTCTCTCTATGCATAACATCTGCATGTGTTCCTCCAAAGACAGGTCCTGGATCGTAGTGTAAATAGCAGCGTAGTCTTGTAAATAATGCTCCCTACCGGCTGTATGTTTAGTTTGAGAATTCTTTCCGGATTCGGTTATCCTGTGGGTGTGTTTCTGAGAGGAGAAGGGTGCAACGTCGCAGGGGGACATATTTACTCATTTGTGAATATCTATAAAACTGTCGCACTCAGGGTAGAGTTAATAGTAGAGGGAACTACATTGCGTGCCACACTAAAGTAGGTAAAGATTTATCGGGTCGGGACGCCCCGAGGGTAGAGAAGGGTGCAATGTTGCGAATATGGAATTTGGCCTCCATATCCGCTTGTAAATATTCCCCTATTTTCTCCGATACTCCCCAACTCTCCCTTACCCCATTCCCTAGTCCCATTGTCTGTAAACAACACCCATTAGAGCCGATCTTCCCCTTCATCCCCCCATTAAATGTCGTGCCCAGGTCCCCCGCACCACACGTAGACAATGATAGGACATCTTGCTAGTTATTCTTAATCTATGTCAGTTAAGGACTTGTTTCCATTAATTATGACTCTTCGTTGCACCAGAATGTGATTATATGGCACCTGTTAGGAAGTTTAGGACCTCCCCATACCTCTCCGCATCTCTTCCCCATGAAGAAGCGCCAACTACAACAACAACAACAAAAGAGGGGGGCGGCGCGGTGACGGCATGGGGAGTGGGCGTCCTCCTTCCGGCTCGGTTAGCCGCCATTGACCACGCGCTCCACGGGGTTACCACGAAGGGGCTCCCTGTCGGCCCCTCGTCAAGGGCGGAGCCGGTAACCCCCGCACCCAATGAGAAGCCATGGGCCGATGCCATCTGGGGCGGCGCTAACGAGCCGAGGGCGTGTCACTCCCCGCCGGATATACGCGGCCCCGCGCCGGACGTGACGTCAGATGCGCCCCGAGCTTGGAAGGACAAGACGCCACCCTCCCGAGCGCTGAGCGACCTCCCCGGCATCTCCACCAAAGTCGCGACCCACGAGCGCTGAGCGACCTCCCCGCATCTGCTGGACACCACCGTACGTGATTCTGTCCCTGAGCCAGGTGCACCTGAGCCATCGACTGCCGCTTTCCTTGCCATCAAATCCCGTGTGAGTCAGCGTTGTCCCGTTTATCTGTGGTCTGTCTAGGGTTAATATAAGAGTGTGTCTAAGTGCCTGTCTTCCTATGCTGTCCCTCTTGTAGTTGTAATCTAACCTTTTTCCGTACGAATATACTTGAGAACTGAACCCCTGGTGTCGTATTGTGTCATTATAACCCAGCCGGGTGTCTTCTCTTTCCTATTGAGCCAGCATAGCGCGGCTTCGTCGACGTTCGAGTACAATCGGGTAACTTGTACGGATACGGCGGCCATCCCGCTCGGCCCACCATACCATCAAAGTCGTATCTGTAACAATATATATATATATATATATATATATATATATATATATATTGTTGCGAATATGGAATTTGGCCTCCATATCCGCTTGTAAATATTCCCCTATTTTCTCCAATACTCCCCAACTTTCCCCAATCCCCCATTCCCTAGTCCCATTGCATGTAAACAACAATCAGTAGAGCCGACCTTCCCCTTATTCCCCCATTAAATGTCGTGCCCAGGTCCACCGCACCACACGTAGACAACTTTCGGACATCTTCCTAGTTATTCTTAATCTATGTCAGTTAAGGCCTCGTTTCCATTAATTATGACTCTTCGTTGCACCAGAATGTGATTATATGGCATCAGTAGTGAGTTTAGGACCTTTCCCATACCTCCTCCCATCTTCTTCCCCAAACAACAACAATAACAACAACTACAACAACAATTACAACTACAACAACAACTACAACAACAATTACAACTACAACTACGACTACAACAACAGAGGGGCGGGGAGTGTGCGTCCTCACACCGGCTCGGTTACCCGCCATGACCATGCGCTCCACGGCGTTACCCCGAAGGGGCTGGCTGTCAGCTCCTCGTCAGGGGCGGAGCCAGTAACCCCCCCACGCACCCAATGAGAAGCAACGTGCCGATTCCATCTGGGGCGGAGCTAACGAGCCGAGGGCGTGTCACTCCCCGCCGGATATACGCGGCCCCGCGCCGGATGTGACGTCAGATGCGCCTCAGCTTGGAGAGAGAAGCCACCGCCACCCCCAGCGCGACGATACCTCCCCGCATCTTTGGACCGGACCGGACCGTACTGTACCCTGCCCCGAGCCCAGGAGGACCTGGAGCCATCGATACCTGCCTTTCCTAGCCATCAAACCCCCGTGTGAGTCAGCCGTTGTCCCGTTTGTCTGTCGTCTGTCCGGGGTTAATATAAGAGTGTGTCTAAGTGCCTGTCTTTCTGTGATTATACCTCTAGCCCCTGTAATCTAACCTTTTCCGTACAAATATACTTGAGAATCGAAACATTGGTGTCGTATTGTGTTATTGTAATCCAGCCGGGTGTCTTCTTTTTCTTATTGAGCCAGCATCGCGCGACTAGTCAACGTTCGGGCACAATCGGGTAACTTGTGCAGACGTGGTCATACCATAAAACCGCTCGGTAAATAACATCCAAGCCACGTCTGTAACAATTGGTGTCGAGGAGTGAGATTCGGACCCGGGACTAAATTAGTTAGGCCCAAATTTTGGGAGGGAAAATCGAGCCGGAGCGCGTACGGCGCTCGACCGAATCGATTCGGAGCGCGGTCCCGCGGTTACTGCGCTCGACGAAATTATAACAGCAAAATTTGGATTTGTGTTACGGAACTCGAATTTTGAAAGTCGCGCTATGGCGGATCAAGACGGCTGGGGTCCGGTAGGGGAGAGTGAAGCAGGGTCGATCCAGGACCAAAATGAGGGACAGGAGGAGAGCGAAGCAGTGAGGGCGGCAGGTTCGCAAAATAGCGCCGTCACGCACGAAGAAGCGGGCGCGCAAAATGGCGCCTCGCTGATCACCGCGCCAGCGACCGTGGCAGCGCCCCCGGTGGATTGGAACTTGTTTTGTATACAAATGACGGCCCTTGTGGTCCAGTATAATGAAGACATGAAAAACAGGATGGAGCGACTGGGGAACCGGATGGATGCTCGGAGTGAGCGATTGAGGGTAATGGGAAACCAGATGGGGGTAATGAGGGACGAAGCGAGGGGTACTGGTGAGAAGGTAGACAAAAATTTTGAGGGGTTAGACAATGGGATAAAAGAGGTGAGACATGGGTTAGAGGGGGTAGAAAATAGAATGGCTGCCCAGGAGAATCAGATAGAGGGAGTGAAAAATGGGTTAGAGGGGTTAGAAAACAGGATGGAAGGCAAATTGAGGGACATGAGGGACCAAGCGGAAAGGGAAGTTAACCAAATGGGGCAGCAGATAGAGGGGGTCAGAATGGGGGTAGAAACCAAACTGGATGCTCACAGGGAGGAAATGGAGCAGATGAGGGTGGCATCTGGGCAGGAGATGCAAGTGATGGGAGAGGAGATCAGAAGAGGAGTGAGTGAGGAGGTCGGAGGAGTGCGCGAGGAGGTGAGGCACTGTGAGGAGCACATGGAAAAGGAGGTGAGAAAGGGGACTGTAAAGTTACAAGGGGGCATAGAGGACCTGACGCAGGAGGTGGAGCAGCTGACGGTGGGACAGACGGAGTTAGTGGAGCAGGTTCAAAGGAACACTGCGGTATTAGGAGGTTTAAAGGCGACACAGAAAGAACTAAAAGATGACTTGGTAGCGACGAAGAGGGAATGTCAGATGGTACGTGAGGGACTGACAACGAGGTTGGACGAGGTGATAGAGGTAATGGAGACGAAGGACCGGCAGGTGAGGACGCACATGGAAACGGTCAAGGTAGCCTTGGAGGACGAGCTTGAGGAGACGTACCGGGGAATAAAAGAGGTGAGGCACAAATTAGAAGAAGTGGAAGAAGGGGTGAGCGAAATTAAGAAGCGACGGAGAGGGGATAACAAAGAGATAAAAGAGGAGATAAAAGAATTGGTCCAAAGTCTGTGTTTGGATCGTGATGTGCTCATTAACCGGATGAGGGATTCGGAGGTGATGGAGGAGAAGCGAAGAGGAAGAGGACCCGGTGTAAGTGGTGACCAATATGGTCGTGCGTATGATGCGCCAGGGGATTTAAGAAGCTTGGGGGTCGAGATAGACCCGGGTGTTCGTGAGAGGCCGTTGGTGAAGTGTGCGACAGGTCTGGTGTGCGAAAATGGAGGTGTGCAAGAAAGTCCGACTCTGGGGTGTGTGAGGAAAGAGTGCGCTGTCAGAAGTAAGGAAGAGTGTCCACCTGTGGTGAGTGTTACAGAGGGTGTGACGGGAGAGTGTGCGCAGGAGTGTGCGCGAGAAAGGTGTGTGACGGACAGGTGCACGAGGAAAGAGTGCGCTGTCAGAAGTAAGGAAGAGTGTCCACCTGTGGTGAGTGTTACAGAGGGTGTAACGGGAGAGTGTGCGCGAGAAAGGTGTGTGACGGACGGGTGCATGGGGAAAGAGTGTGCTGTCAAGAGTAAGGGTGAGTGCGTTGTCACGAGTGGAGGTGAGAGTAGTGAGAGTGACAAGGAGAGTGAGCTGGTTGTGACAGGTGAGCGAGGATGTACACCTGGGATGGAAGGATGTACACCTGGAATGGTAGAGCGTGAGTGGGAATGCACGCTGGAGTTGGTGGTGAGGCACGTGGTTGGGTGTGCGAATGAGGGCACACCTGTGATTGTCACAGAGGAGGTGACAGAGGAGGGGGCGCGAAGAGGTGTATTGGTGAGGTGTGCGAGCAACGAGTGTGTGCCAAGGTGTTCGGTGGTCAGGTGTGTGACCAAGGCTGTGAGTGGAATGGGTGTACCTGGGTGTGTAAGGAACGGTACAAGGAGCATGGAAACGGCTGGATGTGTGAGCAAGGAACGGGCTGCGGGGTGTAAGCGTCCAGGTGAAGCATCGACGTTAGACGGGGTAGAGTTTAGAACGACTTATAGCCGAAGCGGGCCCTCGGTGCGTGCCGGGCTTCACGTGCCGCGAGAACCAGCGGGGATCCGAGCCACGGCGGGTTCGAAAGAACCGCCGTGCGCGATCCACGCTGGGCCTCGCTTTGAACGGCCACGTCTGTGCTCCAATAGGCGGAGCGGGCGGCTGGATAGGAAGGGTCGTCATGGCGACCACTTTCTGTTGAGGCATTCCGGCAGGTCGAGATCGAGCCATGGGATGGCTCCACGCCGAGATGGTGCGTGGGATCTCGGCCCGGGTAAGCCCCCGTCCCTGCACCGAGTGCCGGACGCATCCAGCCGCTGGCACAGAACAACCCGCATTCATGGCTTGGCTTTACGAAGCCGGGCTTTGGACAGGGATTGGCGCACCGAGAGGTATTAGTGAGTAGACTGGGTGATGAGGTTAGTGTTTTGGACCCAAAATTAGAGAAAAACAAAATTTGATGATTGGCAAGGGATTGGCAGTAGTGATTGGCAGATGATGGGCAGTGATTGGCAAATTTTTGATTTGTTGAAATTTGATGTGCAAAATTGGTAGTGAGAGACCCCCGATGTGGTGGGATGGCATCCCTGCCACCCTTCCCATGTGTGGGGGGCAAAGGAGCACTAGATTATGGGGTGTATGGCAGTGAAAACTAGCCCGGGTGGGTTAGGTTATATCAATAGGGCCCTAGAAGATGACAGTAGGTAACGTTAAGTTTAGTTAGTGACTGATACCTGTAGTGGGGACGCAGGTAGATTAGTATGGATGATAATGACGTGGGAGCGCAATAGTTTAAGGGGACGACTGGGAAGCGCAAGTTTCAGAAGGGAGTAGTTAGCTGAGATGATGCCGTGTTTGTGAGAATTGAACAGGTGTGATTGCACAGGTGTGCAACTGGACAGGTGTGTGGAGCAGTGTATGAGTAGTGAGTGTGTGGATCAGCGCGAATGCGCTTGGGGAGAGAAGGGTGCAGGTGGCACCAGGTGTGAGAGCACAGGTGTGCAGGTACAGGTGTGTGGAGAGAGTTGGAGTGAGTGGTACGGAGTGGTGTGCATGGTGCGAAGGTGTGGATGGGGGAAGAGTGGACCCCTTTCACGAGTACCCGGGGCGGGTAGTGTAAGTGTTAGGTAGAGGGTATAGGTAAATTGTGGTTAGATATTGGCATCTGTGGTGCGGTTGCAGAATGGTGTTGTGGATGGGTGCATTAGTGTTGTGGAAATGGCTGGGCGTGTAGCCTGTTAGTGTGTGTAGTTGGTTGGGCACTCCACCACTGTGAGGATGTCGGCCAGGTGAGGCCGCAGGTGGGCTCTGGGAGCCGGTAGAGTTGTGGATGGGGCCCGAGGATCCGGAGGACGGACCCGGGTAGCCCAGTGCCAGAGAGGGCACCGAGTGGGGAGAGTGCGAGAGGGCCTTCCCCAGGTAGTTAGGTTAGGGTAAGGAGCAGGTAAGCTCGGAGGCAACTGCAGTGGTGGAGGTGTGCAGGTGGGTAGACCCGCTGGGAGAGGTACACGCCACAGCCCAGAAATTGTGCGAGGGCACCGGGAGATGAATCGGGGGAGTGAGACCCCAAATTGAAAAGCACCACAGTTTGGCCAATGGGAATTGGTTTTTAGAACCCATAGTGTAAGAGGGCCAATGGTTTGGCCGGAGAGAGACCCCGGGTAGTGTAAAGTTGTTAAAGTCATTTAGGAAATAGTTAGGATTGATGAACCTGTCGCACCATACGCAGCCACTTACCTGTGGTGATGATGGTGACTCCACACCTGTGTTTTCTTTGTTTGTGTTGCAGGAGATGAATCGCTGTGTGGATTTGTGAGACGCATCACGACGTGGATGGGACATTGGGGTGATTCCATCTCTCCCTCCCTAGGAGGGACTGATGATGAATTGGTAATGGCAAATTTTGATGTTGAGTTGAAAATGGCAAATTTTGAGGAGAGTTGAAAATGGCAAATTTGATTGGTTAGGAGGGAGAGAAGACGAATTTGGTTTATGGGAGGAACGGGGAAGACAGTAGGGATGTTTGTTGATTTGTAAAGTAGATGTTTATGGGTAGTGTTGTGTTTTGTGGATACAGTAAGGGGTAAGGGAGGGGCCATGTAGGTTACCTGGTGGGGGGGGGGGGCGTACGATAGGAACGTACCTGTCTCACCTGGTTCCCATGTGCCCCCAGTGTGCATCACCTTACATTGCGTGCACTTTTGCGCCCTTACCACCTTACTCACTTGTTTCTTCTTTTGTCTCCCACCTCCGAGGATCTGGCTTTGGGGTAGAGAGAGAGGAGAGAGAGGTGCTGGCTGCGCAGTTGTGGGCCTGCACTTTCGCTGTTTGCTGCCGGGATCGATACACCATATGGACCGCAATGTTTGTGGCCACCCACAATGGACCGCAGTTCGTTTGCGGCCAAGCACCACCCGGGGATGGACCTATGGATCAACGTGGCACCTATGCCATACAGGTGAACCACTAATAGTTAACACCACCAAGTGCACCACAAGAAGAGCAAGAGACACCTGCAGGGTTAGGGGTTGTCGAATTTATTTTTATTCCAATGAACAATGGTGACTGCACCGATTGGTGGTGGGGTGGTGCTGTTGATGCTCGGGAAGGGTGCTCTGCACGTTATTAAAGGCCGTCGGCCACAGAGCACTCGTGGGTTGGTGTATCGATGTTGGCAAGCGTGCTCTCTCTATGCATAACATCTGCATGTGTTCCTCCAAAAACAGGTCCTGGATCGTAGTGTAAATAGCAGCGTAGTCTTGTAAATAATGCTCCCTACCGGCTGTATGTTTAGTTTGAGGATTCTTTCCGGATTCGGTTATCCTGTGGGTGTGTTTCTGTGAGGAGAAGGGTGCAACGTCGCAGGGGGACATATTTACTCATTCGTGAATATCTGTAAAACTGTCGCACTCAGGGTAGAGTTAATAGTAGAGGGAACTACATTGCGTGCCACACTAAAGTAGGTAAAAATTTATCGGGTCGGGACGCCCCGAGGGTAGAGAAGGGTGCAATGTTGCGAATATGGAATTTGGCCTCCATATCCGCTTGTAAATATTCCCCTATTTTCTCCAATACTCCCCAACTTTCCCCAATCCCCCATTCCCTAGTCCCATTGCATGTAAACAACAATCAGTAGAGCCGACCTTCCCCTTATTCCCCCATTAAATGTCGTGCCCAGGTCCACCGCACCACACGTAGACAACTTTCGGACATCTTCCTAGTTATTCTTAATCTATGTCAGTTAAGGCCTCGTTTCCATTAATTATGACTCTTCGTTGCACCAGAATGTGATTATATGGCATCAGTAGTGAGTTTAGGACCTTTCCCATACCTCCTCCCATCTTCTTCCCCAAACAACAACAATAACAACAACTACAACAACAATTACAACTACAACAACAACTACAACAACAATTACAACTACAACTACGACTACAACAACAGAGGGGCGGGGAGTGTGCGTCCTCACACCGGCTCGGTTACCCGCCATGACCATGCGCTCCACGGCGTTACCCCGAAGGGGCTGGCTGTCAGCTCCTCGTCAGGGGCGGAGCCAGTAACCCCCCCACGCACCCAATGAGAAGCAACGTGCCGATTCCATCTGGGGCGGAGCTAACGAGCCGAGGGCGTGTCACTCCCCGCCGGATATACGCGGCCCCGCGCCGGATGTGACGTCAGATGCGCCTCAGCTTGGAGAGAGAAGCCACCGCCACCCCCAGCGCGACGATACCTCCCCGCATCTTTGGACCGGACCGGACCGTACTGTATCCTGCCCCGAGCCCAGGAGGACCTGGAGCCATCGATACCTGCCTTTCCTAGCCATCAAACCCCCGTGTGAGTCAGCCGTTGTCCCGTTTGTCTGTCGTCTGTCCGGGGTTCATATAAGAGTGTGTCTAAGTGCCTGTCTTTCTGTGATTATACCTCTAGCCCCTGTAATCTAACCTTTTCCGTACGAATATACTTGAGAATCGAAACATTGGTGTCGTATTGTGTTATTGTAATCCAGCCGGGTGTCGTCTTTTTCTTATTGAGCCAGCATCGCGCGACTAGTCAACGTTCGGGCACAATCGGGTAACTTGTGCAGACGTGGTCATACCATAAAACCGCTCGGTAAATAACATCCAAGCCACGTCTGTAACAATATATATATATATATATATATATATATATATATATATATATATATATATATATATATATATATATATATATATATATATATATATATATATATATTGTTGTGGATTCGGGGGTCGGCTCTCCCCTTATCAAGGGGGTGGGGGGGGGTTAATCCCCTTGTCTTTTAAGCTGGCCGTCCCCCAATCCTGGAAATTATGACGCTCCTCCCGGTCGGTCTTGGGTAGGGTGATTGGTCAATTTGGCATCCCAAATACCTAACTACCGACCCCGACCGCGAGCAGGGAAATAACTCCCGCTCGAACGACGGATAAGATGGAATATTGCCGAGCGGTTAGCAATCTGCGATCCGAGCCGTTAACAAAGACTAACCCGATCCTGAGCTGTTCCGAAATTGTGCCACAGGTACTCAATCGAGAAAAGACTAAAGCGATCAAATAAGAGGAAACCAGAGTAGGGGAAGAACAAAGAGTGGGTTTATTAATTATGTACAAAACCAAAAGAAGAGGAAACGAAAGGAATATACAAGAAGAAGAAGAAGAAACAAACGGACACAGGGCAAGCTTATCTAGACAGTCTTAACTTATCACGACCCCACGACAAACAGACAGACTCACACGGAATGGTAGTGGTAGGGGAGGAAGGTCCAGGCAGATGGTTCCAGGCTCCTCGTCCCCGTCCAGGCTCCGGGTCCGCGGGCGAAGAATGGCAGGCAGCTTCGCGTGTCGTTGTCGCACGACCGGACCTTACATATGCGAGGGGCTGGACTGCTGCGTACGTATAGCGTGCCAAACGCTCTCTCTCTCTCCCGATCAATCAATGTCCATATCAAACAGGCAGTTCGTATCAAATGGAGCGCTCCTGGATCAGTCCATTAAGAAACAATGTGCTCGCTCGCCCCACCTCCGCGCAGTCCGTTATAAAAGGAGTCCCCCGGCGCAGTCCTCTCAATAGCGTTACAATCAGACGTCTCCGCACAGTTCTGTTAATAACGACGGTCCCCTGTGCAGTCCGTGATAGGGCTTAGCGCTTGCGCCTTTTAGTGCGCTTATAGATCAATCCGCGCCACGCCCGCCAGTGAGCTCACCTCAGCCCCGGTTGGTTAGCGAGGGCTCACCGGCTCCGCCCTTGACGGCTCGTTGACAGGGCCACGCCTCGTTCTTAGCGCTCCGCCCCCTTCTTCTCCAAGCTTGACCGCGTGCGTAATGGCGTCGCCTGAGCGAACGCTGAGGCGGCTGCGGCTGGCAGAGGCGCGTAACACAATTTGGGAGAGAGAGGCTGGCAAAATGGCCGGAATGGGGCCAATCTTATTTGATTAATGCAACGCAGATTCAACTATTGGGAACACAGCCTTATCTGGAACACATACTAAGGAAATAACTGAAAGTCCTATGGTGTCCTACGTGTTGCTGTGGCCTAACTATGGGTGCAACCTTTAACCTTTTAAATGATGGAATATTTACAAGCGTTTACAAGTATTTATAAAGTGAGGGGTTCTCAAAACCGCAACAATATATATGCATAGTCAGGTTTTCGTTTTGCTTTCACAATGAAATTTCAATGGAAAAGCATCAGGAAACATAAGGCCTATGCTTGGCTCAAATCAATAAATTTAATGGCACATTTTTTCCAAACTCTTGTGAGAATGTTAAAGCATTCCAAAGAAAATCCAACATACGAGACGAGTTGTTTGGTCATCTTCACAGCTTCAAGCGCATGCAGGCCGATTAAAGAGGAAGAGGTTCATCACAAAGATTGTATACCATTTTAACTGCTAAATAAATGCATGTAAATCACCTTTTGGCATCTGAATTACAACAAGCACAGCACACCACGGATTCCCTAAGTATTGTGTTTATGCAGCTTGACATTCAAAGCAAACAGCATTAAACGTGGCTGAAGAGAAATCGCTGCAAAAAAAAGGCAAATGCAAACGACTTTGCATTACATGAATCCGATTCAAGAGAGCAAAGGATGCAAAGTGCTTCAGAATTTGAGAAACAGCAGCAATTATTTCAGCATGCTCCTGGCATCACGAGATGTGCAGCGGTTGTGTGTGCCACTGATGCAGTACCCCTGCACATTAGGGGCAAGAGTTTGCAATTTGTTCAGAATGCCGACGATAACTTGCCGACTCTTTGCCAGAGACCCTGGTGGGATTTTTAACGTCCGGCATGTTTCGTAGATGGAACGCGATGATATGTCATCCTGTACGAGAAACACCAGGGTGGCGGTTTATAGCCGGGCGGAGATTCGATCCGAGGCAAGCTCGGAGGAGAGGACACGCACCTCCAGCTAGGCTATCGTGCCAGCCGAGCAGCATTGTGATGGCTTTGCATTCGGGAAAGTTCTTGCAAAGCAAAAAAAAATCCGATGAGCAAACCCTCCTGCTGGGCCAAGAACTTTTTATTGCGAAGCAGAACTTAAGTGCAATAAATTATCATGGGCAGGAATCCCTGTTTCTAAAAGAACCGAGTTTGGCAAAACAGCCAGTGCGGAGGATTCGTGGAATTACCCCAGGTTCTAAAAAAAACATTCAGTGCAGAAAGGATAAATACTGCACTAAATGCAGAAACATTTCAACACCACAAACACCAATCTGCACAGCAAGCATAAATGTCAGCTTGTTTGTTTTTTTCAAGTCTATAACAGTAAAGGAAACGTTTATTACAAGAAGGTTGAACACAAATACAAGATATTTTGACTTCAGGAATTGCATCTGCAGCACATTTCTGAGCAAAATGAGAATAATGTTCCAGGAACGGAAAAATGCACATTGGTTCACTTACGATACAAGCATTTACCACAGGTGCTTGGGTGAGTGGGTGATGCAACCGCACCGAGTGGCCGAGAGTAAAACGTCTTGCATTTCAACCGAGCACAGTTCTCCATCACATACTGCAACTGCACTCGGTGCAAAGCAATCCCCTGTCAGGTTGAACCAGTTTACGTTTTGAATCCCACCGACAGGCCGGATCTGGATCCGGACCTGAACCAAAATCGAATCAACTCGTTCTTGTCACACACCCAACCTGCCCCCCCAAATTTTGTCCGAATCTGTCCACAACTTTTTGAGATATTGTGCTATAAATAGTTTTAGCCCCATCTCTCAAAGGTGAAGAATCACTTGAATTCTGATTCAGATTCGAATCTTCACCAAAATTTAATCAACTATTACTCGTCACACACCCAACCAGTCCCACCAAATTTTGTCCGAATCTGTCCACAACTTTTTGAGATATTGTGCTATAAATAGTTTTAGCCCCATCTCTCAAGGGTGAAGAATCACTTAAATTCTCTGATTCAGATCCGGATTCGAATCTTCACCAAAATTTAATCAACTATTACTTGTCACACACCCAACCAGTCCACCAAATTTTGTCCGAATCTGTCCACAACTTTTTGAGATATTGTGCTATAAATAGTTTTAGCCCCATCTCTCAGATCCTGGTGTTGGGCTAGCGGCTAGGGTGCCGGCTTAGGATCCAAGGATCCTGGGTTCGAATCCCGGTCGATCGCTGAATTAACGCCAGGGGGGTTGACTCAGCCTGTCATCCTTCCGAGGTCAGCTAATTGAGTACCAGTTTACTGGTAATTCCCTGTGTCGTAAAAAGGCGACAAACAGGGTTGGCGTCAGGAAGGGCATCCGGCCGTAAAACATTGCTTCAAAAAGGGGACCAAAAAAACAACAACAACCACGGTCCCCGAAAAAGGCCAACCCCCGCAAATGGCCTCTAAACGGTGGTTTTTTTCTCAAAGGTGAAGAATCACTTGAATTCTCTGATTCAGATTCGAATCTTCACCAAAATTTAATCAACTATTACTCGTCACACACCCAACCAGTTCCACCAAATTTTGTCCGAATCTGTCCACAACTTTTTGAGATATTGTGCTATAAATAGTTTTAGCCCCATCTCTCAAAGGTGAAGAATCACTTGAAAAATTATTGTATGCGGATCTTCACCAATATCAAATCTATTCGTCCTCGTCACATACTCGACCTGTCCACCAAATTTCGTCCGAATCAGTCAACAACTTTTGGAGATATCCTGTTCAGACAAACAGGGGTGAAAACAAAACCAGGTTACCAGGTAACTAAAGATAAGATCACACAACAATGCCAAGTCTCGCCAGGATATATAGATTACAATAGATCTGAGAATTTAACGATTTTATTGTGTATCACACGAGATCTGCGTGTACCGAGACATGTACGCGCACGCTCATCTTCCATGGATGTTAGAAAAAGCAGGAGAGGTTGCATTGGCTTGCTTAGCATTTCCATCGGAACCCAGGTTCAAATCTCACGCAGCCATTTGATTTGTGCAACTAATAATGTCGAAACTATTCCTGTCGAAGTGCATCGATGCTCACACCGATGTCTTTGCCCGACATGCGATTTATGTACCACCTCCTCCAATAAATCTGAGAGCGATGTTGAAATAAATCAAAATAAATAAATAGAAAGGCAAAAAGTAATAAAAAAGAAAATCGTTTGAACCCAAGTCCTGATTTAAGACGACTTGGGGCCATTGGGGAAAGGGGAGAGGAGGTGGGAGGCATTAATTTGATTTTCCATTTATACACAGGATGTTAATGATTTAATTCAGGTTTTTATTCCAAAAAGTACGTATAAAAAGGCCTTCAGGAATGCAAATGGGGAATGGAATCTGTAGTTTAATCCATAATTGAATCCAGGTTTTGAAACAGGGGAGGGGATAATTTGGCAAATTGTGAACAGGTAATCAATAACAGCACTATCATGGGATATCACCATTATGACCTGCATTTGGCTAATAATGACAAATCTCAAAATAACGAGGTGTCCCTCCGATTGTGCGACAACGTTTCAAGTATCAACAATTAACAACAAAATGATACACAACGGAAAAATCCTTTCATCTTGATATTTATAAAACTGGTGGACTTATTCATTTGCAAACGCTAAACTATGCAAAACAACAACAACAACAACAACAACAACAACAACGAGGATGATGGGAATGGGAGGAGGAAGAGAAAGAGGGGGAGGGGAGGAGGAGGAGAAAAGAGGAGAAAGCAAGAGGAGTATAATGAAGAGGGGGAGTGATGAGGAGGAGCAGAAGGGGAGGGGAGGTGAGGTGAGGTGAGGCGAGGGGAGGCGTTAAAGGGGAGGAGAATGAGGATGAGAATGAGAGGTGAGGGGAGGGGAGGGAGGGGAGGGGAGGGGAGGGGAGGGAGGGGAGGGGAGGGAGGAGGGGAGGAGGGAGGCGTTAAAAATGAAGAGGAAAGGGAGCAGAATGAGGAGAAAGTTGGAGAAGCAGAATGAGATGAGGTGAGGGGAGGAGGAGGAGGAGAAGCTGAATGAGGGGGCAGGCGAATGAAGAGGAGGAGGGTGAAAAGGAGGAAGGGGAGGTGGAAAATGAAGAGAACGATGAGAAGGAGAACGATGAGGAGAACGATGAGGAGAAGGAGAACGATGAAGAAAAGGAGAACGATAAGGATGAGGAGAACGATGAGGAAGATTATGAGGACGACGGTGAGGATGAAGGGGAAAAATAAGGAAAAAACCGAAGGAAAAAAGATAAAACGATAGAGCGAGACGTTTAGATACAAATTTAAATAATCTCATTTATTTGTTTTACGAACCACGCTTTTTCACCGTTTTTTAATAATAAAAGTTAGTGCGTCTTGGATGGTTGACAACGAGAACCTCATTCCCTGAACTTTTTGAACGCCATTCGTACCAAAAAGCTGAGCTCTGAGGAGATGATCAATTTTCCCCATTAAACGTCAATAACAAAACAAAACGATCCGTTCAATAGATGCTGTTAATGGCATTAACAACACGCTTAGATTACCTGTGTGTCCGCTTCGTATCGGCGAAGGTAGAACGTGCCCGTGAAATGATTAATGCGCTCCTGCGCCGCAATTTACAATGGCGACACGTGTTTTAATGGAGTGTGCATTGGCACGGCGCTCGGCAGGACACACGGCGGTGTCTTGTGGAGATAAAGCATTAGGTGCTGACAAACGGCGCTCATTGTGGTGAGCATCACGCCGCTAGCCCCGTGACGTCACCCCCACCCTCCTCACATCCAACACACTCCTCGCTCCGAGACAGGGAGGCAACGAGGGCTAAAAATAGCAACAGCGGCAACGTATGACGTAACGTCGCAGAAATAGCGCTGCACACCGAGGCAGCCAATCACAGCGCGTCTCCTCAGGTCAGTCGCGAGTAGAATTAAAGGCGCTCGTCGTGATCTCTCTCTCAAGACATCGAAAAAAAAACATGGAAATTCTCCTCAAGTCAAGTGCATAATGGTTTTATTAAACGTGCATTTCGTTGCTGTGGAAAATCACCGTCCTTCCATTCAACACGTATTGCAACACAGCAACTTCAGTCTTCAAGTGCAAAAGCCGAGCGCGCCGAAATCTCATCGGCCATGATGATCATTTAATAAAATCGAGCCTCGGTCTGTGTGCGTTGTTCCTCAGACGGGTTGGGGAAAAACCTCCACACCTGAGACTATTACCGTGCATTATGCACGCCGAGCACGTCCCGTCACGTTTCCCGTACGAATTGGCAATGTTTGTCCTCCAGGCTGAAAACGTGATCTGCCTCATGAACCGACCATCGTGACAAACGTCCGCCACTTACACGCCACGACCTCTTGGCTCCTGGATTTCACTTTACGTTAGCATTCTGCAACAAGGGTGATATACTCGTTATGCACGCGAAAATGTTCAAATTTTACCCCCGATACATCACAACCCCCCAACCCACTTCAACATGCACCCACACAAGCCCCCTCCCCTAGAGTCATGTTCCTTCAAAGATTCCCCCATTTTTCCCTCAACAACCCACTCTACAACTTTCAATTTGCTCCCCCTTTTTTTACTCCAATTTACCAATCTGTTAGAGCGTTGGTAAGGCTAGATGTTGACTTAACGGCTAAAGGTGGCTGCCTTAAGATCACAGGGTCTTCAGTTGAGGCCCCGTCGTTCCGTTAAATGACACCAGGTTGGTTGACTCAGCCTGTCATCCTTCTGAGGTCAGAACTAGAACAATGCGACTGTCGCCAACTGTCGCCTCCGCATATAGTCCCACAACGGGTAGATGCCATCACTCCATATGCATGGGTAGGGGATCACGTTTGTGAAGTTTCGTATTGATCGGATAAGGTTCGTTTTTCTATCAAAGCTGGCTGCCAAACCACGTGACCTATGACATCATCATTTCAAACTATATGCAACAGTGCTGTTGGATGATATTTGTAAAATTTCACATCAATAGGGTGAGCGGTTTCAGAGATATAATTATCTTAATATTTTCCTTCAATCCAATATCGCTGCCAAACCATGTGACCTACGATGTCATAAATTTAATATTTCAATACAAATGGGTCATAGATCATGTGCATGCAATTTCAGATTTTTAGGATAAGGAATTTCATTAAAACATTTTTAGCTGGTCTACCACTTCATGTATGATGTCATCATTATCATGCTTTTGCTCCCCGTTGGGAGTACTTGATAAAGTGCCAAGTTTCAAATTTTTCCATTCAGCGGTTTCCGAGAAATAATATTTTAATTATTTGCTTTTAATCCAAGATGGCTGCCATACCATGTGACCTATGACGTCACAATTATCATAAAAACATTCTGCATGGGTGTAACTCCTACCCTGAAAGTTTCGTCTCAATCAGACATATGGTTGCTGCGAAGACTAGGTTTAGCCCATACGGACAGACAACCCAAAAACATAATGCCTCCGGAGACTGTCGACGGAGGCATTAAAATAAGTGCCAGCTTACTATTAGGTAACGGGGGGGGGGGGGGGGGGGCACTGCGTCAGCTGCATAGCCGCGTAAATGATGCGGCCACAGACTGCATACGAATCAATAATAACGGTGTATTGGTTCTACCAAGGTAGTTTCATGGCCAAGAGTCATGCTGGGTGGTTTGCCATCCCTCTCCCAGCAGTAGTTAGGGCACGAATTTGGAATTTGGCCAGAGCGCCGGCGATTGCTTGCCTACTATTCCCGAAGGACACCGTGGGTCGTTAACGTCCCTGAAATGATACCAGACTGGACGCCCAGTTGACATCCATCAGGAACGGCACACATAGTGAAAGACCGGGATGAGACTTTACAGCCGGGTAGGGATTCAAACCCAGGCTCGATCAGAGGCCATCCTGTCAAAACTGAAGTTTGCATTGGTCAAATTAAGCAAATTGGTGCGGACAGTCAGTTCAGTCGCTATCCCAACCATTAGATGTAAATGCACGCGTGTTAAAACAATTTTATGCAAGAGCATTTACAAAACCTTTCCCAAGATGAGGGTCGATGAGCAAATTCGCGGCATTCCGTCAAGGTAAGAAAGTTGATTAATCAGTGAAGGATACATCATTTTGATTCGCTTAGGTCAGGCCAATGGATTCATTCGTCACTCTTTGTAACAGAAAGTCAAATATCTCAGTCATTGAAATTGGAATGCAAAGAGTGATGAAATCTGCAGGAAATAGAACTTTCAAAACGATTGATTTTGAATTTACGAGTTATCTCCAGCCACACAAAACACCTTCCCGGGTATTCAAATACATCTCCCCAGGCATCCCCGCAAACTACGCACACCCACCACACCTCCTCAAGCAAGCTTAAATAACATATTTATTCTTCATTTTATAACCACAAGTCAGCCTCCTAATTTTAGAATATATTTGAATAGAAGTTATAAGAGTTAAATTTTGAAGAAGCAAATGCCCTTGAAGGCAGCATGAAGGAATCTTGCCAGAGACCACAACAGCAAGGAAAGTTTAAAACAAGTTCTGACCAGACAAAGGAATTTTTTAAGCTTTCAGGATTTTGGCTTTTTGTTTTTGTCACAATGCCACGAGGTAGGGAATCGTTTTAAGCATCGAAATATACTCCTATTTTATAAAGCCAAACAATGATACGAACAAACATTTCAGCATGTTGAGGTGACTAGACATTTTTACCCGTCGCTTCACTGACGGTTTAATGAAAAGACAACATGTCGTACTTCACAAACATTCTGCTCGATTCACTATAATTTTCCCGAGTTCATCTTCCACCTTCTTGGAAGTCAGCTGACATCACCTTCGTCAATCATATGGCGTGAGCAAATGGCGTGAACAAAAATCTTGCTGCTTGAAAATGGCGTGAGCAAAAAAAACCACTTCTGCTTCGCGACGAAGCTCATTGGTGGATGCTTTGGTTTGAACCTCCGCTTAAAATGAGTGAAGTGAAACATTTTGAAATATTCTCACTCAGATTTCAACATCTCCATAAGGCATAAAAAGTTGTTTAAACTTTCTTTATATAAGACGACGATTTGCCATGCCGGATACTACCGGGTGGCACTATACGACACATTCACATTGAATCGGAATTCCCCTCCCCCCTCGCCCCCCCCCCCCCACCCTGACACAGATGTGCTACCCTGACAGAAACCATACTTGGGGTACCCTGAGGCAACATGATAAATTTGGTTGGATTTGGTTCAGTACTTTTTTAGTTTTTGAAGCACATATAAATGAACAAATACAGTCGGACCCCGATATTCGCAGGATATACATTCCTGGAAAATGCCATGGATGACAAATCGGTGAATGTGGGGGCATTGTTTGAATTAGGGGTGGGGGGGGGAGGGGTTATTTTACTTCATGTTCTCGGCTCATGGAAAAGCAATGACAACAAATCAGGACACAGCATGAAGGGAACAGGAGAAAGGGGAAATGCCAACAGCAGGGTGAAGGGAGAAAATACACAGACAGACAAACACGGGATTGCAGGTAACAATGAGGGGTAAGGGAAAACGCAAAGGGTGGACAAGATGGATATATATGCAAAATGTTTGAAAAGGGTGGTGGTGGTTTAACAAGTGCAGAAAACATCGTGTTTTTCGATGGAGAATGACTCAAGATGGCAGTGAACAGCTGTCTTGAAGACCGAGAGGGAAGAAAGAGATTGAAGAGGGTATGGAAGGTGGTTCCCAGATAGGAATTTAAAAAACCACCTTTAGAGGCCATTTTTCCCCGCAAGCGGGGGTTGGCCTTTTTCGGGAACTGTGGTTGTTGTTGTTTTTCGGTCCCCTTTTTGAAGCAATGTTTTACGGCCGGATGCCCTTCCTGACGCCAACCCTTTTTGCCGCCTTTAACGACAAGCAGGGAATTACCAGTGAACTGGTCCTCAATTAGCCGACCTCGGAAGGATGACAGGCTGAGTCAACCCCCCTGGCGTTAATTCAGCGATTGACCGGGATTCGAACACCCAGGATCCTAGGATCCTAAGCCGGCACCCTAGCCGCTAGCCCAACACCAGGGACTCACCAGATTTCCCAGATAACCAGGTTCCCAGATAGGAATAATAAGAATAAATGAGTGGGGGTGAGCAGTGGTTCTGGATTTAGGCAGTTTCACTACGAAGGGATTACTGGTGGACCATGTGCATCCTGCAGTTAACTGAGGGGGACAAAGCATGGAGAGGGTAGAGGGTGCACATCCAGACCAGGCGCCACCAGGTTTTAGAGGAGGGAGACAAGTTTGAAAGGTCATTCTTGAGATTGGACAGATGTTGCTTTCTAGCTCTCCCGAGAGTCGATACTTGTTGCGAGCTTTGTGGAATGATCGGAAGTAGTCTTCAGTTAGATTTGCCTTCCAGGAGGAGAATGCAAGTTATTTTAAAGCATCTGCCTCACCACAGGATTCGGAGTACCAAGAGCGCGAGGATGGGTAAGATAATTGGAGATGGGATGGACAAGAGGGCAGGTTTCTGTGGAAGATTTCCCAGGCTGAATTAATATCAGTGGCAGTGAATATGGGAGACCAGTCCTGATGTGTAAAATATATATATATGATCGTTTTAAGGCCATTTTTCCCCACGAGAGTGGGGGTTAGCCTTGCAGGCCCCATGACAATCATGGTTCCCCGTTTGAGGCAATGTTTTTATGGCCGGATGCCCTGCCTGACGCCAACCCTAAGTCGCCTCTTACGATGCGCAGGGAGATACGGTGCACCGATTCGAAATCAAAGAAATTCAAAAGAGTAACAAATATATAAACAAAAATATAAAAATTCACTTTTTCAGTAAATATGTTTGTAGTATTCCAAGCTTTTCCCAATTCTAAAAAGCAATTAGAGCTATTATTGTATCGTGCTTGACCAAACAATTGTGTAAATAAATAAATAAATAAATAAATAAAAAACACTTCTCAGAAAACCAAAGGAACGTTTCAGGAAATACTAAATCAAAAATCTTGTGTCAGTGGAGAAGCAGCCACGATATATGCAGAGTAATCGTTTCATGTTATCAGGATGACATTTCCAGCCATCCTATTATGAGTGCATGAATAACCTTTGGGATTAAAAGCAAGCAAAGCAGAGTGAAACGTGGCAATAAGGAAATAAATTCTGAAGAATAAATAAAGAAGGGGAAGAGCATCATATCAGGACCAAGTTGGTGCTTTGCAATTGTAGGGGGCTGGCAGGATAGCCAAGGCCCGAGAAGTATGCACGTCAGCTTGGAGCTCTCTAGCCTCAATTTGAATGTCGATTGGGCTAAATGCTGCCATCCTTGTGTTTTACATGCAGGACGAGGCATCAATTTGTGCACCCGTCTGTTAGAAGGACGCCACGCCGAAGTCTGCCAGCACTGGTCTTCGTTGAGTGTTCAATAAGCCAGGGGTTGGCTTTCAGGAAGAGGAGACGAGTTATTGCCAACATCCTGAAGAAATCACAAATTATTGCACCTTTTGTTGAGTGTCCTGCGTTGGAGTGGTGACACATCCATGATCGGTTCCAGCAGAGAAACTTTCCAACGACGTTTGATACACTCTGGAGCTCTGTTAAAGGGTATGGGCCTCCGATTATTATTACCACCACCACCAAAGGTGGATGGAGGTTATGTTTTCACCCCTGTCTGTCTGTTTGTTTGTTTGTCTGTGAACAAAAAATTTTTTTTTGTTTCGGACAAGTTATGACTAAACTAGGTGGACGAGTTGGTTGGGTGACAAGAACAAGCCGATTAGATTTTGGTTCAGGTCCAAATCCAGATCCGGCCCATCACTGGGATACAAAACAAACTGTTCAGGCTGTCGGAGGTATGTGCTCTCCCGAGTGCAGTTCTATTTATTATTATTACTAGCCGAAACCCGTGGAACATCCACGGAAGGGAGGATGTGGTGTATGGATAGAGTGTACCATTATGGATGGCATAGGGGATTTGCTTGTCCGAGTAAGAGTTAGGAAGAAAGATGAGAATGAAGAGTGCGTATATGAACAACGATTGCCGACACCGGCACAAATGCATGCTCTGGATTGTCCACTCAGTGGACGGCTTGCTTTCGCCTGTCCAATCAGCGGACGGCTTGCTTCGCCTTCACCCAGCAGACGCCAATACGATGGCGTCGTAAGATGGCGTCGTATCGGCAGTTAATCGGATGCTTTTGGGCCCCAACGTCGGCTAATTCAGATTTTTCGAGTATGGCTGTACGTTATAAACAAAGAGCGCGGTTTGTAGGTCGTAAATCCATTAGTGCCGTGGGCATCGGGTCACTGGGTGCGGCGTAAAAGGGATAACAAAGTCGAGTCCTTACGCTATTATTATATAGATTAGCCATTGCATGGTTGGTGCAAGTCTTTCACGAACTGGTTGGTCAGGTCTGACATTCGACTAAGGTCAGGGAATGAATTTAGAATTTGTTCAGCGTACAGGCGATAGCTCACCTTCTCTTCACGAAAGACAATAACTGGATATATAACGTCCAACCAATGATGCTGGCAGACGGGACGCCGTTTAACATCCATCCGAGGGACGGCAGACACAGATAAATCACCCTGCCTGTGAAATACCGGGATGACCGTTATTTGCAGAGCCAAGATTCAAACCCAGGATAGACAGCTCAGAGATGAGTGTGTGGACGTCGAGGCCATCCTGCTTGTAGCCAACAAACTATTCAGTGTAAATAAATTTGAAATGGTGCTATTTTTGTATCCAGATAGGGTGTCGTGTCCACCAGTGTGGTTTTATTTCCCACCACATTCACTTTGAACAAGCCAATAAATATTAGCTTTGCGACATCGAAAAAGCAAACTACCATCAGGTTTTCACAGATCACCTTTTTAACAACAACACTGAAAATATATTAATTGGAGTCGTGTATTTTCCAAGTAACCTGCACTTCTGCAACTTTACAGCTTTTAGAAAGGTCTTGCCACCTTCACACAGTTGCTTATCTCCAAATCAAAACAACAGTTCACGTTAAATGACTCTCGGGATCATGGAAAAGCAATATGGCACAAAATACCTCATTGTTCAAGGAATCTTAAAAACAAAGGTGAAAACTTAACTGCCCTTCAGGGAAATTCCAAATTCCAAAGAAATGCTCATATTTTGGAAGTGAAGAAAATAATTCCATGAGGACAAAGACGGACGGACACACACACACACCACACACACCACACACACCACAAGAAAAATTCCAAAAACATCTGCAAGTGTACAGTACAGCCGAGAAGAATGTATTTCTCCTTTCTGAAACTCATACAAATCCACATCCACACCCAGCAAAAAACATTTCTGAACAAAAGGTTGCATGTGGAGGTTCCAGAAGTGGCAAAAAGGGAGGGTGAAGGCTGACTATCAGCAGAAAGCAGATTTCCCCTTTCCACAGATTGACAAAAAAAAAAAAAAAAAAATCAGGTGCAACACAAGGGAAAGGCAAGGGGAAGAATGGACGGAGGGGGTGATGCAGCGGAGGGAGGTGAGAGGTGGGGTGACTTGCCATGCAAAAAAAAAATTGCAAAGCTTCACAAATCTTCCGCACAATAACAGACAGAGCCGAGACGATCCGAATGAAATATTTAAAACAAATCAAAAACGAGGCAGAAATCTCGAGTTAAAAAAACAAAAACAATGGTCGATGCAGTTTATACTCATCGATTCGTATGAAAATGCATAAATAAATAAGTAAATAAATAAAACAAACGAAAATTTTAACAGAAAATTGATTACAAAATGTTCAGCGACACTGCAATGTGTGTCACGTCAATATTTTGCAACACAATTGCCTGGAAAAAACAGCTCGTCATTGCAATGTTTGTCAAGTGTTACCAAGTTAACAACACTTAATACAGATAAGGACACAGGCCGAAGCATAAACGAGTGGTGCCCAGTACCGGATAAATAAATAATTTGCTAATAAAACCAAGTTTGTGAAGCAATGTCAGAAATAATTTTCAGCAGAATCGCAAGTAAAACAGAGGAAAGCTACATTAACTCACAACAACCTTTTTGGGCATTGTGGTCTTTCTGAACGTCTCGAGGTCGAGCCAAGAAGGCCTTACCCTGGTTTATCAGCTGCAAGCAGGCGGCCACGACTGCAGCACCGGCGCAATTGCTATCCGTCCCCTCCCAAAGACGGAAAGCCAAGGGATGCCCGGTCGCTCAGATTGCCTGACCTGGCCGTACCTTTTGCAAGCATAGACCGACAAATGGAATTTACAAAGTTTAACTGGCACAAAAAGAAAAAATATACGGCCCAAGAGAACAAAACCTAAACTTTGTGAAATATATATCATTTTAATGTTTTATATTTATATTGTTTTGCATCGCCAGTTTATTGAAATGCTGCACACCAAAGATTGTGGATGGCTTTTTCAGACTGATAAAATGGGGATGTCACTCAATCCCCTTCCATCTCCAGTGAAAAAAAAATCTAATCTACCCTATCAGTTTGCATTCATTGATTGGGTAAGGAAAGCCCAGCCTATCACGGCAAAGCAGGCCGGTCACAGCTGCAAACTGCACACCATGATAGACAGCACAGCAGGGGCAGAAAAAAGAAGAAAAAAACTCCCAACATCAAACTATCCACAGCCCTTGGCGGAACCATTAACAACCAACTGGAGCGTTTTGCGGGAAACGCAACTGCTCACAATTTTCCCCGAAGAGGGGGAAGAGGAAAGTGAGAAGAGCAAAATTGTACCTTCTGATACCAAGAGAGCATCTGACCTTGAGCTGCCAGCATTCAATTACAGTATGCACGTGATTCATAACCAAAAGATGTACACATGTACAAATACACATATATGGGAGTGGGGGTGAGGGCATTCAGAAAAGGTGACGAATGACACTCATAATGGTCCAAGTATCCTAAGAGCGTATGACGTGTGTGCGCACGCACATGATACATTTTTGGTACGCTTGGGCTTTTTTGAACACAGCTTAGCAGCTCATGGAGGAGTTAAAACACAGAATATGGATTAGGATGTGACAGAACAAAAACAGGAGAAAGAGGGTGGGGGGGCATGCATCAACAGCAGGGTTGATGGACAAAATAGAGGTAGACTTGGAGAAATAAGGGATTTGGGAAAGAATGAGGAGCAGACACACAGGGACACAGACGCATACCTTTTCAAATTAGATATTTTCATGTCGAGAAAAATAAAGATCATTGGCATTTCAGACTATTTTATAGTATCTCTTGCACATAACTTTTTGAAAGTCCCTCACACTTAACACACATGCATACACGTGTACAGAAACGGTTTGAACACATGTTACAGCACGTTGGGAGTTAAAGCCTTCAGATTGCTCGAGGTTTCAATTATTTTTGTTTGCATGAAAAAGCTTGTATATGCAGGACATAAAAGAAAGACGTGAGCAGATATTAATTTAACCATTACAATGCTTGCTCATGTCGCATCGGCATTGTTTCTACACCCCCATCAATGGATTGAGATAAGCAGAACAGGCAATGACATTTCATGAAATTAAGGAACGGATTGTTGGGCATTACTGAGCAGAGCTTACAATTCTGCGTTCCAGGTTCAAGTCTCATCTTAAAGTGGTTTTGCCTCATCACTTGAACGACGAGAACAGCACTCGGTAGAGCGCATACCTCCACCAGGCTGATGGAGGTATACGCTATAACTAGCACAGCATGTTTTGTATCCCACTGATAGGCCGGTTCTGGATTCGGACCTGAACCAAAATCTAATCAGCTTGTTCTTGTCACCTAACCAACTCGTCCCCCCAAGTTTAGTCACAACCAGTCCATTACTTTTCTTAAATATCATGTTATACAGTGCATTCAGAAAGTATTCAGACCCCTTCACTTTTTCACATTTTGTTATGTTGCAGCCTTATGCTGAAATCCTTTAAATTCATTTTTCCCCTCATCAATCTACACTCAATACCCCATAATGACAAAGAGAAAACAGAATTTTGGAAAGTTTTGCAAATTTATTAAAAAGAAAAAACTGAAATATCACATTGACATAAGTATTCAGACCCTTTGCTATGACACTTGAAGTTTAGCTCAGGTGCCTCCCATTTCTCTTGATCATCTTTGAGATGTTTCTACACCTTGATTGGAGTCCACCTGTGGTAAATTCAATTGATTGGACATGATTTGGAAAGGCACACACCTGTCTATATAAGGTCTCACAGCTGACAATGCATATCAGAGCAAAAACCAAGCCATGAGGTCGAAGGAACTGCCTGCAGAGCTCAGAGACAGGATTGTGTCGAGGCACACATCTGGGGAAGCCTACAAAAAAAATTCTGCTGCATTGAAGGTTTCCAAGAGCACAGTGGGCTCCATAATTCTTAAATGGAAGAAGTTTGGAACAACCAGGACTCTTCCTAGAGCTGGCCCCCCTGGCCAAACTGAGCAATCGGGGGAGAAGGGCCTTGGTAAGAGAGGTGAACAAGAACCCAATGGTCACTCTAGCTGAGCTCCAGAGATCCTGTGTGGAGATGGGAGAAACTTCCAGAAGTTTACCATTCCTGCAAGACTCTACTGATCTGGCCTTTATGGCAGAGTGGCCAGACAGAAGCCTCTCCTCAGTGAAAGACACATGAAAGCCCGCTTGGAGTTTGCAAAAAAACACCTAAAGTACTCTCAGACTGTGAGAAACAAGATTGTGTGGTCTGATGAAACCAAGATTGAACTGTTTGGCCTCAATTCTAAGCGTCATGTCTGGAGGAAACCAGGCACCGCTCATCACCTGCCCAATACCATCCCAACGGTGAAGTATGGTGGTGGCAGCATCATGCTGTGGGGGTGTTTTTCAGCAGCAGGGACTGGGTGACTGGTCAGGGTTGAGGGAACAATGAATGGAGCAAAGTACAGAGATAACCTTCATGAAAACATGAAACAGAGCACTCAGGACCTCAGACTGGGCCGAAGGTTCACATTCCAACAGGACAATGACCCTAAGCACACAGCCAAAACGCAGGAGTGGCTTAGGGACAACTCTGTGAAGGTCCTTGAGTGGCCCAGCCAGAGCCCTGACTTGAACACAATCGAACATCTCTGGAGAGACCTGAAAATGGCTGTCCACCAACGGTCCCCATCCAACCTGACAGAGCTCGAGAGGATCTGCAGAGAAGAATGGCAGAAAATCCCCAAATCCAGGTGTGCAAAGCTTGTCGCATCATACCCAAGAAGACTCGAGGCTGTAATCGCTGCCAAAGGTGCTTCAACTAAGTACTGAGTTCAGGGTCTGAATACTTATGTCAATGTGATGTTTCTCCCATCTCCACACAGGATCTCTGGAGCTCAGCGAGAGTGACCATTGGGTTCTTGTTCACCTCTCTTACCAAGGCCCTTCTCCCCCGATTGCTCAGTTTGGCCGGGGGGGGGGGGGGGGCAGCTCTAGGAAGAGTCCTGGTTGTTCCAAACTTCTTCCATTTAAGAACTATGGAGCCCACTGTGCTCTTGAGAACCTTCAATGCAGCAGAATTTTTTTTGTAGGCTTCCCCAGATGTGTGCCTCGACACAATCCTGTCTCTGAGCTCTGCAGGCAGTTCCTTCGACCTCATGGCTTGGTTTTTGCTCCGATATGCATCGTCAGCTGTGAGACCTTATATAGACAGGTGTGTGCCTTTCCAAATCATGTCCAATCAATTGAATTTACCACAGGTGGACTCCAATCAAGGTGTAGAAACATCTCAAAGATGATCAAGAGAAATGGGCGGCATCTGGGCTAAATTTCAAGTGTCATAGCAAAGGGTCTGAATACTTAAGTCAAAGTGATATTTCAGTTTTTTCGTTTTAATAAATTTGCAAAACTATCTAAAATCCTGTTTTCTCTTTGTCATTATGGGGTATTGAGTGTAGATTGATGAGGGGGAAAATGAATTTAAACGATTTCGGGATAAGGCTGCACCATAACAAAATGTGAAAAAAGTGAAGGGGTCTGAATACTTTCTGAATGCACTATATATCGTTTTTCACCCGATCTCTCAATGGTGAAGAATCACTTAAAAATTAAATAATTCTCGTATTTGAATCCGTATTCAGATCTTTACCAAAATCGAACGGATTTGTCCTTTTAACACATCCAACCTGTCCACCAAGTTTCGTCCAAATCCGTCCATAACTTTGTGAGCTATCGTGCTATATATCGGTGTTAGCCCTTTTAGTCCCTGTTTGTTTCAGCCCAATGTTGAAGAATGACTTCAAAAAAAATCTCTGATCCGGATCCGGATTCGAATCTAAACCAAAATTGAATCATTTCTTCCTCGTCACATATGCAACTTCTTCACCAAGTTTCGTCTAAATCTGTCCACAACTTTTTGAGATGTCTTGTTCAGACAGACAAACAAACAGACAGACAGACAGGGGTGAAAACAACACCTCCATCCACCTTCAGTGGCGTCGGTAAAAATCAGATTTATTTCATGCTTTTTAGGCAAGTTCTCAAACCGCTGTGCAAAATTAAATTGAGGACCAATGTCTGTCTGTCTAATTAATGCAGAAATGCAATACATTGAAGTCTCCTCGGATGGGTTTCCATAATGTTCGAATGACCAATAGTTCCTGCCAGGTAAGTTGCTTACGACTATCGATGTGCTTTAAACAACAATCATGAACTGCCACCTGGCACAAGTGTTGGCTACTTGAAGGGCCAAGGAGCGACCAAACGGGACAGGAGGCCTTTGTCAACATGCATTTTTTCGAGAAATCTGGGCTCATACAAGAGTTCATAGAAGACCTTACATTTGGATAAGGAAATCATGATGGAAAACATGAATAGTATGTGATGCCAGCATTCAAAGCAATCGCATATGCATGGCCATAGTCAAGCTGTGTTTTGATGAGTCTGTGCAGCATCAATTAGGATAGATCAGACATTCTGTGTCCTGTATTTGAAGCTGCACAAAGAGTTGAAATTGCTTGGAGGAAATAAATTGGCATTTTGATGCATTTAGAATAAAAAATAACAAAAACCAAGCAATACAAAAACAATTCAAAGATCCCAGTTAAAAGACGAAGTGACTCACAGAATATTTTTTATGGCGCATTCAACTATTTCGAGAAATAGACCAGAAAAAAGAAAAAAAAAAACAAGAGTTGGCTTTCAAATTCAGCAAACTCTGCAAAAACCATCTGGCAATATTTAGAGATAAGGCTATAGTTTGAAATAGTTGTGTGGAATTGACCAGTACCTAATACCATACATGTTAACTGTTCTGAAAGTACATGTGCAATGGATTGACAAACGCATGACGTCGGTTCTCCTTCGACAGCGCAAATGTCGCCACTGACTGCATAAACGTTAAGCCTTCCTTGGCTGGCCTCATCATCTTGTTTGGTCGATTCGTCCTTGCCAGATGGAGCAATATAAACACGCCTCTATTGTTGTCCAGAATTCCAACCAAGTTCAAGCTCCTCACAAACCCGACATGTGATTCACCACAACGTGTGAAGCAGCATTACACGCCTTTAGTATCGTGACAGGTGGATTGGACGTAGCACGGAGTTTCATCGACTGCAATTGGTCTACCCCACCCCCCATCCCCCCCCCCCTCCCCTCCACCCCCTCCTTGTTATTCTAATGGTCGACTTACATTTTGATATGAGGTTAAACTTCATCGACACACGCAGTCTACACCCAAAATTAACACAAAGCAATTCCAGCATTGGTAGTGTATTACAAACGCCCCAAAATTGTTTTTGCAAGTCAATGCCATGACATGGAACAACATCCGTGAAAAGTCTTCGCTTGTTGCATTTTCGATGGCAATCAATTTTGAAATCCAAATGCTCATTGCAGCCTCTATGAAAAATGCCCCATACAGCTTCATAGAATATTATGTTTGTAGGGTGTAAGCAGTGATTACCTTAGTCCAGGTAGATTTATATAGGAAGTGTGCTCAGACTGTCGTGAAGAAGAAACCCCATGTAATAAGTAGGAAATTTGTGTAGACCGTATGTCATAGAAGAGCGTGTCTTCGTTCCCATCACGAGGGGTGGGATATGTTAAATAGCGAGGGTTAATGGGTAATTAATCATCTGTTTGTAATGGCCTCTGTTATTTTTCCTCTGTCCGTTATGACACCAGCAGCACACGCACATAGTAAGAAATCACCCATTTATGACATTAAATAAAATCCAACCGGAAGCAGGACATTGAGCACTACCGCGGAGAACATTGACCTGGTGAGCTCACAGGCACAAAAGGTCCGTAAGGCCACGCCCCGAAGAGCAGTGATTGGTCCGGGATTTGATTGACGCAAGGACTGGTAAGGTGGAACTCGCTGATAGGAGCGGACACACAGACGTGGTGGGATGACTTCAGCGCCCCAAGTATGAGGGAATGGTCTGCCGACATGTGTGTGTGTGTGTGTGTATGTGTGTGTGTGTGTGTGTGTGTGTGTGTGTGTGTGTGTGTGTGTGTGTGTGTGTGTGTGTGTGTGTGTGTGTGTGTGTGTGTGTGTGTGTGTGTGTGTGTGTGTGTATATATATATACTGAAACGCAAAAGAAACTTACCACCTTTGAAACCTTTAAATATCAACAATAACACTGCGTGTAGTAAATGTGTGAACTTATTTGTGGACAATAGTGTCCTCACTGTCAGACAAAACGGTCACGGATGGTCACTTGAACCTTCAATGGTCACTTCATAGCACAGCTGTTGAACAGCCATTTTGACTGTCAGTGATTAGCCAAGGGGTACGGGATGATTTTAATGAGCTGCACGTGATGTCTTGATATTGGCTTTAAAAAGGCCAGTGCAAAATTGGCATTTCAATCAACATGCCACGATTGTCAAGGGATCAACGGCAGCGTGCCCTGGGCATGCTGCAAGACGGACTGAGCTACCGTGAGGTGGCACGTCGCCTTGGCTGTTCACACCAGACGATATCGGCCCTGGTGGACAGAGACACCCTCCACAACTCTGCAGATGACAGACCTCGATCAGGGAGGCCAAGAGTCACCACTGCAAGGCAGGACAGGCAGATGGTCCGAAGTCACCTGCGGGATCGATTCCGTCCAGCATCCCGCACTACGGCAGAAACTCCGGGGCGTGCAAACCCACGGATCTCCAATGATACTGCACGAAGACGACTGCATGACTATTGCAGTCATGCAAGAAATTTACCACTTGTTTGAAATGTAATAAAATTGTAACAATTTATGCCGACGATGCACTGCCTGTATCCAAAACAATGGTGGCCACACACGCTATTGAAAGGGGACTGACATTGCACCCTGTGCTGTTCTGTACTGTAGAACAAACTGATGAGATGGTGTATCTTGGTCAAAAACTTGACATGCCATCAATAAAATGCCAATGTTTCAATTAGCAATTGTTGGTTTGTTTTATTTTGAACTGTTACAATTTTATTACATTTCAAACAAGTGGTAAGTTTCTTGCATGACTGCAATAGTCATGCAGTCGTCTTCGTGCAGTATCATTGGAGATCCGTGGGTTTGCACGCCCCGGAGTTTTTGCCGCAGTGCGGGATGCTGGACGGAATCGATCCCGCAGGTGACTTCGGACCATCTGCCTGTCCTGCCTTGCAGTTGTGACTCTTGGCCTCCCTGATCGAGGTCTGTCATCTGCAGAGTTGTGGAGGGTGTCTCTGTCCACCAGGGCCGATATCGTCTGGTGTGAACAGCCAAGGCGACGTGCCACCTCACGGTAGCTCTGTCCGCCTTGCAGCATGCCCAGGGCACGCTGCCGTTGATCCCTTGACAATCGTGGCATGTTGATTGAAATGCCCATTTTGCACTGGCCTTTTTAAAGCCAATATCAAGACATCACGTGCAGCTCATTAAAATCATCCCATACCCCTTGGCTAATCACTGACAGTCAAAATGGCTGTTCAACAGCTGTGCTATGAAGTGACCATTGAAGGTTCAAGTGACCATCCGTGACCATTTTGTCTAACAGTGAGGACACTATTGTCCACAAATAAGTTCACACATTTACTACACGCAGTGTTATTGTTGATATTTAAAGGTTTCAAAGGTGGTAAGTTTCTTTTGCGTTTCAGTATATATATATATATATATATATATATATATATATATATATATATATATATATATATCTATCATAGACCCCTTTAGAGAAGGACTGGAACGTCACGACCTCGGGGTTTGTAACTTGAGTCTGAAGGATTAACTTAAGTCCTGGGCTAAAATGACTTCTCGAAGGACTAGAGACACGATCTCGGGGTCAAAATAGGGGTTTTTGAGGACGGCGAGTTCAATAGCGACATTTTCAACACCACCTGGGGTCATCTTAAAGGGCAAAAGGTGATATTTCAAGGTCAAGGTAGTGAATTTTGGCAATTCTTTGCCCGTTTTTTGTGTCTAACTCATAAACGGTGAGAGATGGCTGATTATAATAAGAGGCAAGTTTGTAGAGCTGTCCAAATTTAATATATATTGTCATATATCATATTACACAAACATACAAACATACAGCAAATACACATTCGAATAATAACAATGCACCGTTTTTCAATAATATTTTGTAAAAAATGTCTATTACAACTATGTCTATGTCTATCACTAGTTGGAGAGCTATTGCTAGTTGGAGAGCTATTGCGAGTTGGAGAGCTTTTCTTGCCTCCTGAGGCATCCCACAGCCTTTTCTTTGTCACTGACATTGAGGACATGAGCTTTCAATAGAATGTTAGCTAAAGTAGTACATGCTGCATTATTACTAGCTAAAGGTGCATCTACAAAGGATAACAGCTCAGCAAAATGAAAGCGGCAACGCATTTTAGTCATGCCATGCAAATTATAGGCATTATGTACAAAGAAGACGGTTGACATAGTCGGCACACTCAGTCCACCTCTATTCAAATTATCTAGGAACTCAGATGACACCTCGTTACCATCTTCATCATCCATGATCTCCTCCATACTGGTGCTATCACCATATTTATGAACAAGGTATCCGGCCAAATAAACAACTTTATGCTTAAGGGCATCATCAGACCTCAAGAGTTCCTGAGTGTCATGAGCAGTGATCTCGTCAATGAGTTCACTTCGCTCATCTGGATTTATGGAAGTACCACAATTCTTGTCACAAACAAGCACACGAGAACTAGATTCTGGCATAATGTCATGCTTAACGAGTGTCTGCAAATTTGCAATTTTAGCTGCAGCCATAATATCAACTACGTCAATGGAGAAGTTTCCACCGCATCATTGCCTGGCTTGGCCGAAAAACTTTTCCAAGGCTTCATCCGCGAATATAGCAGGAAGAACGCAGTCAAAGTCTTTCTCTGCCAGAAGAAATTTGGCAGCATCCACATTATTACGGGTGGACACAGTGAAGGCTTCGGCAGTTTGCCGAGTTAGCTTCAGCTTATGACCACCACCTCCTTGCCATGCGCAGGTAGATATAATTTGGCAGGCCTCCTCCAGCCTAGTGAAACTTGTACAGTCTGCTGTCCAAGGCTGTCTGGATTCGTCGCGCAGATGGATAGCTGAGAAACGGTCTTTCACATTCATCATCTTTAACCACTCACTCATTGTCTGGGTGAGAATGATGGTGCCTTCGCTGATGCCCAGTGAATCCTTGAAGGTCTTTAAGGCAGCGACAGTCTTGTCATTGAACACCTGACATACCAAGGGTACGCTCTGGTGTTGAAGGTGCTTGGGGAAAACAGCGGTGTGCGTCAGCTTGGTTAAGCGAATAGGAGTAGCTCGGTCGATCTCATAAAGCTTCCAAATATCACTCCAGTAAGCTTTGCACTCATTGCCATGTACGACAAATGAGAGTGTCTGGCCATCAACAGTAATCCAGTTGTTGCGAACATTTTTGAAGATGTGCACGTAGTCGTACACTAAGAACATAGATTGCTCTTGAATCGATAGCACTTGACAACTTCCCGGTCCTCCAAGTTTTGAATAAACACTGCGATTGGTATTGCAATTGTCACATATCAAAGAAATCACAGTACCGCCAGCACCAACTACAGCTGAGGCAGCTTCGATGAGGAGTTCCTTCAGCTGATCGGCAGTTAGTTTTTTGCAGGGCAAAATGCGTAGAATATAGCGTGGACCACCAAAATGGCAGGCAACTTCAACAACCATAGCATGTGAAGCAAGCATTTCATGGTCACCTGCTGCTGCAGCATTTTGAGCGTATCCTAGAACATGCCCTCCAGAAAATCGCAATGTCTCGACCAGCTTTACCTCGTCAAACATTAAATTGACCAAACACTGCTGCGGCTTAAGCTGGTCGAACAACGTTTTGAGGTTGGAGTCCTGCAGACTACTAGAAAGCACCTGTTTTACCTTTTTTGTTGATGGTAGAATGATTAAGCCGGATCAACGAATCATTTTGTATGCACTGGGTGATATGTTGTGAAGCTGCATTGCGAAAATCATAGTATCGGTATGAAATCGGCGACCATCAGGAGGTATGAACACATGCCGCAGCTGCGACAGAAGGAAGGTTAAATGAGGAAGCTCGTGTGCCTCAGTCATCTTGCAGAGCTGGCTTATTACGTGCTGAAGAATTTCCTGGCTTGTGTACTCATAGATGTTTACCTGGTCAGTTATGGATCTAATCTGGGACCGTTTTGAGAGCAAGCTGTTCTTTTGCAAAGGAAAAAGTCGTTTGGGCACCTCAATGCCATCTTTCTCAACTCTATTCAAGAATAGGAATCCAAAAGGTGAGCTGACTTGTTGGAAATGAAAGAACTGCCTGACAGTTTGTCCAGTAGCGTCAGTTATTGATAGGTACAGTTATTGATAGGTACAACCACCACCTTTTTTACAAAATATTATTGAAAAACGGTGCATTGTTATTATTCGAATGTGTACTTGCTGTATGTTTGTATGTTTGTGTAACACGATATATGACAATATATATTAAATTTGGACAGCTCGACAAACTTGCCTCTTATTATAATCAGCCATCTCTCACCGTTTATGAGTTAGACACAAAAAACGGGCAAAAATAGCCCAAAATTCACTAATTTGACCTTGAAATATGACCTTTTGACCTTGAAGATGACCCCAGGTGGTGTTGAAAATTTCGCTATTGAACTCGCCGTCCTCAAAACCCCCTATTTTGACCCCAAGATCGCGTCTCTAGCCCTTCTAGAAGTCATTTTAGCCCAGGACTTAAGTTAATCCTTCAGACTCAAGTTACAAACCCCGAGCATGGGACGTTCCAGTCCTTCTCTAAAGGAGTCTATGATATCTATATATATCTATATATATCTATATATATATCTATATATATATCTATATTGTATCTATATATATATATCTATATATATCTATATATATCTATATATATCTATATCTATATATATATATCTATCTATATATATATCTATATATATATATATATATATATATATATATATATATATATATACTGTATATATATATACATATATATATATATATATATATATATATACAGTATATATATATATATCTATATATATATATATATATATATACAGTATATATATATATCTATCTATATATATATATATATATATATATATATATATATATATATATATATATATATATATATATATATATATATATATATATATATATACATATGTATATACATATGTATATATATATACATATATATATATACATATATATATATATATATATATATATATATATATATATATATATATATATATATTTACTGGCTTGGCTCGGCTCGCGCGTCGTTACTGAGGAACGGGCTTATTTTAGCTGAGGATAATGACTGTACCTGAGTTGCTGTGTTGTCATGATTTACAGCAATCATAATACAAACAATTATTTTGCACAAATTTATTTGCAGTGTTTGTGATATTACATTTTTATAAGCAATTTAGGTTGAAAAAATCTTACTATAATTCACCAAATGTCCGTCCATCTGTCTGTCTGTTTGAAGGTACCGTAAAAACTGCTGAACCGATCGCAACGATATTTTGGGTGGGTAATCCTGGGATCTCCAAGAGTAAAATAGGCTATTTAGTTTTCCCAATTTCAGCTTTGGTCTCCAGCATTCTCAGGTTTGGACTCCCGCATAACATTGGCGTTCGCATAACGTTCATTGTGACGATGTTGTTTTCCCGGGTGCCGCACAAACGGCTGCACCGATCGCTGCACAGCTGCACCGATCAAAATCGGTGACCTCGGACAAAGTCCTTTTATAAGAACACGGGTTGAATCCCTGCTTGAGAGAATTCCAAACCCCTCCCCGCCATCACATCCGTCTCTCCAACTTACAATCCCACGAGTTATGCGGAAAGGACGACCCAAAACCAATATAAACATCATTAAACATCATTAAAAGTAAATAATGACCTCGGCCAAAGTTCAAACGACATTTATTCCATACACGAGAGAATTCCACATAGCTATTTGGGTGGTGAATACGCTAACAGATCGCTGTCTCCATCGATCATGCCAAGGCCGTAACAGCTATCGGCTCAAAATCATTTTAACTGTTGATTTGGTAGTTTTTACAATGAAGGAAACATTAACAATGTTGTTAAAAGTTTATTTTGTGATTAATTGGAGTTATGTTATGTTATGTTATGTTGTTGGGAATGAAAAAAGAGATATCAAGTTCAAGTGAATGATGACATGCCATGATGGTTTCTACTTTCTGAACGTGATCTTCACGGATCGCCATATGCAGATTCGCCACGGTCGCACGATCGACGTTTCCATACGTGAACATACCCGTTTGTTTGCGAACGGGTACGTTTTTCATGGAAGTCCTTCACGAACTTGCTGTCCATGTCTGACGTGCGACTGAAGGTGCTACAGGAATGTGGAATTTATTGGTTTCATGCTTTAGCATTCGCTGTATCTGCATTGCGTTTGCTTCTGGCCTCCCACCCGTGCGTAGCACAGGTATCTCCCTGGTATATACAATTCAAAAAAGAACCCCTCAGCACATACATACGGGAGGGGTAGGAGACGACTGGAAGTTTGGGACGATTACACCTCACCACCACGTAATCCAAAACACCTCACCCCCATGTAATTTAAAACACCTTACCACCATGTAAATCAAAACACTTCACCACCACATAATTTAAAGCACCTCACCACCACATAATTCAAAACAACTTACCATCACGTAATTCAAAACACCTCACCACAACAACAACAACATGCATTTTAAAGGCCATTTTCCCTGCTAGAGCGGGGGTTAGCCTTGCGGTCCCCATGACAATCTTCTCCATTTTGCCCTATTTTATGCATCTCTCCTTGTTAACCCCCTTGCCCGCATTTCTTCTTCCACCATCTTTAGCCAAGTCTTTCTCGGTCTTCCCCGTCTTCTACTTCCTTCTACATTCATTTCCATCACTCTTCTCAACCAGTCACTTTCATCCTTCCTCTCAACACATGACCAAACCATCTCAACCTGTTCCTCTTCACAGCATCAATCACAGGCTCTATTCCCATCATCTTTCGCAATTCATCATTTGTCTTCCTCTCTCTCAACGATACTCCGCACATCCGTCGAACCATTCGCATTTCCACCCTTTCCAACCTTCGTTGCTGCTCTACGTTCATTACCCATGTCTCGCTCCCATAAATCATAACACTTCTCACACATGCAGCATACACCTTTCCCTTCAGCTTCAACGACACTCCCCTCATCATCAGCACGCCACTCAATTCCCGAAACTTCTTCCATGCACATCTCACTCGAGCAACCGTTGCCGAGTCTGATCCATCTTCTCCATTCAGCATGTCTCAGAGGTAGCAAAATGTTTTCACACCTTCCAGCTTCATGCCGTCTCCAAGATCCAACTCAACATTTCCTCCATCTGCAGCTCCCTCTGTGCACACCTTACATTTGAATGTAGCTGCCACACTGGTTATTGACCCTCTCAGAACACTACATTTTTGATGAACCCACTCAGCGCACATTGTACACTGAATGGAGTTCACTCCGACACCCTTCCTACACACAGCACAGGGCCACTTCCCAGTTCTTTCCACCTCACCACATGCTTTACCACTTGCCATCACCTTCGTCTTTCTGATATTCACCTTCAGACCTTTTGTCTCCATACATTCCGCCTTCAACCTTCCACGTGTTCATCTTTTCCTTCAGTCCATCCATACTTTCCGCAATCAACACCAGATCATCTGCATACAACAACTCCCACGGTAAACCCTCCTTTACGTTCTGAGCCAGCACCTCCATCACAGCTACAAATAGTAGTGGACTTAGTACCGACCCCTGATGCACTCCCACCTTCACCTCAAACTCACCACTGTTCCCGTCCTTCGTCCTTACAGCTGTGCGCGCTCTTTTGTACATTGCCATCACTACTCTGATCAACCATTCCTCCACTCCTAACTTCCTCAATGCCCATGTCAATACTTTGCGTGGAACCCGATCAAAAAATACCCTTAGGACATACCGACGGGAGAGGTAGGTGCATACCAGAAGTTTGGTCGGATTTCACAAAAGTTTGAGGGTGTAGTCCAGTGACAAGACAACACAAGACAGACACCGCACAGATATACTCGTATATATATATATAGCCTTCTTTGGCTATAAGAGCATGGGGATTAATTATGTAAAAATCCTAGCCAACTGGGGATAATACATTAGGTGAGAGCTGATTGCTTGTTCCCTCCAAATACACACAGGCAAGATGTGATTGAGTCGATATATACACCTCTTTTTTTTTATCTTTTTTTTTTCATTTCTCTCTTCACAATTTGAACACATACAGACAAACACAGCCATGTCTAAGTCCACATAAATTAATGCCGAGCTTTCTCATGCCACAATTTCAAACAGCAATTCTTTGTAATTTTTAAGATATTTAATCGTATTATGAAATTTACTATATATTAGCCTGGTGCTGGCTTGGGATCCCGAGGATCCTGAGTTTGAATCCCGGTCGATCATTGATTTAATGCCAAGGGGGTTGACTCAGCCTGTCATCTTCCGAGGTCGGCCAATTGAGTACCAGCTCACTGGTAATTGGGGCACTGCATCAGCGGCACAAACGCGCTTGCAGAGAAATGATGCAACCAGCAGCCCCAGGCTGCATACGAAACAACAACAATATTTACGATATACTCATTATTGACTGAAACTTTGTCTTCAAATAATAAATGAAGGGTCACTGCACAATTTATGGAAGTAGAATGACACTTGTGCACATACACCACACATTCATACACAGACAGACAGACCAAGGTCAAACTTGGCTGGCAATCAAAACGAACATTAGCCTCAAGTGCTGATGGCATTTTCTTCACTCAATGCAAACTTGGTTCACCAAAAACACTTCTCTGGATGATGGTATCTCAGTGGTATCTTGATGGTATCTTGGTATCTTGGTTTCTTGATATCAACATGGTATCTTGAGAGTGTGTCTCATTCACAAACTTCACATTTATCAGTTCATGTTTTTATTTTACCATGGCCAAAATTGGAAGGTAAATTAAGGTGAACCAGAGTATTAACACAACCTCAAGCTATCTCAAACGTTTAAACAAGGAAGAGAATAATGACAAGACCCTCAATAAGGAAGAAATAAATAAAGGAGGGGAAATCAAAAAGTTCACCCAGTTTTCAAAACGTTTCAGCCAAAAAACGACTCCTACAGCAAAGTTTGCACAATGGCAATCTATGTCTAATCATGTGACCAGGTGGTAGAGCCAACGTTGAGGCACTTGGAAGGTTCAGTTGTGCACCTTGGAAGGTTTGGTGAAACTACACTCCCAGGTCAGATGGCACATCCCCAATCAAATAGCTGACTGTACAGTTTGGAATACTTTGGATGGCCGAATAAATGAAGCCAAATGGAATCAGAAGCCAATAAACATGCTAGAGAACATACGAGTACAATATGGCACGTCACAGAAATATAATTTGTGATTTGAACGATAAAAATCACAGATCAAAACCATATGGCAGAGGAAATAGAGTAAAGCAAATTTAGCCTTAACCTAACCTTACCAGCCAAAACTCGTGAAATGTAAAACCTTGGAAGTATGCCGACGACACTCCATTATCCAAGCCCTTTCCAGTGATGTATGGATCATCCGTGTGTCACGTGGTTATATGAGCACAGTCAAAGCCCACCTTCAAACAAAGGAGCTCTCAATTTTGAGATAAGAACCCATTGCAGAGATTGCTCATCACATTCATGGAATCTCAAGAGCTACAAAACGATCCTCTATAACCGTGCCCACTGTTAGCGTCAGCCATGGTTTGGCTTTCTGTGGATGCACAAGCGAGATTGGCGCTTCATCATTGTCCTAATGGGCAACTGCACTACGCTTGAATTCCCCAATGAACAAAACCTCCGCTGCCAAGTATTGCACCCACGTCTGCCACGTCACCTTTCTTGAACACCGAGGGTCCATCATTTCTCTCCACCAATGCGTGAGCTCCCGAGTTACCTCATGCTTATGCCTAACAATCAATAAGCTATTGCTGGATTCATGATTTGTTCTCCCCCAGAGTGCCATGCACAAATCAGTGTTATTCTCTCCCAGAATGCCTTGCTACTGAGCATGCTTTCTTGACACATGGCTGGACAAAGGAACTTACAATTACAATTACTGTTATAATATAATTACTTACAATTACGAGTCTAATTTTCAACTGAACACGACATCCTACTTGATGACCTCGTCCAGACACCTCTTTTAAATGCATCCATATGGGAAATGTGCTCTCCATCCTTTTTCTCTTCCAACTGTGCAATATCATGGTGAAGCCGGTCTGTGGGCAATTCTCATTCAAACTCGAAAACCTCAATGCCAATTTGAACATTTGTTTATCAACCTTTTGGCATGCTAGATTACCAATTCCTTAAATCGACGATGGATCAAATATTCAATTGCTACAAAACATAGCAAATAACTATAACTTTCAGAATTTCAGAATTTTCTTTCAGAATTTAAGCAACATTATTTTATTTTTTTCATTTTTCAGAATTCAGAATCATTTCCAAAATCATTTCAGAATCTTTCATAATTTCAAACCAAAGCTTTCAAAATCATTGGAATCTCCCACGATGAAGCTAACTCCAAGGGCCTTTCACTCACCGCAGGCAGGTTGGTGGTCTTTCTGTCTTCCACCGACTCCTCTCTGGCCAAGCTCCCCCAGCTCTGTGTGTGCTCTGTCCCCCAAATATTACTACAGGTCGCACAAGATCTGCCTGCAACCCTCTTATGGTTGAACTGCCAACATCAAGACCCTGCTCACCTTCACTCCTTCATTCCTTCATTCCTCTTTTCTCCTGCCTCGTGAACAAACTCTCTCACTCTATTCAATCCCACTCCTCCCTCCAGGTCTTTAAAACAGCTGTTCACCACCATCTCTTTTCTTCCCCCATCCAAAACCTTGATCTTTTCTACCCCCGTTAATTCACCCCAGATCCACTTTTTTGAAATTCCGACTTCTTTCCTGGAAGTCCGAGCAGTGTCCATGTGTTTTATACCTCTTCCACCCACCCCCCCCCCCCCACCCCGCCCCCTTCCGTGCCACCTCCCCCCAAGCCCTCTCCCTCCCACAGATCTCCCGATGTCCCTCTCAAATATTGTACTTGTGTGCTTCGCTCTCTCTCCCCATCTCGTCTCCCACTCCCTTTATGTTATGGTTTATGTGTCAGTTTGTCTTTTTGTGATTAATGTTAGCTCTTACACGAGCCTCGATCTTGTATACAAAAAAATTAATAAATTTAAAAAACAGCACTCGGTCGAGCGCATACCTCCGCCAGGCTGAACATTTTATGTTTTGTATCCCACTGAAAGGCCGAATCTGGATTCGGACCTGAACCAAAATCGAATTGGCTTGTTCTCGTCACCTAAGCAACTCATCCCCCAAGTTTAGTCACAACTCCTCCATAACTTTTGGAAATATCATGTTAAATATCACTTTTCACACCATCTCTCAATGGTGAAGAATCACTTAAAAAAATTAAATAATTCTCTCATCCGAATCCATGTTCAGAAAATCTAATCATTTCGTCCTCGTCACACACCCAACCTCTCCACCAAATTTCGTCTGAATCCATCCACAACTTTTTGAGATATCTTGTTCTCAGACAGGCGGGAGTGAAAACCTTACCTCCATGCACCTTCAGTGGTGGAGGTAGAGACAATGAGAGTAATCAAACCCAGTATCCTTCAGCACAGCAAGCGATGATCTAACGATGAGATGACCAAGGGGAATTTGTTATTCACGCAATACATTTTAACCGAAATCGGTTGGGACTCGACATCTGCGCTCAAGCTCACATGATGAGAAAATTGTGGAGACAGATGCTCTGATTGCCTTCACATTGACAACATCATTTTGGAAGCAGCGGCACCAAAAAGGCACTGCCACAGAAAACACCTGTTTAACCTGACGCCTTCCTCCATGGACTGGAGCTCAGCTCTAACTACAGGTGCCACATGCCCGAATTCCAAATTTCAGGATTTTTTCCAGAACTGTACACAAGTTCAGCAAATCTGGCAAATCCCGATTCTGTCAACTTCCTCATCAATTTTTCGACCCACACACTTGATGGAAGCAGTTTTCATTTTCAATGATGCGCGTCCTCAAATTGCTCAACTTTGTTCACTGTGCACTCCATTAATTGCTGCAATTTTTTGCTTCGCTCTCATTTACTTCCCCTTTACCCACTATTGTGCATTGTCTTTAAATTTTACTTCTCTATCTGGCTTTAAATCTGCACAAAAATAATAATGGTAAAGAACGCCATGTTATGCATGCCATTCTTTTCCTGCGGAATAATGTCTGCTTTTATATGACAGGTAGCTTTCAAATGGATTCTTTTCTGCAAATGCAAGAAACCTGGACACAAAAGGGCATTTGGCCCATCATGCCTGTGCTGTATACCCTTGCTCAAATCTCTTAGTTTATTAACTGAATTTAATGGGGTGACGGGGGAGGGTCGGAGGAGCGTCGGGGTAAGAAAAGAACAGTGGGGCATTATGTTTCTTTTTTGGGGGGATGAAGAGGGTTTGTTGCAGGGAGAGGAATGAATTACAAATAGCCCATTCACCTTTTGACAAGACCCTGTAGACCCTCTTTCACACATCACAATCACTATACACCTGTATACAATCATCCATCCATACCTGAGTGACTGTAAAACTTGTGTATGCATAAATATAAAAAGTTTTGCCAGCCACATCATCATAAATTGAAAAACAAGAGTTAAGGAAATTATTCAACAGGAAGAAACAGGCATTTTTAAAACAACCAATGAAAATGAACGACAAAACACTTTCCAACTGTCTGCCTGTCTGTCTGTCTGTCTGTCTGTGTGTCTGTGTGTCTGTGTGTCTGTGTGTGTCTGTGTGTGTATGCATGTGCGAGTGTGTGTGAGTGTGTATGTGTGTGTATTTGTGAGTTTGTTTGTTTGCGTATTTATGTGCATCTGTGCATTTGTGTGAGTTTGTGCGAGTTTGTGCGAGTTTGTGCGAGTTTGTGCGAGTTTGTGTGAGTTCGTGTATATATGTGCACGTTTGCATCTGTGTGTGTGTGTGAGTGTGTGAGTGTATCGTTGGTTATCTCCAAATGCGGGTTTCAGAAGGTGGAACAAAGCCCTCCAAGGTCTCTATGTATTCAACTTCGTGCGTGTGTATGTGTGGTGTGTGGTGTGTGCGTGTGTGCGTGTATGCGTGCGTGTGTGTGTGTGTGTGTATGTGCATGTGCATGCAGTGCATGTGCATTTATTCAGTGTGTGTGCGTGTGCGTGAAAATGAGCATCTAAAAATTGTAGAAAAAAAAGAAAAACGGCTGGGCCGATCTTCATCAAATTTTGCATACATATTTGTAGAACCCATGACCAGGTCGAGGGCACAAACCATCCTCCCCACCTCCCCCCTCTCTCCACCTGGGTGGTTTTGTTGTGCATTCCAATCAGAACCGCTGGCTCCTGATGCTCAGAACCTAAGTTGAATCCCATTCTCCCAGAAGTACCAGTCCATTATTACCTCCGCCACCAAAGGTGGATGGAAGTTATGTTTTCACCCGTTTGTCTATCTGTCTGTTTGATTGTGAACAGGACATCTCAAAAACATTGCGGCCGGATTCAGACGGAATTTGGTGGAGATGTTGGGTATGTAACAAGGATAAAATTATTAAATTTTGGTGAAGATCCAGATCTGGATCCGGATCCAATAATTTTAAATGATTTTTCACCATTGAGAGGTAGGACAAAAAATGATATATAGCACGATATCTCAAAACGTTGTGGATGGATTCGGACGAAACTTGGTGGATAGGTTGGGTGTGTGACAAGGAAGAAGTGATTAAATTTTGATGAAGAATCAAATCTGGATCCGGATCAAATAATTTAAGTGATCCTTACAATTGAGTGACGGGTCCAAAAACGATACATAGCATGAAATCTCAAAAGTTGTGGATGAGTTATGACAAAACGAGGTGGATGAGTTGGGCAGGCAACAAGAACAAGTTGATCAGATTTTGGTTCAGGTCTGAATCCAGATCTGGCCTATCAGTGGGATGCAAAACGTAAACTGTTAAGCCTGGCGGAGGTCTCGTTCTAGTTTACTAATGTCCTTGTAATTCACATTAAAGTACACTGATGTCTGTTAATGTCTGTCATAGATGCGATTTATGTATTGTGATGAGGCTGAGATCAGCGATAAAATATATATTATGGACAGGATGAACAATATTCATGGTTGCAGATGTTAAAGATTCTGGTAATGGATGGGTGAAGGAAGCAAATCAACTGTTGTGATGAAAACAATGCTGTGTTATCTTTCAAAAAAAATAATTTCTTACTTTGGGGCTTTTTTTTTGGATACTAAGTCGAGGCTCATATATGAGCTAACACACGGAACATATAATAAAGGAAGCGAGAGACAAGAGGGGGTGGGGAGAGTGAAGCACAACAGCAGCAGAGAACAGGGACATCGGGACATCTGTGGGAGGGAGAGAACGGGGGCGGAATACATGGTATAAACAAATGGATACGAATAAGACTTTCAGGAAAGAAAACGGAATTTGAAGGAGGATTTGGGGTGGATGAACGGGGGTAGAAAAGCCCAAGTTTTGGATAGGGAGAAGATAAGAGATGGTGGTGAACAGCTGTTTTGAAGGCCTTGAGGGAGGAGTGGGATTTAAGAGTGTGGGAGTTTGTTCCAGAGGTGGGGAAAAAAAGGAATGAAAGAGGGAAGGTGAGTGGAGAATCTTGATTTTGGCAATTGTTCAGCTTGGTGGAGGTGTTGGCCAAATAGCACCAAATGAAGGAAAAACCCTCATCTTTTTAAACCTCTTTTTGACAGTCTCACCAATTAACAGCTGTGACTTTCACATCAGCTTGATTTAATTGTTTTTAAAAAAGAAAAAAAAGAAAAAAACCTTGTTGAGAACGTGAAAAAAAAATTAAACTAATTTTAAAAAGTATATTTCTTTCCTCAAATGCCCTGTTGCTGTTTGAAAAGGAATGACATGGCAAGCCCGTCCAGTGGTTTTCTAATCAATTTCCTCTTTTTCATCGTGTTGCAAAAAAAAACGATTTCTACCTGGCAAACAAAACCCTCCTGACTGAGAGAACAGGACTTTCTTTGGGTGGAGACAGGAAGGCAAGCAATCACAAAGTGAACAAGTGTTACGCCTAGGTCCCCCGTCGGTGAAGTGATGCGAGTTGACAAAGTGGAAGACGCAAGGCAGCCATCTTGGATTTTGACGTGGCGAGCCAATTTTCAATAACGTTCTCCCTTATGCGTAGATACACCCACACACCAGATTAGAAGTTAGTAGTTCGTTTATTTTTCAAGATATTCCGGTCACAAGGTTCAGACATTTACTTTTCAAGATATCACGCTCACAAGGTTTAGATATGGTGACAGCCATCTTGGATTTTGACATGGCGACCTACTTTTCAATAGGGTTCTTCCATATGCCTTGTTGCACCCACACCAAATTAGAATTCGGTCCTTCGCTTACTTTTATAAAGATATTGCAGTGCACGCATGGACGGACGGAAGCACGCATGGACACACACACGGACGGAAGGTAAAACCATAGTCCCCCTTTCGCTCGGCGGTGCGACGGGGGTCAAAAATGCAGACACACCCACAGTACATCTGAACAAGCTTACAAGAAAAAAAATATTCACAAACGTCTTCAAAATGCCAACATGCAAGTATCACCAATTATCACCAAATGCCAAGTATCACCAAATGCCAACATGCAAAGCACTCCTTGTAGTGCTTATACGGTCTTTACAGATTTTATCAGAAGACACCATGTTGTACTTCAAACATTCTGCTCCATTCACTACAAATTGCCTGAGGCAATCCAACATCACCATCAGCCATCATTGCTATTTATATACACGAGGGGAGCAAAAATCACTTCCACTTCGCTGTGAAGCATGGTGTCAGAAGCTGTGGGGTGAACCTCCAATTAAAATGAGTGAGATTTCACATACCCAACTTTGTCACACACCCAACACACCCACCAAGTTTGGTCATAAACCACCAAAAACCTTTTGAAATATCATGGTACGTATTGTTTTTGGCCCTATCTCTCAATAGTAAAGAATCACTTGAAAATTTAAAAAAAAAAAAAAAATTCTCACCCAGATCGAGATCCAGATCAGGATCTTCACCAAAATCGAATTGAGTCGTCCAAGCCACAGGCCCAACTTGACTATCAAGTTTTGTCCGAATCCGTCCTAACTTTTTGAAATACCATGCGATATATAATATATATCATTTTAGCCCAATCTCTCAATAATGAACAATTGGTGTTGGCTTAGCGGTTAGGGTGCCGGCTTGGGATCCTAGGATCCTGGGTTCGAATCCCGGTCGATCGCTGAATTAACACGAGGGGGGTTGACTCAGCCTGTCATCCTTCCGAGGTCGGCAAATTGAGTACCAGCTTGCTGGGATGAATGGTCCCGGTGTGTACCCCGGTTTAAATAGGTACACCGTATCCCTGCGCATCGTAAGAGGCGACTAAGGGTTGGCGTCAGGAAGGGCATCCGGCCATAAAAACATTGCCTCAAACAGGGAACCATGATTGTCATGGGGCCCGCAAGGCTAACCTCCGCTCTAGCGGGGAAAATGGCCTTAAAACGAGCATTCATTCATTCATATATTCATTCATTCTCAATAATGAACAATCACTTCAAAAAATTCAAGTATCCGGATCCAGACCTTTACCAAAATCGAATCACATCGTCGTTATCACACTGAACCTGTCCACCAAGTTTCATGTAAATACGTCCAGAATTATTTGAGTTATCCTGCTCACAGACAGGTGAAAACACAACCTCCACCCTCCTTTGGTGGTACAGGTAACAAACAAAGAAATATACAATTTTACTTTTGTAGTATCGAATAATTTACAAGAATTGGGTTTTGGTTGCATTACTTTTTGAACATCCAGCTGTCCGATTTTTTTATTTTTTGTTGTACGGATATGCTGGTCAAGAAAGTTTATACACTTTCCACAAAAAATAACGGAAGGGGGACGGGTAATTGAGCGTAAAGTTTTGTTGAATAATGATAGATACAGAAGAGAACAAAAGCTTATAAATTAATGGTCAATTTTCTCCTTTTAAATAAAGGGAAAAAAGTTTTATTAACGCTCAAGCATCCGAAATTAATATTTGGAATTTCAAAACAAACTATTATATGCATGTTTTTAACATTGCAAACTTTTACTTCTCAATGAAAAAACCCCGAATAATCTGGCATTTTGCATACACCTGATATCATGGGATGGAATATTCTTAAAGACAAAAGTGATGAAGCCAAGGGAAAGCGCAAGAACCATCATTGACAGATCGGCGGCCCGCTTTTTTTTTTAAATCGCCCATCCTTCAGCGTCGAGCTCCCTTGGCTCTCTAACCCTCTCCAGCTCCTCAAGCACGAATACATTGTTCAAGTAACCCCCTCCTGATTCAACTCACGGATTGCAGGCTTTCCACCCACCTCTACTATTGTTCCTCCCCTCCCGATCGTAAAACTGCCCTCCGGAGACGGTTTAATCCCACTGCCTTCAGAACTTCAAGTAGGCTGTGCACCACCATCTCGTCATCCACATCCCTACCCACACACTTTTCTACCCCCATTAACCCTATATATCCCTCTTACTAACAGGTAGCCTGTCTGTGTCTCTGCCTGTCTGTGTCTCTGCCTGTCTGTGTCTCTGCCTGTCGGTGTCTCTGCCTGTCGGTGTCTCTGCCTGTCTGTGTCTCTGCCTGTCGGTGTCTCTGCCTGTCGGTGTCTCTGCCTGTCGGTGTCTCTGCCTGTCGGTGTCTCTGCCTGTCGGTGTCTCTGCCTGTCTGTCTATCTGTCTCTCTCTGCCTGTCTGTGTCTCTGCCTGTCTGTCTATCTGTCTCTCTCTGCCTGTCTATCTGTCTCTCTCTGCCTGTCTATCTGTCTCTCTCTGCCTGTCTATCTGTCTCTCTCTGCCTGTCTATCTGTCTCTCTCTGCCTGTCTATCTGTCTCTCTCTGCCTGTCTATCTGTCTCTCTCTGCCTATCTGTCTCTCTCTGCCTGTCTGTCTCTGCCTGTCTATCTGTCTGTCTCTGCCTGTCTATCTGTCTGTCTCTGCCTGTCTATCTGTCTGTCTCTGCCTGTCTCTGCCTGTCTATCTGTCTGTCTCTGCCTGTCTATCTGTCTGTCTCTGCCTGTCTATCTGTCTGTCTCTGCCTGTCTATCTATCTGTCTGTCTCTGCCTGTCTATCTATCTGTCTCTGCCTGTCTATCTGTCTGTCTCTGCCTGTCTATCTGTCTGTCTCTGTCCGTCTGTGTCTGTCTGTGTCTGTCTGTGTCTGTCTGTGTCTGTCTGTCTGTCTGTGTCTGTCTGTGTCTGTCTGTCTGCCTGTCTGTGTCTGTCTGTCTGTCTGTCTGTGTCTGTCTGTCTGTCTCTGCCTGTCTGTCTGTCTGTCTGTCTGTCTGCGTCGGCCTGTCGGCGTCTACCTGTCGACGTCTGCCTGTCGGCGTCTGCCTGTCTGCATCTGCCTGTGTCTGCCTGTCTGCGTCTCTCTCACCGTTTGTCTCCCGGTCTCTCCCTGTCCGTCCATCCGTCTGTCCGTCCTGCTTGTTGCACCCAACTGTGGCCCCACTGTCCCACTTAGTGCATTGCCATTTTACCCTCTGTCACCTCACTATCCCCATGAGCCAGGGTTTGTATGCAAACAAAAAAAAGGTCAAATACTACAACTTTATCAAAAGTGATTTGCTGTCATTACATTGCCTTCCTACTTGACGTCGTGCCGTTTAAGTAAGCTGCACTCAAGTACTGGTACCTTAGATTTTGATTTAACTTATTAAGCCATGAACGGAGTAATGAGCTTAAATTATTTGATACAAAAAATATGGACAGTTTTTTTTATATAGAACTAGCAAAAGTAAGTTTGCTGAAGGATTTAATCAGAATGTTGCACTTCACAAAATGAAGTTGCACTTCACAAACATTCTGCTGTTTTTACCATCATTTGTCCAAGGTCTAACATCATCTTCATCAATCATCATTGCTGATTGTATGTGGCACAAAAATCACTTTCACTTCACTGTGAAGGTCCATGCTGTTTGCTTTGGATTGAACCTCTGCTTGAATTGAGTGAAATGAAACACTGAAAATTTGGAATTATTCTCACTCACATTTCATCACAGTAATGCATATCAAGTTGTTTAAAATTTATTTACACAAGATGAAGATTATTTGCAATCCTGGATAATACCACCAGGTGGTGCTATACAATACACATTTGCGTAGAGAATTATAGTGTTTCCCCCACCCTTAACCTCCTCTCCCATATATGCCATCCCAACAAACCATACTTGGGGTACCCTTACTCAACATGCAAAATTTGGTTGAATTTGGTTCAGTAGTTTAAGTTGTTGAAGCACATATAAATGAACAAACAGACACAAACTCTCCAATATATATTATACTCAGAATTTTACCCGTCGCTTCACCGACAGATTTAATCAAAAGACAACATGTTGTACTTCAAACATTCTGCTCTATTCACCCTACATTTTTGCCCGAGTTCATCTTCCATCTCCTTGTAAGTCAGCTGACATCACCTTAATCAGCCAACTTCTTCAATTATTCCTACATTCTTGCAGGGTTAGCCAGGGGGGAAGTTAGGCTCAAGTCTTTCAAGAACCAGCTGGCCAGGCCTGATGTTTCACTTGGGTTAAGGCAGGAATTTGTAATTTAGCCAGGGTGCCAGTGATAGCTCACCTACTCTTTGCGAAGGACACAGTGAGATCTTTAACGTCCACAAATAATGCGGGCAGATAGAACACTCAGATTAATGATGGCACACACCCTGTATGTGATAGCCTGAGAAAACAGTTTATAGCTGGGCTAAGATTCAAACCCATGCTAGACAGCTTGGAGGAGGGTGTGCATACCTCTAGGCCATCCTGCCAGCCATCTTCATCAGCCATCCTTGCCACTTATATATGGCGCCAGAAGGAAAAAAAATCACTTCCGCTTTGCTGCGTAGCTCAGTGTTGTTTGCTTTGGTTTTAAACCTCCAGTTAAAATGAGTGAAATAAAACATTTTTTAATTTTTGAATTATTCTCACTCAGATTTCAACATCACCGTAATGCATATAGACAAATTGTTTAACCTTTCTTTATACATGGCTGGCAGAGATACCCAGCATTGGCAGGTCTATTTTTTGTGGAGCCTAAAACACTTCCCTACACCCACAAAGGAATGGGTTGAGGATCATTTAATATTACCTTCCAGAGTGCTGCAAAGGCGTAGGCACTATAGATCAATAAAAAGTAGTCCCCAGCACTCACTGATGAACCTCAATGTTTGTTGAAGATCCGTTCAGCCATCTCTGAGAAAAATGGCGACACACAGATAGACAAGCAGCTCATCTATATAATAATAGCGTAAGGACTCGACTTTGTTATCCCTTTTATGCCGCACCCAGTGACCCGATGCCCACGGCACAAATGGATTTACGATCTACGAACCGCGCTCTTTGTTTATCACGTACAGCCATACTCGAAAAATCTGAATTAGCCGACGTTGGGGCCCAAAAGCATCCGATTAACTGCCGATACGACGCCATCTTATTGGCGTCTGCTGGGTGAAGGCGTAGCAAGCCGTCCGTTGATTGGACAGTCGAAGGCGACAGCATTTGTGCTGTCGTGCCGGTGTGCATGCATTTGTGCCGGTGTCATCGATCGCGGTGTACGCTAACCTCATCAGGTGGGTTTACCATAATTTCTTCCATATACTGTGATTACAACGAAGTGAAACCGATCAGCAGCCCATCAGTATCATATAAAGCAATAAATACCAAGGCTTCAGCTTCTGAAAGCTTAAAACAAAGTGTACTTCCCCGAGTGACGAAAAGGAGGCGTAGGCCTAGGCCCTACCTATCCAGTTGTTGTGTTTCTGTTGTGGCCATGATCTCAACAAATGGCGTAGACCATGTGGCGTAGGGTAGGTCATGATCAGCCCCCCCCCCCCCCCCGCCCCCTTTCGTTTCACCAACTCCTGCATCTGCCACCGTTCATGATTATCAAAGTAGGCTTTACCCTGTTCACGATAAGGTAGAAATCAGTGAGATGTATACAAAGAGATAAAAGAATGGCATTGACTTCGAGACGGTACGTGATATTTTCAAAAGTATGTATATCGTAGCGTTGTCATTTAAGTAGATTGCAATAAATACTGTCGTGAAAATCATCCACACACACGACTTGTCCCGTAGGTTGGTTTAATATCATTTAGATCTGTGGTAACATCCTGTAAAATACATTCATGCAATAGACATCAGAATCGGGGTATTACATGGGAAAGACCGATAACAATAGGCAAAGCAAGCAAGTCCAGCATATAGGTGCGTACATACCATTCAAGACTACAGGACTGTATGTCACAGTAAATGTCGCAGGAGTGGCCTTGCGTCGCGGTCGTCCCGGGTCTTATAGACGCCCCTTTAGTGGGATAAGCGAGCACTCCCGGGTTCACCTTCACCTTCAGTATAATTTCACTACAAATACGTTGTTCATATATGCACTCTTCATTCTCATCTTTCTTCCTAACTCTTACTCGGACAAGGAAATCTGCTATGCCATCCATAATGGTACAACTCTATCCATACACCACATCCTCCCTTCCATGGATGTTCCACGGGTTTCGGCTAGTTTATAGTATAGATGATGACTTGTACAACCGGATACCACCGGTGGCACGATACAACATATTTACAGAGAGAATTGGGGTCTTCCCAACACCAGGAACCCCTGCCCCAGATATGCTACCCCGACAGAATCCATATGTGCGGTACCCTTAAGCAACATGCAAAGTTTGGTCGGGTTTGCTTAAGTAGTTTTCTAGTTTTGATGCATGTATTAATAAATAAATAAACAAACAAAAAATAAACAAACAAACAAACACACATATTCACTTTTATAGTACTGTACAGACAAATGAACGTAGAGCAGCACCGAAGGCTGGAAAGGGTGGAAATGCGAATGGTTCGGTGGATGTGCGGAGTATCGTTGAGAGAGAGAAAGACAAATGATGAATTGCGAAAGATGATGGGAATAGAGCCTGTGATGGATGCTGTGAAGAGGAACAGGTTGAGATGGTTTGGTCATGTGTCGAGGAAGGATGAAAGTGACTGGTTGAGAAGAGTGATGGAAATGAATGTAGAAGGAAGTAGAGGACGGGGAAGACCAAGAAAGACTTGGCTAAAGATGGTGGAAGAAGAAATGCGGGCAAGGGGGTTAACAAGGAGAGATGCAGAAAATAGGGCAAAATGGAGAAGATTGTCATGAGGACCACAAGGCTAACCCCCGCTATAGCAGGGAAAATGGCCTTAAAATGCATGTTGTTGTGTTGTTGTAGTACTGTACAGACAAATAAAACCACATGCATGTTTTTTTGTTCAATGCAGAAAGCTTAAAAATAATAATTTGGAGTAGCAAGATAAACCATCAACCAAATTTCAAGATATTTTCTGTATTTCTAATAGACAATAGTGAGTTTTTCAAAATATGACAACCTGTGACTGGTCTTGGTAGTGCAATGGTTCGAGCTTTCCCTCTGACCGAGTCTGGGAGATTGGTGGATCAAACCCCGGACGAGTCATCCCAAAGACTTGAAATAAGGTAAGTGCTGCTTCCACGCTTGACGTTCAGCATTAAAAAGGATAAAGCTCAGACAATCCCTATAGGTTGGCATCCATGGGGAGGAGGACATTCCTCCTTAGGAAATGCCCGGTGAGTGCGGCGAGGAAGTGGGGCCATTGTTGTGACGTCACTGGTACCCAGAGTACGCCGGGAAGTGACGGCACTTCCCCAAAGCTCAGTGGCTGCGCTTGTCCCATGCAATAGTCCTTGCAATAGGAGTTTTATGATCATGATCAGCATCTGGAGTTTATAAACAACACTAACAGATGCAACAGAAACAGCTTCCTGCTGACCACCAGGGCAGCAATTCATGGACAGCATTAAATGCAGAATGTTTGTTTTTGTGTTCCAAGTTGTGAAGCGATGCCTTTATCTACCAAGCCCTTTTTGTTTTATGAATGAATGAATGAATGAATGATCGTTTTAAGGCCATTTTCCCCGCTACAGCGGGGGTTAGCCTTGCAGGCCCCATGACAATCATGGTTCCCTGTTTGAGGCAATGTTTTTTTTTTATGACCGGATGCCCTTCCTGGCGCCAACCCTTGGTCATGCTCTTACGATGCGCAGGGATACGGTGTACCTATTCTAAACCGGGGTACACACCGGGATCATTCATCCCAGCAAACTGGTACTCAATTTGCCGACCTCGGAGCGATGACAGGCCGAGTCAACCCCCCTGGCGTTAATTCAGCGATCGACTGGGATTCGAACCCAGGATCCTAGGATCCCAAGCCGGCACCATAACCGCTAAGCCAACACCAAGGGGTTGTTTTTTGAAGAAAAAAAAACCACGAAGCTTTAAACTAGTGACGTAATTTCATCCGACAATTGAACATATCTTTGGTAAAACACATCCTCACGTCAAGCCACCCTTAATATTACTCCGCTTTCAATTATGGGTTGCTCGAGCATAGTCTGAAAAGGAAGCAAAGGCAGGAGAGATATCTGGATGTACGATGACATTCAAATTGCTCCCATTCCATTGCCAAGGTAACCAGGAAAGAAATAACAAACAGTCTTTGTTTCCAAAAATTCACTTTTGTAGATCAGCTTTCAGCCTTAAGAGATTGCTCACCCCTCAACATCCCCCACTTTTCATAAAAGCTTTTACACAATAGCTTCTTTATCTCCACGCAATCTATCCCCCCCCCCCCCCCCCCAAGGACAAAACCAATTCAATATATTACCAAAACATATTGGCAATTATGTTAAAATTTCAGATGTCGTATTCAAAATTTCATGCATCGGATCAAAGAGTATTTGGAGTTCATCGACAAAGAAAAGCAATAAAGACGTTTTATTTGCCGAAGAAACATTTTCAAATCCGTTCCAAACCCAATAACACAATATGGCTTTGGTGAAGACCATTAGCGTGTCCCTCGAGCTAAGCTCATCACCATTTCGAGCACAACCTGTCAAAGGATACAGCAACTGCACACCTTCAACGTGTAAACACTCGAATCAGACTACTTAATGAGCAGCATTACTCGGGAGGCCTAAAATTTGTGAGCAAGCGTGGTCTTTGTCAGGCAAAAGAATCTTGAAGACCGGTTTACAGCCACAGATCTTAAGGGTTAAAACCTCCATTCGAACACGATCGGCTTGAACTTGAGGCATTTGAACTCGACGATATATTAGTTAAACATCTCGACTCGTTACTCCTGGCAAACTTTTAAGATCATAATGCTGCTTTCCACAGATTTGCACATGTCCACGTTTCATACAGGAAGTGAGGCTGAAGAAGTTTTCACCAAGGGTTATTAAATCCGGTTGGTTTAAAAAAGAGCTGCAACACACCAATTCAAAATTTGCACAGCCGAGTCGATGAAACCGAGGCAGGTGAAATGAAGGATCGAGCGGAAACTTGGTTATTTTAAGCATTTGACTTCTCAGCAACGACTACTGGTTCATATAATATTTGTTTGTCGTACTCGCGATCATTATTCCGCACTCTTGTCGCCACTCGTCACTCACCACCCTGGCCGCTCCCTCCCCCACCCACTCCCACTTCCCCTTCTCATACCCCAACCTCCCTACCAATTGTTTGCCCAAGACACCACGAAAATCAGGTAACGTATATCTGCAAAATGATGCTCCTGTGGCCAGCAACCTGCTGAACCATGTGTCATTGAACTCATGATCGATGATTGGCAAAAAAAAAAAAAATCAGGTCAGACTTAAATAAATAAAGCAATCGCATGAGACATTTAGGAAGATTTAAAGCAATAAAAAGGTTCAACACTATTTTGCCCAAATTAATCCGGCCTGCTTTATAAATAAACGTGATGCCGCAACAAGTTTAGCTTTTTACAAAACGATATATAACAGCAGTTCACTCGTGGAGATCTTATCCATACATGTTACTTGTAGAACAGACATATTAGATATCAATACACCGACACGAGTTTTAAAGGATACTTTTAGACAGTGAGCAGTCTGGCAGGATGGTGCAGAGGTATGCACTTACCTTCGAACTGTTTAGTCTGGGTTCGATTCCCGACCTTACCTTTACTGTCGGATCGGTCCTTCGCAAGCAGAGCGTTGCATCACAAAGTGTCGTCCCTCAGGACAGCTGGGGACCCATCTGCTAGCTATAGTAAGTGGATGTTAAAGATCCCACGGTATATTTTGCTAAAAGTAGGAGAGGTATCACTGTCACCCTGAACAAATGACAAAATCCTGCCTAACAGAGGGTAGCAAACGGTCTAAGTTGATTATTCCTTGACATCAGGTTATGCTGCTTGCCATCTCCATGTGGTTGCTGTGCAGGCTGCGTCTCCTATACTATAAATAAAATTCATGTTCCCAGGTGTTCACATGGACGACCGCCTTCAGCTACGAAAGGCAAACCAACAAGACAGCAGACAAATCAACATATCTGGGATTTGCACCTGGGAACAGCAAACAGGTAAACCTAATTTGTGTATTTTACAAAGCCAGTCTCCCCAAGCATTCAAACTAATGAAAGAACAGTTTCCTTTGGAAAAGTACAATTTTGCCCAAATGTTCGTTACCAAGAACAAGCCAGCATTCACCGCGCTCGTATAACGTACTTCTCAATGCGATATATATTGTTACAGACACGACTTTGATGTTAAGGTGGGCCGAGCGGAATGGCCGTCGTGTCCGCACAAATTACCCGATTACACTCGACGTTGACGGAGCCGCGCTACGCTGGATCAATAAAGGAAAAAGAAGACACCCGGCTGGATTATAATGACAGACACCAATGTTTCGATTCTCAATTATATTCGTACGGAAAGGTTAGATTACAGGGGCTAGAGGTATATCACAGGAAGACAGGCACTTAGACACACTCTTATATTGACCCCGGACAGACGACAGATAAACGGGACAACGGCTGACTCACACGGGGGTTGATGGCAGGGAAAGGCAGGTATCGGTGGCTCCAGGTGCGCCTGGGCTCGGGGCAGAATCCACACGGTTCGGTCCGGTCCAAAGATGCGGGGAGGTCACAGCGCTCGGAGGTAACGTTCTTTCACAGGCGGGTTCTCTTCCTCTCAGCGATCGCAGGCAACGTTCTTTCTCAGGCGGGGCGCATCTGACGTCACCTCCGGCGCGGGGCCGCGTATATCCGGCGGGGAGTGACACGCCCTCGGCTCGTTAGCTCCGCCCCAGATGGAATCGGTCCGCCCTTCTGATTGGGTGCGGGGGGGGTTACCAGGCTCCGCCCTTGACGAGGAGCTGACAGCCAGCCCCTCTGGTAACCCCGTGGAGCGCCGAGCCGGTGTGAGGACGCATCCTCCCCCGCGCCGCCGCGCCGCCCCCATCTCCTCTGTTGTTGTTGTAATTGTTGGGGAAGAAGATGGAAGGAGGTATGGGAAAGGTCCTAAACTCACTACTGATGCCATATAATCACATTCTGGTGCAACAAAGAGTCATAATTAATGGAAACGAGGCCTTAACTGACATAGACTAAGAATAACTAGCAAGATGTCCGAAAGTTGTCTACGTGTGGTGCGGTGGACCTGGGCACGACATTTAATGGGGGAATAAGGGGAAGGTCGGCTCTACTGATTGTTGTTTACAGACAATGGGACTAGGGAATGGGGGATTGGGGATAGTTGGGGAGTATTGGGGAAATAGGGGAATATTTACAAGCGGATATGGAGGCCAAATTCCATATTCGCAACATTGCACCCTTCTCTACCCTCGGGGCGTCCCGACCCGATAAATTTTTACCTACTTTAGTGTGGCACGCAATGTAGTTCCCTCTACTATTAACTCTACCCTGAGTGCGACAGTTTTACAGATATTCACGAATGAGTAAATATGTCCCCCTGCGACGTTGCACCCTTCTCCTCACAGAAACACACCCACAGGATAACCGAATCCGGAAAGAATTCTCAAACTACACATACAGCCGGTAGGGAGCATTATTTACAAGACTACGCTGCTATTTACACTACGATCCAGGACCTGTTTTTGGAGGAACACATGCAGATGTTATGCATAGAGAGAGCGCGCTTGCCAACATCGATACACCAACCCACGAGTGCTCTGTGGCCGACGGCCTTTAATAACGTGCAGAGCACCCTTCCCGAGCATCAAAAGCACCACCCCACCACCAATCGGTGCAGTCACCATTGTTCATTGGAATAAAAATAAATTCGACAACCCCTAACCCTGCAGGTGTCTCTTGCTCTTCTTGTGGTGCACTTGGTGTTAACTAAAAGTGGTTCACCTGTATGGCATAGGTGCCACGTTGACCCATAGGTCCATCCCCGGGTGGTGCTTGGCCGCAAACGAACTGCGGTCCATTGTGGGTGGCCACAAACATTGCGGTCCATATGGTGTATCGATCCCGGCAGCAAACAGCGAAAGTGCAGGCCCACAACTGCGCAGCCAGCACCTCTCTCTCCTCTCTCTCTACCCCAAAGCCAGATCCTCGGAGGTGGGAGACAAAAGAAGCAGACAAGTGAGTAAGGTGGTAAGGGCGCAAAAGTGCACGCAATGTAAGGTGATGCACACTGGGGGCACATGGGAACCAGGTGAGACAGGTACGTTCCTATCGTACGCCCCCCCCCCCCCCCCCCACCAGGTAACCTACATGGCCCCTCCCTTACCCCTTACTGTATCCACAAAACACAACACTACCCATAAACATCTACTTTACAAATCAACAAACATCCCTACTGTCTTCCCCGTTCCTCCCATAAACCAAATTCGTCTTCTCTCCCTCCTAACCAATCAAATTTGCCATTTTCAACTCTCATCAAAATTTGCCATCTCCAACTGCACATCAAAATTTGCCATTACCAATTCATCATCAGTCCCTCCTAGGGAGGGAGAGATGGAATCACCCCAATGTCTCATCCACGTCGTGATGCGTCTCACAAATCCACAGCAATCTCATTTCCTGCAACAAAACAAAGAAAACACAGGTGTGGAGTCATCATCATCACCACAGGTAAGTGGCTGCGTATGGTGCGACAGGTTCATCAATCCTAACTATTTCCTAAATGACTTTAACAACTTTACACTACCCGGGGTCTTTCTCCGGCCAAAACATTGGCCCTCTTACACTATGGGTTCTAAAAACCAATTCCCATTGGCCAAACTGTGGTGCGCTTCAATTTGGGGTCTCACTCCCCCGATTCATCTCCCGGTGCCCTCGCACAATTTCTGGGCTGCGGCGTGTACCTCTCCCAGTGGGTCTACCCACCTGCACACCTCCACCACTGCAGTTGCCTCCGAGCTTACCTGCTCCTTGCCCTAACCTAACTACCTGGGGAAGGCCCTCTGGCACTCTCCCCACTCGGTGCCCTCTCTGGCACTGGGCTACCCGGGTCCATCCTCCGGATCCTCGGGCCCCATCCACAACTCTACCGGCTCCCAGAGCCCACCTGCGGCCTCACCTGGCCGACATCCTCACAGTGGTGGAGTGCCCAACCAACTACACGCACTAACAGGCTACACGCCCAGCCATTTCCACAACACTAATGCACCCATTCACAACACCATTCTGCAACCGCACCACAAGTGCCAATATCCAACCACAATTTACCTGTACCCTCTACCTAACACTTACACTACCCGCCCCGGGTACTCGTGAAAGGGGGTCCACTCTTCCCCCATCCACACCTTCGCACCATGCACACCACTCCGTACCACTTACTCCAACTCTCTCCACACACCTGTACTTGCACACCTGTGCTCTCACACCTGGTGCCACCTGCACCCTTCTCTCCCCAAGCGCATTCGCGCTGATCCACAACACTCACTACTCATACACTGCTCCACACACCTGTCCAGTTGCACACCTGTGCAATCACACCTGTTCAATTCTCACACACACGGCATCATCTCAGCTAACTACTCCCTTCTGAAACTTGCGCTTCCCAGTCGTCCCTTTAAACTATTGCGCTCCCACGTCATTATCATCCACACTAAACTACCTGCGTCCCCACTACAGGTATCAGTCACTAACTAGACTTAACGTTACCTAATGTCATCTTCTAGATCCCTACACACAATATCCTAACCCACCCGGGCTAGTTTTCACTGCCATACACCCCATAAGCTATTGCTCCTTTGCCCCCCTTATGGGAAGGGTGGCAGGGATGCCAGCCTTACCCACCGGGCCCATCGCTCACTACCAATCTTGCACATCAAATTTCAACAAATTAAAAATTTGCCAATCCTACTCATCATCTGCCAATCACTACTGCCAATCCTTGGCCAATCATCAAATTTTGTTTTTCTCCAATTTTGGGTCCAAAACACTAACCTCATCACCCAGTCGACTCACTAATACCTCTCGGTGCGCCAATCCCTGTCCAAAGCCCGGCTTCGTAAAGCCAAGCAATGGATGCTGGTTGTTTTGTGCCAGCGGCTGGATGCGTCCGGCACTCGGTGCAGGGACGGGGGCTTACCCGTGCCGAGATCCCACACACCACCTCGGCGTGGAGCCATCCAATGCCCCGATCTAGACCTGCCAGCACGTCTCACCAAAAAGTGGTCGCCATGACGACCCTTCCTATCGGGCTGCCAGCTCCGCCTAGTGGAGCCTGGACGCGGCCGTTCAAAGCGAGGCCCGGCACGCACCGAGGGCCTGCTTCGGCTAAAAGTCGCTCTAACCTCTAACCCGTGTAACGTCGATGCTTCACCTGGACGCTTACACCCCGCAGCCCGTTCCTTGCTCACACATCCAGCTGTGCCCATGCTCCTCGTACCTTTCCTTACACACCCAGGTACACCCATTCCACTCACAGCCTTGGTCACACACCTGACCACCGAACATTTTGGCACACATTCGTTCGTAGCACACCTCACCAAAACACCTCTTCGCGCCCCCTCCTCGGTCACCTCCTCTGTGACAATCACAGGTGTGCCCTCATTCACACACCCAACCACGTGCCTCACCACCAACTCCAGCGTGCATTCCCACTCACGCTCTACCATTCTAGGTGTGCATCCTTCCATCCCAGGTGTACATCCTCGCTCACCTGTCACAACCAGCTCACTCTCCTTGTCACTCTCACTACTCTCACCTCCACTCGTGACAACGCACTCACCCTCACTCTTGACAGCACACTCTTTCCCCATGCACCTGTCCGTCACACACCTTTCTCGCGCACACTCTCCCGTTACACCCTCTGTAACACTCACCACAGGTGGACACTCTTCCTTACTTCTGACAGCGCACTCTTTCCTCATGCACCTGTCCGTCACACACCTTTCTCGCGCACACTCCTGCGCACACTCTCCCGTCACACCCTCTGTAACACTCACCACACCACGCTTCCATGTGCTCCCTCGCACACGCGCTACGACCGACTCACTCTCGCCAGCACACTCACTCCTTGGCACGCACTTTTTCCTCACACACCCCAGAGTCGGACTTTCTTGCACACCTCCATTTTCGCACACCAGACCTGTCGCACACTTCACCAACGGCCTCTCACGAACACCCGGGTCTATCTCGACCCCCAAGCCTCTTAAATCACCTGGCGCATCATACGCACGACCATATTGGTCACCACTTACACCGGGTCCTCTTCCTCTTCGCTTCTCCTCCATCACCTGCGAATCCCTCATCCGGTTAACGAGCACATCACGATCCAAACACAGACTTTGGACCAATTCTTTTATCTCCTCTTTTATCTCTTTGTTATCCCCTCTCCGTCGCTTCTTAATTTCGCTCACCCCTTCTTCCACTTCTTCTAATTTGTGCCTCACCTCTTTTATTCCCCGGTACGTCTCCTCAAGCTCGTCCTCCAAGGCTACCTTGACCGTTTCCATGTGCGTCCTCACCTGCCGGTCCTTCGTCTCCATTACCTCTATCACCTCGTCCAACCTCGTTGTCAGTCCCTCACGTACCATCTGACATTCCCTCTTCGTCGCTACCAAGTCATCTTTTAGTTCTTTCTGTGTCGCCTTTAAACCTCCTAATACCGCAGTGTTCCTTTGAACCTGCTCCACTAACTCCGTCTGTCCCACCGTCAGCTGCTCCACCTCCTGCGTCAGGTCCTCTATGCCCCCTTGTAACTTTACAGTCCCCTTTCTCACCTCCTTCTCCATGTGCTCCTCACAGTGCCTCACCTCCTCGCGCACTCCTCCGACCTCCTCACTCACTCCTCTTCTGATCTCCTCTCCCATCACTTGCATCTCCTGCCCAGATGCCACCCTCATCTGCTCCATTTCCTCCCTGTGAGCATCCAGTTTGGTTTCTACCCCCATTCTGACCCCCTCTATCTGCTGCCCCATTTGGTTAACTTCCCTTTCCGCTTGGTCCCTCATGTCCCTCAATTTGCCTTCCATCCTGTTTTCTAACCCCTCTAACCCATTTTTCACTCCCTCTATCTGATTCTCCTGGGCAGCCATTCTGTTTTCTACCCCCATTAACCCATTTCTCACCTCTTTTATCCCGTTGTCTAACCCCTCAAAATTATTGTCTAACTTCCCAAATTTCTTGTCTAACTCCTCAAAATTATTGTCTAACCCCTCACTGGTACCCCTCGCTTCGTCCCTCATTACCCCCATTTGCTCACTCTGAGCCCTCGCTTCGTCCCTCATTACCCCCATTTGGTTTCCCAACCGCTCACTATCAGCCCTCATTCCCACCATTTGTTCCATAAGGGCCCTCATTTGCAGGAGGAAAAGGTTCGAATCCACCAGGGGCGCTGCCACGGTCGCGGGCGTGGACGCCGTGGCCACCTCGTGCGTGACAACGCTATTTTGCGACCCTGCCGCCCTCACTGCTTCGCTCTCCTCGCGTCCCTCAATTTGGTCCTGGACCGACCCTGCTTCACTCTCCCCTACCGGACCCCAGCCGTCTTGATCCGCCATAGCGCGACTTTCAAAATTCGAGTTTTGTAACACAAATCCAAATTTTGCTGTTATAATTTCGTCGAGCGCAGTAACCGCGGGACCGCGCTCCGGATCGATTTTGTCGAGCGCAGTACGCGCTCCGGCTCGATTTTCCCTCCCAAAATTTGGGCCTAACTAATTTAGTCCCGGGTCCGAATCTCACTCCTCGACACCAATTGTTACAGACACGACTTTGATGTTAAGGTGGGCCGAGCGGAATGGCCGTCGTGTCCGCACAAATTACCCGATTACACTCGACGTTGACGGAGCCGCGCTACGCTGGATCAATAAAGGAAAAAGAAGACACCCGGCTGGATTATAATGACAGACACCAATGTTTCGATTCTCAATTATATTCGTACGGAAAGGTTAGATTACAGGGGCTAGAGGTATATCACAGGAAGACAGGCACTTAGACACACTCTTATATTGACCCCGGACAGACGACAGATAAACGGGACAACGGCTGACTCACACGGGGGTTGATGGCAGGGAAAGGCAGGTATCGGTGGCTCCAGGTGCGCCTGGGCTCGGGGCAGAATCCACACGGTTCGGTCCGGTCCAAAGATGCGGGGAGGTCACAGCGCTCGGAGGTAACGTTCTTTCACAGGCGGGTTCTCTTCCTCTCAGCGATCGCAGGCAACGTTCTTTCTCAGGCGGGGCGCATCTGACGTCACCTCCGGCGCGGGGCCGCGTATATCCGGCGGGGAGTGACACGCCCTCGGCTCGTTAGCTCCGCCCCAGATGGAATCGGTCCGCCCTTCTGATTGGGTGCGGGGGGGGTTACCAGGCTCCGCCCTTGACGAGGAGCTGACAGCCAGCCCCTCTGGTAACCCCGTGGAGCGCCGAGCCGGTGTGAGGACGCATCCTCCCCCGCGCCGCCGCGCCGCCCCCATCTCCTCTGTTGTTGTTGTAATTGTTGGGGAAGAAGATGGAAGGAGGTATGGGAAAGGTCCTAAACTCACTACTGATGCCATATAATCACATTCTGGTGCAACGAAGAGTCATAATTAATGGAAACGAGGCCTTAACTGACATAGACTAAGAATAACTAGCAAGATGTCCGAAAGTTGTCTACGTGTGGTGCGGTGGACCTGGGCACGACATTTAATGGGGGAATAAGGGGAAGGTCGGCTCTACTGATTGTTGTTTACAGACAATGGGACTAGGGAATGGGGGATTGGGGATAGTTGGGGAGTATTGGGGAAATAGGGGAATATTTACAAGCGGATATGGAGGCCAAATTCCATATTCGCAACAATATATATATATATATCGCCTTTAAATGATGGATGCAATAAGGCATATTTGAATTATAGGCTGGGTAGATAATGACTAAAACTGTTTATTGATGACTATAAATACAGGGGAGGGGTTGGGTGGGGGGGGGGGAAGGGTTGGGTGGGGGAGGGAAGAAGAAATCTTTATTCGGACCTCAAAACCAAAACATGAGGCTGCCGATACCACACGGGCCTAGCTGAAGTAAATGAGGCCGAGCAAGAGGTTGGCATGCCCCTCCCCTTCATTCCTTCTCACATTCACATTCCCATCCACCCCCCACCCACCTTCAGTTCCCATGAGCATCAATGCAACAGCCAAAGGCAAAATATCCTTGCCCGGGCACACCAGAAGCTCCCTGGCAACCCGAGGAGCTAAAAACTCCTGGCACAAGAAAACCGGTATGTGTACTGTGCAGTTACCTGCAGGTAAGCAGGCTATGAACGTTTCCCTCACACCCCGAAAACGTTAAGCATTCCATTCTGCCTTCAATGCCCGAACTCCCACTCAAGCTCTCGGTGCATTCCCAAAAGCCAGACAGACAGCATTTCCTGATCATTTTTGATGAGCAAAGTGAGGTGGAAAGGTTAGACTGTCAGGGCTCATTTTGTCTATCTCAGACAAGGAAAATTTCATATTGGCCTGGCTAACAAATCCTGTACAAAATAAAAGATGAAAGGAGGAAAAGCAGAGAGTTGAAGGGGATGGTGGGGGGATGAAGAACACTTGAGCACAGTAGGTAAAGCTGTGAGAAAAACAATTTGAGAGAGGAGTGGTTAGGTGTGGTGCTACAGCCAGGTAAAAGGGAGCATCATGGGAAAGTAAATGGAAAATATTGGGGGGTGGGAATGCTGGGAGACTTGTAAGCAATGTTGAAAGGGGCAGGTGGTTGACACAGCAACAGATATGGTGGGAGAGGAGGACAAAAAAAAAAAAAAAAGAGAGAGGACTTGATAAATGAAATAACTAAATCAGTGGGCATAGGTTTGATTTAAAAAAAAAAAAATTGAGGGAGGGATATTATAAGCAGTGGGTGTAAGAGATGGCTGAATAATCAGTGGGAGACAAGGAGTGGAAGGAGGGGGTTTAAAGAGATGAAGCGCCGGGAGAAAGCAGAATGGACAGAGGGAAGAGGAGTAAGTGTGGGTGGTGTTGGAAAGTAAAACGATTGTGTTACTGGAAACATCCTGGAGTCTCAAAAATGCACCCGGTATGAACGATTACTTACTGAATGAGAGCTCAGTCCACGGGGTTTGTGTTCTTAACTAGCATGCAACGCAAAACTCAATACCCTGAGAAACTGAGAACCACACCATTGAATCCCAGAAAAAGATATGCGAGCTCATTTTGTCACAAAGCAAACAGTGGCAGCAGGAAAGTAAAGCAGGAACTTAACTCCATTCCAACTTTTTAAAAAGTAAAACAAAATAATAATAATAATATGGCCTTGCAAACACCTTCAAGTAAATGAGCTCATGTATCGGCATGGCGATAAAATACAAGGCACTTATCAACTGCTAAATCAAAGGATCCATCAATGAGGATCCATATGGGAGTCGGTGAAGCACAAAAAATAAATAAATAAATAAAACAAACATGCAGATAATCCAACTAAGCTCAAATCACAATTCGACATTTTATTCGTTTTCTTTCAGTCTTGCAACAATCAATTCCTCAACTGTGTCAGCAAACAGATTTATTTACCCAATTTGAACAAGCGATGAAATTACAAGACAAATATACAACCATAAAATTGGGTGGAAAGGTCAATTCAAAATTTCTGGTCATCCGGTGAACCGAGGAGAGGAAATTTCACATCGGTCCTGTAACTTTTGATTTATAGTAACCCCACTGTGTAGCGAATTATTACCGTGTGCATGTGAAGCAAAAAGCGAGATTAAACAATTCGTTCACTTCTGACTGTCTGTCTGTCTCTACAAATGTCAGTTTATGATCGAGGAACAACTTAATTTCAATTGAATGTTATATTTTGCCACGAATCGGAATGTGAAATGAATGAATGAATGAATGAATGATCGTTTTAAGGCCATTTTCTCCGCTAGGGCGGGGGTTAGCCTTGCGGGCCACATGACAATCATGGATCCCTGTTTGAGGCAATGTTTTTATGGCCGGATGCCCTTCCTGACGCCAACCCTTAGTCGCTTCTTACGATGCGCAGGGATATGGCGTACCTATTCTAGGCCGGGGTACACACCGGGATCATTCATCCCAGCAAGCTGGTATGTGAATACCAGCTTGGCGAATGTGAATGGAATGTGAATCGAAATCGGAACCTGGCGAATCGGTATGTGAATCAGAAAAAACTTTTATTTGAGCAATAATTTGGCTCTGAATTTGTCCTGAGGCCTATATCAAACTATATCAAAAAGCATGCACAAAGATAATAATTACCTCCACCACCAAAGATAGACAGAGGTTATGTTTTCACCCCTATGTCTGTCAGTTTGAGCACAATATCTCAAGATGTTTAAGCCAAAAGGATTCAGAAGAAATTTGGTGGAGGTTGGGCATGTGATGTGAGGACAAATTGATTAGATTTTGGTGAAGTTCCGGATTCGGATCTGGCTATTGCAATTTTTAAGTCATTCTTCACCATTGAGAGATGGGGCCAAAAACTATATCAAAACGTTGTGGACAGGATCAGACGGAACATGTTGGACAGGTGGGCATTGATTCGAGTATCAAGTACATTGCACTTTCTTTCATGTTGTTATTATTGTGTATGTGAGAGTTCTTAATACAATTACTTGTTTTGTTCTACAAGTGCATTGGTGTGGTTATACCATGGTTTATTACAACACTCAAGATAACAAATCTTTCTGCCACATTCCCTCTCGAGACTCTGAGGTGCACCTTAACCGGAGTTTAGGGAGGTAATACGTAACAATATATATATATATATATATATATATATATATATATATATATATATATATATATGAATGAAATGAATGAATGGATCGTATTAAGGCCATTTTTCCCCGCTACAGCAGGGGTTAGCCTTGTGAGCCCCATGTCAATCATGGTTTCCTGTTTGAGGCAATGTTTTTATGGCCGGATTCCCTTCCTGACGCCAACCCTTAGTCGCCTCTCACAATGCGCAGGGATACGTGTACCTATTCTAAATCAGGGTAGACACCGGGATCATTCATCCCAGCAAGCTGGTACTCAATTTGCCGACCTCGGAAGGATGACAGGCTGAGTCAACCCCCCCTGGCGTTAATGCAGCAATCCACCGGGATTCGAACTCAGGATCCAAGGATCCCAAGCCTGCGCCCTAACCACTAAGCCAACACCAGGGATAGGGCTAAAACTGATACATAGCACAATATCTCAAAACGTTATGGACTGATTTGGACAAAACTTGGTGGAACGGTTGGGTGTGCAACGATGACGAATTGATTTGATTTCAGTGAAGATCTGGATACAAGAATTTTATTTAATTTGATATAAAGTGATTCTTCACCATTATATAATGGGGCCAAAAACTATATATTTCAAAACGTTGTGGACGAGTTATACCAAAACTATGTGCATGATTTGTTTGCATGACAAGAACAAGCCAATTAGATTTTAGTTCAGGTGCGGATTCAGATTGGGCCTATCAGTGGGATACAAAACGTAAACTGTTTAGCCTAGCAGAGGTATGCTTTCTACCGAGGGCAATTCTAGTTTTTCTCTGTGTGCCTGTGTGGCAGGCAAACAATATTGAAAATTATTTCAAACAGGCATGATTAATTAATGTGACATGTTAAACAAGCATTCTGAGTATTGCGCTGCAATACATGTCCCCTACCGGCAGTCTGTCGTCCGGAAAACTGTTGGGGAAATTACCAAAGTTCAAAGTGCCATAACTTTGTCAAAAATGATCGAAACGTCATGAAGTTCGAACTTGATCTGTAACTTATCATGAGGAAACCATGTACCAAGTTTGAAATCATTAGCATTAAGAGTTTAGGAAAAAAAGTCCGGAAAACTGTTCTTTGCGTGACAGACTGACTGACTGGCTGGCTGACAGACTGAGGGACGGAGTGCAAACCGGTAGGGGACTAATAAGGTGGTGTAATAGACACTGCATCAATGGTGGTAAACTTCTGGAGTTAATTTTTTCTACAACCTTTGAAATATTTATTTTATTTCAATTGAATTACACCAACACTAGAACATACTTCACCTTTTTCCATTTTCAAAACCCTTTCGTTTAGCAATACTTCTACAAAATATTACAGCGTTTTATGTCATCATGACCAGTCAAATTTTCCGCTCGTACACCCCGCCCATATCCTTGTTTCTCACTTATAGCACAGGATAAGATCAGGGCCAGATTTGGGGGAGGACCAATGGGACATTTGTCCAGGGCCCAAACTCCAGGGAACCCATAAAAAAACACATGATGCATTAATTTATTTATAAAGCTCGTATTATTAATATTCTCCTGTTATCTTAAAGTTAGCAGAGCCAAGGAAGTGGTGTATAGGGTCACATCTGCTCTGTAAGGCTGGCAGTTTGATTTTTCCCATCCAGTTTTTGGAAACTTGTGCTAATGTTCCATTAAAATCACTTTATCAATCCAATATCACGATTAAGCTCTATCCGATTATTTAAGATCCATTTATAATCGAATTAGTGTCGAGTTTAATTAAAAGTGTTGAGTATAATCCAATTCAAGGTTGGTGGGCCTACACTATAATGACCGGGGGCTGTTACACTTAAATCCGGCTCTGGGCAAGGTGTTCTATAAACTCTCTAGTTAGCTCCTGTGATTCCGTTATATTAATCTACCTTATCCCTGGTGTTGGGCTAGCGGCTAGGGTGTCAGCTTAGGATCCTAGGATCCTGGGGTTCGAATCCCGGTCGATCGCTGAATTAACGCCAGGGGGGTTGACTCAGCCTGTCATCCTTCAGAGGTCGGCTAATTGAGGACCAGTTCACTGGTAATTCCCTGTTTGTCGTTAAAGGCGGCAAAAAGGGTTGGCGTCAGGAAGGGCGTCAGGAAGGGCATCCGGCCGTAAAAAAAAAAACATTGCTTCAAAAAGGGGACCGAAAAACAACAACAACCACGGTTCCCGAAAAAGGCCAACCCCCGCTTGCGGGGAAAAATGGCCTCTAAAGGTGGTTATTTTTTATAATCTACCTGCTGGTTGCCCGTGCTACGTGGGACAAACTCACACAAAACGAACCCTCAGAAGCAGGTTCCACAAGTAACAAAGCACATTTAAAATGATAAAGGTTAAAGATATTTGTTTGTGTGTCTAGATCATAGGTGTTTACAAGTGGTTCCAACAGTACAGGTGTCTTCAGAAAATGTACAGGAAATGTGTGTGCGCACGTGACACCACAGCACTCCAAGAACTATAGGCCGCTGCGTTTGCACGATTATGGTTTCAGGAATGAAGAATGTTTAACATCGACACAAGTCTGTGCAGCCCAGTAACACAGTTTGGCCACGAGCCCCTGTGTTCTGCAATGGCGTTTGATGAAATTCAAACCGATCGATAGGGGAGGGGGCAATCAACAATTGACCAAACATTTATGAAGTGGACAAGTCGAGCTTTTGTCGCTATGCAAGAAAAATAAAAAGAAAAGGATTAAAATTGAATATCTCAGTAAATAAAAGCCAATCCACTTTTATTCCACCACATTTAGAACAATAAAATAATTAAACCATCAACAAATCAAGTGGAATAAAAGTTGCCATCAGTTTTAATTTACTTCTGAGAAATTCAATCACGGTCATTTTCATCCTTCAAAAACATGCTTAAGTTTTCCCTGATCCAATGGACTTTGCAGTGAACATGTGTGCTGCTCATACCTGGCTGGCCCTGAGAGGTCATGGTGGAGAGTCTGTCTTAGAGCTCCACCTCCACCACCACCACCACCACCACCTCTACGCACCTGCACAGGGCCACAAATGACAAGGACGTTACAACCATCAATCACTTGGGGGCACATCTACATATGTACACACGAGCGGGGTGGGAGGATAAATTGTGAAGAAGCATGAAAATGGGGCAGGAAAGGAGAGAAGGGGGTGGGGAGGAGAATAAAAAGTGGGGGGGGGAGGGGGAATTGGAGAGAAACAATGCACATACACAAATGAGGACAGAAAATAGGTGAAAGAGGTTCCAACACTTTTACAGAGGGGATATTTACATACTACATATGCAAAAATGGCAGAATTGTTGCCGATCTTCCGTCTCCCGCCCCACACGTTCTTATTCTCTCCCCTTCCCCCAACAAACCACACCATTTATAAAATTTCCCCAATTTAAAAGCCATCCCTGCCCTCCTTTCTTCCCTCTTCCAAACCTAAACGACTCGATCTGCATCAGGTTGTCGACAGTTTTTGCATCCCAAAAGCAGTCACTTGGATCATTTTTAAAGCTCAATACTGTATACACATTCCTAGAAGCTTACTCTCAATACTGTACACGCTCCTAAAATAAGAATGTATAACAAAAAATAATTATATTACTGGTGCCATTCATTGACAGGCCGGGCAATGATGTGCTGAAAGCTGCCCAAACCGTGCCACAAACATGCAGACGGGTCTCAAGTCGCTCGCGAAACATCATAACATCACAAACATCCCTTCCACCTATTTCGAGACCGACCTCATTTCCAGTTTCTTATTTTAACTCATTCTCGTGTTGCAACGAACTATTTTTAAACAAAAATGTACAACCGACCCGTTTACACACCTGCGGGCGCCATGATGTGAAACAGCATGCCCGATGCGTGAAAGACAAACAGAATTCCCTTCGCACAACGGTGAAGGATGGTTACGATACATGGATCCAATCAAATGCTAAAAACTTGTACGTATGATTCGGGGCTCGAAGGATTGCTTTGAGGTACAGGCAATGGCATTTCCGCAGGCTGGCCCAGGTTCGAATCCCGACCCAGGTACAACCAGTCATCGACGCATGCGCCGTCCCTCGGACAGACATTCAACCAGAAGATCCGTCTGCCATCACTGACCTTCGGTGGATGATGAAGATGCCACCGACATTCAGGAAGAGCAGAGCAATCGTCTCTGACACCCTGACCGAGTTCCAAAATCCTGAACCGTTAGTTGAAAAATCAGGCCTGGCCACCCGGTCCGTGAAAGACTTGGGCCAAAAACGTTCCTGGTCTCACAAGTTGGCATTTATTGGGATATCGCAAATCATCTTTTTCGCGGAACATTCGGAACGCTTCTCGTACATTTCGTCACAGTGAAAGTGAAATGCATCGGAAACCTCTGGCTAAGAGTCCACGACAAGCGGCTGGGGACATCACCACGTCGAAGCAGGGGGCATTGCCAGGGCTGATTTAAACGGTTGACATTCATCAAAATGCGATTCGAGGAACAACATCAACGGTGGCCAATCTGAAGAAGAAGCATATACTGTTATACTGTACAACGTGCTGGAACGCTGTGCTCCTTTACTCCAGGAAAGCAAGCAGGCAGCCGGATTGGAATACCACCTGCACCAGATCCAAGGGGCATCAATTACTAACCAGCATCCACACAATTACTTGTGCACATAGGTGCAGACAATGTGATACTGTGAATCGCTTTGGTGGCATCAAACATGTGGTATCACGTTCCTGAACCCAATGTAAACCAGAACGGCACTCAGTAGAGAGCAAACCTCCACCTGGTTGGCCGTATCACTCAATGGTGAAGAATCACATAAAAAATTCTACTCGCCGGATCCGGATCTGGATCTTCACCAAAATCGAATTCGTTCTTTCTTGTCACACACACAACCTGTCCAACAAGTTTCGTCCAAATCCGTCAATAACTTTTTGAGATTTCCTGCTATGTATCGTTTTTGGCCCCATCTCCCAATGCTGAAGAATTGCTTTAAAAATAAATAATTCTCATATCCGAATCCATATTCAGATTTTCACCAAAATCTAATCATTTCGTCCTCGTCAGACACAACCTGTCCACCAAGTTTCATCCAAATATTTCCATAACTTTTTGAGATTTCCTGCTATGTATAGTTTTTGGCCCCATCTCCCAATGCTGAAGAATCACTTTAAAAATAAATAATTCCCACATCCGAATCCATATTCAGATTTTCACCAAAATCTAATCATTTCGTCCTCGTCAGACACACAACCTGTCCACCAAGTTTCATCCAAATATTTCCATAACTTTTTGAGATTTCCTGCTATGTATCGTTTTTGGCCCCATCTCCCAATGGTGAAGAATCACTTTAAAAATAAATAATTCTCATATCCGAATCCATATTCAGATTTTCACCAAAATCTAATCATTTCGTCCTCGTCAAACACAACCTGTCCACCAAGTTTCATCCATATATTTCCATAACTTTTTGAGATATCCTGCTATGTATCGTTTTTGGCCCTATCTCCCAATGGTGAAGAACCACATAAAAAATTCTACTCGCCGGATCCGGATCTGGATCTTCACCAAAATCGAATCGATTAGTCCTCGTCACACACACAACCTGTCCAACAAGTTTCTTCCAAATCCGTCAATAAAGTTTTGAGATTTCCTGCTATGTATAGTTTTTGGCCCCATCTCCCAATGCTGAAGAATCACTTTAAAAATAAATAATTCTCATATCCGAATCCATATTCAGATCTTCACCAAAATCTAATCATTTCGTCCTCGTGAGACACACAACCTGTCCACCAAGTTTCATCCATATATTTCCATAACGTTTTGAGATATCCTGCTATGTATCGTTTTTGGCCCTATCTCCCAATGGTGAAGAACCACATAAAAAATTCTACTCGCCGGATCCGGATCTGGATCTTCACCAAAATCGAATCGATTAGTCCTCGTCACACACACAACCTGTCCAACAAGTTTCTTCCAAATCCGTCAATAACGTTTTGAGATTTCCTGCTATGTATAGTTTTTGGCCCCATCTCCCAATACTGAAGAATCACTTTAAAAATAAATAATTCTCATATCCGAATCCATATTCAGATCTTCACCAAAATCTAATCATTTCGTCTTCGTGAGACACACAACCTGTCCACCAAGTTTCATCCATATATTTCCATAACGTTTTGAGATATCCTGCTATGTATCGTTTTTGGCCCTATCTCCCAATGGTGAAGAACCACATAAAAAATTCTACTCGCCGGATCCGGATCTGGATCTTCACCAAAATCGAATCGATTAGTCCTCGTCACACACACAACCTGTCCAACAAGTTTCTTCCAAATCCGTCAATAAAGTTTTGAGATTTCCTGCTATGTATCGTTTTTGGCCCCATCTCCCAATGCTGAAGAATCACTTTAAAAATAAATAATTCTCATATCCGAATCCATATTCAGATCTTCACCAAAATCTAATCATTTCGTCCTCGTGAGACACACAACCTGTCCACCAAGTTTCATCCATATATTTCCATAACGTTTTGAGATATCCTGCTATGTATCGTTTTTGGCCCTATCTCCCAATGGTGAAGAACCACATAAAAAATTCTACTCGCCGGATCCGGATCTGGATCTTCACCAAAATCGAATCGATTAGTCCTCGTCACACACACAACCTGTCCAACAAGTTTCTTCCAAATCCGTCAATAAAGTTTTGAGATTTCCTGCTATGTATAGTTTTTGACCCCATCTCCCAATGCTGAAGAATCACTTTAAAAATAAATAATTCTCATATCCGAATCCATATTTAGATCTTCACCAAAATCTAATCATTTCGTCCTCGTGAGACACACAACCTGTCCACCAAGTTTCATCCAAATATTTCCATAACTTTTTGAGATTTCCTGCTATGTATCGTTTTTGGCCCCATCTCCCAATGGTGAAGAATCGCTTAAAATATTCTAGTAGCCGAATTGGAATACGTATCTTCACCAAAATCTAATCATTTCGTCCTCGTCACATGCACTACATCTCAGCTAAATTTAGTCGGAATCCATCCACAACTTTTTAAAATATTTAGTTCACAAACAAACGGACAGACAGACAGTGGTGAAAACATAACCTCCATCCACCTTTGGTGGCGGAGGTAATAAATAAATAAATAAATAAAAAAAGATAAATAAATAAATATAATTATATTTATTAATAATTAATTATTAAATAATAATAATAAAAAATAATAAATTAGGAGGAGGAGGTAATAAATAAATAAAAATAATTAATCGATTAATAAATTAATTAGGCCAATGCACACGAGCAAGCACGGCATCATCCGAGTCTTCTCCTCATTAAGACCGTAGCTATCCCGGCTCGACTCGGTAGCCGGCCGAGACATCGCTCTCTCCCTACGTGGATCATGGCGGACAGTAACATCAAGTGGTGTCCACAAACAAGGGGCTTCAGGTTCTCTTGGGATCCACCATAAGTGCATACAGACGGCAATAAGCATCGAGTCGGAGCCTTGCACAGGTCTCATTCATTTCCTGCAGGCGAAAACGAACACCATTTGGGGGGGAAACCTTATAACTGGGTCCGGGATTAATAATGTATGAAGGTTATGCAGGGATTACCTTGGAGAAATTACCCCCCAACCCCATTATGGTGGCTGCGTGTAAAAGTAATGACTTGAACGTGTCAGTCGGCGTTTCGAATGAGGATTTGCAATCAGATCTTGGAAACGGCTCTTTTTGAACGGAATCGGTGAAAACTTTACAACTTGAGGAACTCGAATGTCCGCTTTGGGATTCGAACATGAGGCGGTGTATTAGTCGGCGTATTCGTCGGTGAGCGCGGGGCATTGTGTGTTCACGGGATGGCGTGCACTCGACTCGTAAAACCATGGCAACCATCGAGGCTCACTCCCCGAGTGAGCACGGTGACCCACACCCTGAGGGTGTTCGCACAATGACCGAAGCACAACCAGGACTCCATCAAACGGGAATCAACGTCGGGTGAAAACGGCTCCCGGAGCCGAGCGGCCAAGACAAGGGTATGCGCGGGCACCGGAAATCACCACCATGTGGCACGACCACCTACCGCGAGCAGCTAGGACGTGGACAACCAACACACGGCACAACCACCTAGCGCGTGCAGATAGGACGTGGACAACCAACACACGGCACAACCACCGAGCGCGTGCAGATAGGACGTGGACAACCAACACACGGCACAACCACCTAGCGCGTGCAGATAGGACGTGGACAACCAACACACGGCACAACCACCGAGCGCGTGCAGATAGGACGTGGACAACCAACACACGGCACAACCAACTAGCGCGTGCAGATAGGACGTGGACAACCAACACACGGCACAACCACCTAGCGCGTGCAGATAGGACGTGGACAACCAACACACGGCACAACCACCGAGCGCGTGCAGATAGGACATGGACAACCAACACACGGCACAACCACCGAGCGCGTGCAGATAGGACGTGGACAACCAACACACGGCACAACCACCTAGCGCGTGCAGATAGGACGTGGACAACCAACACACGGCACAACCACCGAGCGCGTGCAGATAGGACATGGACAACCAACACACGGCACAACCAACTAGCGCGTGCAGATAGGACATTGACAACCAACACACGGCACAACCACCTAGCGCGTGCAGATAGGACATGGACAACCAACACACGGCACAACCACCTAGCGCGTGCAGATATGACATGGACAACCAACACACGGCACAACCACCTCCGTCCAGCATGACCACCGCGCATATGCATCAATAACCAAGACACGGGACAACCACCTAGCGTGTGCAGATAGGACTACCAACACATGGCACGACCACCACCATCCGGCACGACCACCCAGCATGTGCAGATAGGACAAGGACAACCAACACGTGGCATGACCACCTAGCGCTTTTAGCAAGGACAACCAACGCATGACACGACCACCTAGCATGTGCACCAAAGACAACCAACACATGGTATGACCACCACATGCATCTGCAGCAAGGACAGCCAACACACGGACCAACCACCTCCATCCGGCACGTCCACCTAGCATGTGCAGCAAGAACAACCGACACATGACACGACCACCTACCATGTGCAGCAAGGACAAGCAACACATGGCACGACAACCTAGCCAGCGCAGCAAGGACAACCAACACACGGAACAACCACCTCCATCCGGCACGTCCACCTAGCATGTGCAGCAAGAACAACCAACACATGGCACGACCACCTATCATGTGCAGATAGGACAAGGACAACCAACACCAGGCATGACCACCTAGCACGTATAGCAAGGACAACCAACACTACCACCTAGCATGTGCAGCAAGGACAACACAACCACCTAGCATGTGCAGAAAGGACAACAAACACGTGGCATGTCCACCTAGCATGTGCAGCAAGAACAACCAACACATGACACGACCACCTAGCATGTGCAGCAAGGAAAAGCAACACATGACACGACCACCTAGCATGTGCAGCAAGGAAAAGCAACACATGGCACGACCACCACATGCACATGCATCGTCAACGAACACACGGGACAACCTCCTCCATCCTGCACGACCACCTAGCTTGTGCAGCAAAGACAACCAAGACATGGCACGACCACCACCATCCAGCATGACGACCTAGCATGTGCAGATAGGACAAGGACAACCAACACATTGCATGACCACCTAGCGCGTGTAGCAAGGACAACCAACACCACCACCTGGCATGTGCAGCAAGGACAACCAACACTACCGCCCAGCAAGTGCAGCAAGGACAACCAACACTACCACCTAGCATGTGCAGCAAGGACAACCAACACATGGCATGACCACCTAGCGCATGTAGCAAGGACAACCAACACATGGCACGACCACCTAGCAAGTGCAGCAAGGACAACCAACACTACTGCCCAACAAGTGCAGCAAGGACAACCAACACTACCACCTAGCATGTGCAGCAAGGACAACCAACACTACCACCTAGTATGTGCAGCAAGGACAACCACCACATGCACATGCACATGCACCGACAACCAACACACAGGACAACCACCTCCATTCGGCACGACCACCTAGCGCGTGCAGCAAGGACAACCAACACTTGGCACGACCACCACATGCATGTGCAGCAAAGCCAACCAAACACTCGGGACGACCACCTGGCATATGCATCGACAACCGAAACACGGCACTCGGCACGACCACCACGCTTGGCACCACCACCACACGCCTGGCACGACCACCACGCTTGGCACGATGACCACAACGCTCAAGCATCAACAACGAAAACGGTACGACCACCTAGCCCTGAGCACCCACCGAGCACGTGCACCGACAACCGAAACGGAGCGCGACCTCGGGCGGCACCACCGGCGCAACTTTGTCGATCAAGAGCCGAGATACGAACAAATCGTTTATGGCATTTTGCGAAGGTGCACGCACAGGTCCGCAAGAGGTGCCTGTTAGTGTTTAGTCCCCGCGGTGGGAGAGGCCGGTCGGCGGCGCCATTCATAAGAGTTCTGTGGACACTGTATGTGGGACGCGCATCGTGTCCGCAGCGAGAAAACAATGAAACCGAGACGGAGACAAGGTGGGGGTGAGGGAACGGGACGAGCACCTCAGAAACCAAGCGATCCCCGCGGAACCTCCTCCACCTGATACCGGAAGATCTTCACGTGACGACGTCGTTGTGACCGACGGGAGTCGAGGAAGGAGGGAGGGAGGGACGGGGGGGCTTGCCGGACGCACGGTTTTCCGCTACCTCTCGGCGCGACTAGCCTCCGCCATAGCTCGCGCGCGACGCCGAGACCTGTTATTTAGGGAGCGCGAAGCGTAGCACGTGAGCGGACCTTCAGCCAATGGGAAGCCAGCATGCACTTCTATAAATAGCCTCAACGGGCGGGCATCGCAGCGGGACAGAGCCATGTGATGTCATGACAATACGTGCGCGGGATATATATATATATATATATATATATATATATATATATATATATATATATATATATATATATATATATATATATATATATATATATATATATATATATATATATATATATATATATACATATATATATATATACTGTATATATATACTGTATATATATATATATATATATATATATATATATATATATATATATATATATATATATATACACATATACACATATATATACAGTATATATAATTTTATATTTATATAATTTTTTATATTTGTATATATTTTGACATAAGGCAAAAATGATCGTTATTTCACCAAACATGTTTGATTGATTCATTTTTTTGACATATGTCGACATAATCAAGTTTATCCGCATCATCTGATCACGCAGGAAATGTGTCCGTTCGGCCTTTGCATTTCCCGTTCCCGTTTCCTCAGAGAAAATGTATTTCTGTCCGACGATGCTTCTTCTTTTGGAAGGATCGATCGATCTGGTTTGTGATGCGACGACGTTTTGCCGCGAACATCACGGGGTTTCACGGTCGCTGCTCCCACGTCGAGTCGTTTACATTAAACATTTACATAAATACGTTTCACGGACACGTTTGCCAAAATAAATCGAACATTTCGCTAAAATATTGATCGAACTTTCTCGAATGATTGAGGGGGGCTGGGGGGGGGGCAGTGGGGGCTACAAGAAACGTTTGAAAATCTCCAATCCCGTTTTGCTTTCTCGACGTTATCCTAGGTTTCATTCCCTCCCAACTCGACCATAAACTGTTGGAATGTTCATAGCTACGACTTCCATCTCCTGCCATTGTCAGGTGCACGTTGAACATCGCATGGGCTGTTTGAAAGAGGACAGGAGCTCTTACTGTAACCCTGAGCATGCTCCTGCCATCACCAGCCATGCTTCGCCAGCTGGTTCGTGAAAGGCTTGGACAGAGCTTGTATGGTTTCGCAGCAGCAAACCCAAACATAATGCCGTCCTCAATGTGGTTTTCCGATGGTGTTAACTTTTCATTTTCTTTTCTCTGTCAATAAGTGATTGAGAAAATTCATTGTATTTCTTTTCCGCTGAGTCAGAGCTGCTATATTCCTTGTCAAGACAGTTTTCGGTCATAAAAGAGATGGAAGCAACTGGGATATTTATTTATATATATATATATATATATATATATACATATATATATATATATATATATATATATATATATATATATATATATATATATATATATATATACATATATATATATATATATACATACATACATACATACACATCGAGCCCCCTAACAATTTATGCCGTGCACATGACATCAACTCATGTCACAGGGTCAGTTTGCTTTGCTTAAAATTATATATATATCCAGTCACGTAAAAAAGTAAGTACACCCCATGTAAAGTTTTGACTTTTTCAACATATTCCAACATACAGCTATTTGATCTTCATTTCAACAATATTGATATATAAAGGTGATATAATATAACAAATATCATGAGACATTTACGTTTTGTAGTCCATTGTATAATTTAAATAAACATAAATGCAAATTCCGCATGTGGAAAAAGTAAGTACACCCTTGGTTCTAATAGGTGGTATTGCCCCCTTTGGCAGAAACAACCTCAATTAGGCATTTCTTATAACTGTCTACCAGTCTCTGACATCGACTGGGAGAAATTTTTGCCCACTCCTCCATGCAGAATTCATTCAGCTGTGCGATGTTTGAGGGGTTTCTTGCATGCACAGCTCGTTTCAAAAACAGCCACAACATCTCGATGAGATTTAGATCCGGGCTTTGACTTGGCCATTCCAGAACCCTCCATTTCTTTCTTTCAGCCATTCCTTGGTGGGTTTACTGGTATGTTTAGGGTCATTGTCATGTTGCAAGGCCCACCTTCAGTTGAGCTTTAACTTTCCGACAGATGGCCTCACATTATCCTCAAGCACCCTCTGGTACAATGAAGAATTCATAGTGGATTCTATGATGGTGAGCTGCCAAGGCCCTGATGCAGCAAAGCTGCCCCAAACCATAATATTTCCACCACCATGCTTTACAGTTGGTATCAGGTTCTTGTGCTCAAATGCTGTCTTTGGTTTTCACCAAACATGTCTTCTGGTACTGTGGCCAAATAGCTCTACCTTTGACTCATCTGTCCAGAGCACATTGTTCCAGAAGTGCTGGTCTTTGCCTCGGTGTTCAATGGCAAACTTTAGTCTTGCCCTGATGTTCTTTCCGGACAGCAAAGGTTTCCTCCTGGCACACCTCCCATGTAGATCAAATGTGTGCAGCCTCTTTCTAATGGTAGACCCGTGCACTTTGACATCAACAGTGGCAAGAGCTACCTGTAGGTCCCGTGATAACATTCTGGGGTTCTTAGAGACTTCTTTCAGCATATTGCGGTCTGCTCTCGGGCTGAACTTGCTGGGGCGGTCTGGCCTGAACAAGTTGGCAGTTGTTTGGAATCCTCTCCACTTGCAGATGATCTTCCGGACAGTCGAATGATTAATTTCAAATTGTTTGGAGATCTTTTTAAATCCCTTCCCAGACTCGTAGGCATCTATAACCTTCTTTCTGAAGGCCTCAGAGAGCTCTTTTGATCTCGACATGGTGACGCCGCACACTTCAACAACAAAGAGCAAAACAAACTAAATGTCTGAGGTTTAAATAAGACAGGTTCCTCCAAGATCCTCTCTCATGATGTTCTAATCATTTGCACCTGAGCTGGTGCACCTGATTCTAATTTTAGGTATTTGAAGTAGTGATAAATGTAGGGGTGCACTTACTTTTTCCACATGCGAAATTTGCATTTATGTTTATTTAAATTATACAATGGACTACAAAATGTAAATGTTTCATGATATTTGTTGTATTATATCACCTTTATCTATCAATATTGTTGAAATGAAGATCAAATAGCTGTATGTTGAAATATGTTGAAAAAGTCAAAACTTTACATGGGGTGTACTTACTTTTTAACGTGACTGTATATTTGTTGTAAATATCACCCTCTGTAAGTGTAATGAATTCCTTGTAAATATCTTCGTTGGTGTGTATAGGTCAAAGGTCGTCCTCTTAGTTACTCCATATACATACACGCAGGCCACCAGATACCCTTCTAAATAGTTATTTCCTTATTCTGTGTATTAGCTTAAGGCTCTGTTTCCCATTAATTGACACTGCATTGCACCGAATCAGGTAAGACAGAATCCGTTTTCAAGTCTCCCCCATCCTCTCAGTGCATTGGGCGGTTTTCTTCACCCCAAAATCCATTACACACGCGGTCAAGCCCACGAACAAGGGCGTTGCCCGCCCCTTGTCATCGGAAGGTGGAGCCAGCGAGCCCCCACCAGCCAATCAGGGCTGGTGAGATACCATCACGGGCGTGGCGCGGGTTGATCTAAAAGCGCGTTATAAAAGCGCCCGCGCAAGCCTTTTTGAGAAGTGCATAAGAGTCCAGTTGAGGAGAAGCAGAGAGAGGGATTTGAGGGAGGTGCGCTGGACCAGAGGCAGATTCTGCGGAATAGGGAAAGAGCATCGGAGACGCAGGAGGCGGAGGACGCGTGAGACAGCTGCCGGTGTGAAACCAAATACGTGGAGCTGCCGGCTCCTCGCTGCCAGCCCGAAGCTGAGCTGTGTTTGCCGGGTTTTCGCCTCGACCCCAAAGCGCGGATCGGAGCGCACGCTTGGAGCTGGACCTCGATGCCTACCATCTGCCTGGACCCTCCTCTGCCGTCCCAAACCATTCCTGCCATTCCATCCTTTTGTGTACGTGAGTTTGTTTTGTGTGTCTTGTCCCTGGGTATAAGTAAGTCTGTATAAGCTAGTATTTGCACTGTGTCCTTCTGGTCCTTCCATCCTTCTGTAAATTATTTTCTTATTCTTCCTTCTCTTTGGTTCTTTTGATTGTGTAAATAGTTAGTAATAAATCATATTTGTTCTTCCTACCTTGCCTTCTTTCCTTTACATCCGTTTCGTCCTCGTCTTTTCCCTCATTGAATACCTGTGGCACGATTTGGCCAACGTTAAGAATCGGGTCAGTTCTTGTTAATAGTTCGTGCCGTGGTTGCTAAACCGCTCAGCAATTAACATCTGTTCGCGGTCGCGAACGGGGTTGCGCCCCTGCCTCTCCGGAGGGAGCTGTGCAGCGTCAGGACTCACGTCGGTCAGTCACAAACAAGGGGACTAATCCCCCCTTCTTAAGGGGAAGAAGGCCGACGTAGAGATCCGTAACTATATATATATTGTTACGGACGCGGTTAGATGTTATGATGGGCCGAGCGGATGGTCCACCGCGACCTAACAGTTCCCCCGATTCTTCCCCAACTCACCCGATTCCACCCGAACGTTGGCCAAATCGCGCTACGCTAAATCAATGATTGGAAAGGACACAACGACTGGGATAAATGAAACGACGCAAGGGGTACAGTTCTCAAGACCTCCGGAGGAGGGTATAATTAGTGGTGGAGAAAAGGGGTAGATTACAAGGTAGAGTGAGGTAAAAGACACAGAAGAGATGGGCACTTAAATACAATCTTATTTTATCCCAGACAGACCACAGACAAACGGGACAAGGCTGACTTACACAGGGATTGATGGCAGGAAGGACAGGTAGTTCGATAGCACAAGGTGCACCTTGGCTCGGGGACAGGATCAAGCATGGTCCAAAAGATGCAGGGAGGCCTCACAGCGCTCGGAGGTGGCGTCTTTCTTTCTCCAAGCTCAGCGCGCATCTGACGTCACCTCCCTCTTCCTGCGCATGCTCAGCGGGGAGTGACACGCCCTCGGCTGGTTGGCTCCGCCCCAGATGGGACCGGTCCGCCGCTTCTATTGGGTGCGGGGGTTACCGGGCTCCGCCCTTGACGAGGAGCTGACAGGGAGCCCCTATTTGGTAACCCCGTCAAGCACATGTCGATGGCGGCTCGTTGGAAAGGCCTGGTGCCCTCCCAACACCCCCCTACCAACCAAGCCGGAGTGAGGACGCGCACTCCCCGCGCCTGCCGCTGCTGTTGTTGTTGTTGTTGTTGCTGAACCGTGAGGAAGAGCTGCGGGGAGGTATTGGGAGGTCGTAAACTTCCTAACGGTGCCATACAACCACATTCTGGTGCAACGAAGGGTCAGAATTAATGGAAACGAATCCTTAACTGACATAGACTAAGAATAACTAGCAAGATGTCCTATAGTTGTCTACATGAGATGCGGTGGACCTGGATGCGACATTTAATGGGGGGAAATAGGGGGAGGTCGGGTCTACGGAGTGTTGTTTACAGAAAATGGGACTAGGGAATGGGGGATTGGGGATAGTTGGGAAGTATTGAGGAAATAGGGGAATATTTACAAGCGGATATGGATGGATGCAAATCCCATATCCGCAACATTGCACCCTTCTCTACCTCGGGGCGTCCCGACCCGATAAATTTTTACCTACTTTAGTGTGGCACTCAGATGTAGTTCCCTCTATTATTAACTCAACCCTGAGTGCGACAGTTTTACAGATGTTCACAAATGAGTAAATATGTCCCCCTGCGACGTTGCACCCTTCTCCTAACAGAAACACACCCACAGGATAACCGAATCGCAGAAAGCATCCTCAAACTAAACATACAGCCGATAGGAAGCATCATTTATACAAGACTGATATTTACACTACGATCCAGGACCTGTTCTTTGAGGAACACATGCAGATGTTATGCATAGAGAGAGAGAGCACGCATGCCAGCATCGATACACCAACCCACGAGTGCCCTGTGGCCCTACGGCCTTTAATAATGTGCAGAGCACCCCGTCCAAGCACCAAAAGCACCACCCCATTATGCACAGTCAGCACCATCCGGTGCACCAATAAAGTGTTCAATAACAATGCACCATCAAGTGTCCATGGTCACCGGTGGTGTCGCAGCCGGCCGATGTTCTGCCGCTGGTCTTGCCTTCATGGAGTGCACTTGGCCTTCTGGCTTCTTTAGAAATAAAGAAAGGTGCCAACCGCGTCCATTTCTAAATTGTGGCCGTCAGGGGGGCCAACTAAAAGTGGTTCACCTGTATGGCATAGGTGCCACGTTGACCCAGAGGTCCATCCATGGGTGGTGCTTGACCGCAAAAGAACTGCGGTCCATTGTGGGCGGCCACAAAAATTGCGGTCCGTATGGTGTATCGATCCAGGCAGCAAGCAGCGGAAGTACAGGCCCACAACTGCGGAGCCAGCACCTCTCTCTCCTCTCTCTCTGCCCCAAAGCCAGATCCTCGGAGGTGGGAGACAAAAGAAGACAAGTGAGTAAGGTGGTAAGGGCGCAAAAGTGCACGCAATACAAGGTAATGCACACTGGGGGCACATGGGAACCAGGTGAGACAGGTACGTTCCTACCGTACGCCCCCCCCCCCCCCCCCCACCAGGTAACCTACATTGCCCCTCCCTTACCCCTTACTGTATCCACAAAACACAACACTACCCATAAACATCTACTTTACACATCAACAAACGTCCCTACTGTCTTCCCCGTTCCTCCCATCAACCAAATTCGTCTTCTCTCCCTCCTAACCAATCAAATTTGCCATTTCCAACTCTCATCAAAATTTGCCATCTCCAACTCAACATCAAAATTTGCCATCACCAATTCATCATCAGTCCCTCCTAAGGAGGGAGAGATGGAATCACCCCAATGTCTCATCCACGTCGTGATGCGTCTCACAAATCCACACAGCAATTCTCCTTTCTTGCAACACAGAACAAAGGAACACAGGTGTGGAGTCATCATCATCACCTCAGGTAAGTGGCTGCGTATGGTGCGACAGGTTCATCAATCCTAACTATTTCCTAAATGACTTTAACAACTTTACATTACCCGGGGTCTTTCCCTGCCAATCCATTGGCCAACTTACACTATGGGTTCTAAAAACCAATTCCCATTGACCAAACTGTGGTGCTTCTCAAGTTGGGGTCTCACTCCCCCGATTCATCACTCGGTGCCCCCGCACAATTTCGGTGGCTGGGTCGTGTGACGCTCCCAGCTGGTCCGCCCACCTGCACACCTCCACCACTGTTGTTGCCTACCGAGCTCACCTGCTCCTCACCCTAACCTAACTAACTGGGGAAGGCCCTCTCGCACTCTCACCCCCTCAGTGCCCTCTCTGGCACGGCCTGCCCGATCCACACCCGGGATCCTCAGGCACCCACTGACACTAACGGCTCCCAGAGCCCACCTGCGGCCTCACCTGGCCGACATCTAACAGTGGCGGAGTGCCCAACCATTCACACTCATACTAACAGTCCACACGACCAGCCAATTTCACCACACCAATGCACCCATCCACAATACCATTCTGCAACCGCACCACAAATGCCAATATCCAACCACAATTTACCTATACCTTCTAACTATTCTTTAAACTACCCTCCCCGGGTACTCGTGAAAAGGGGTCCACTCTTCCCCCATCCACACCTTCGCACCATGCACACCACTCCGTACCACTTACTCCAACTCTCTCCACACCACTCATTCTCTGTTCCATATATTCCACACACCTGTACTTGCACACCTGTGCTCTCATACTTGGTGCCGCCTGCACCCTTCTCTCCCCCAAGCGCATTCGCGCTGATCCACAACACTCACGACTCATACACTGCTCCACACACCTGTCCAGTTCTCACACAGCATCATCTCATCTAACTACTCCCCTCTGAAACTTGCGCTTCCCAGTCGTCCCTTTAAACTATTGCGCTCCCTCGTCATTATCATCCACTCTAATCTACCTGCGTCCCCTCTACAGGTATCCTTGTCACTAACTAACCTTAACGTTACCTAATGTCATCTTCACTAGATCCCTACACACAATATCCTAACCCACCCGGGCTAGTTTTCACTGCCATACACCCCATAAACTATAGCGCATTTGCCCCCAATCATGGGAAGGGTGGCAGGGATGCCACCCTTACCCACCGTCATACGGCGCGTGTGGGACCTTGTGGGACCACCTCGTATGTGAGTCGTTGCCCGCCTGCTGGACCCCGTGCGTCGCCCCTTGCGGGGTCAGCGTGGGGCCGAACCGGCCGGGCCCCCACAGTACATTACCCCCAAGGGGCTCCCGTGCCTCCCCTGTCCCTCTAAAAACTACCCCTGTTGGTGTCGATGCATGGGTCACACTTCCGCAACCCGCTACCCATTCCATACCACCACAACCTTGCTCACTCACACCTCGCACCTCTCCCATCACCGGACCCTCTCGCTCGCACCCTCGTTCCATACCCTCCGGACCAGCCATACACCTCACTCTTGGCCTCTCACGAACATCCGGGTCCATCTCGACCCCCAAGCTTATTAAATCACCTGGCGCATCATACGCACGACCATATTGGTCACCACTTACACCGGGTCCTCTTTCTCTTCGCTTCTCCTCCATCACCTGCGAATCCCTCATCCGGTTAATGAGCACATCATCACGATCCGAACACAGACTTTGGACCAATTCTTTTACTTCCTCCTTTATCTCTTTCTTATCCTCTCTCCGTCGCTTCTTAATTTCGCTCACCCCCTCTTCCACTTCTTCCAATTTCTGCTTCACCTCCTTCATCTCCTCGTGCGCCCCCTTAAGTTCTTCCTCTAACTCCACCTTATTTTTTTCTATGTGCTCCCGCACCGCCCGCTCTTTAACCTCCATCACCTCTACCACCTTGTTCATTTTCCTCGTCAGGTCCTCATGTACCGTCTGACACTCTTTTTTAATTACCCCTACGTCCTTTTTCATCTCCTTCTGTGTCGATTTTAAACCCTCTATTACTGCTGTGTTCTTCTTTACCTGGCCCCCAACTCCTTTTCTCCTACTGTCAGTTGTTCTACTCCCAGCGTCAACTCCTCTATACCACCTTGCAATTTTACAGTCCCCTTTCTCACCTCCTTCTCCATGCGCTCCTTACAGTGCCTCACCGCCTCGCGCACTCCTCCGACCTCCTCACTCACACCTCTTCTGATCTCCTCTCCCATCACTTGCATCTCCTGCCCAGATGCCACCCTCATCTGCTCCATTTCCTCCCTGTGAGCATCCAATTTAGTTTCTACCCCCATTCTGACCCCCTCTATCTGCTGCCCCATTTTTTTAACTTCCCTTTCCGCTTGGTCCCTCATGTCCCTCAATTTGCCTTCCATACTGTTTTCTAACCCCTCTAACCCCTTTTTCATCCCTTCCATTTGATTCTCTTGAGCGGCCATTCTGTTTTCTACCCCCGTTAACCCCTCCTGTATTTCCCCTAATCTATTGTCTAATCCCTCTATTCTACTCCCTAACCCTCCGATCTGGGCCCCCATGTCATCCCTTAAACCCCCGATCTGGTTTCCCATGTCATCCCTTAAACCCCCGATCTGGTTTCCCATGTCATCCCTCAATTTCTCGCTATTGGACCCCATCCTTTGTTCTAACCGTTCCCCCATTTCTCCCATTTTGCCCCCCATTCTGCCCCCCAATCGCTCACTATCAGCCCTCATCTCGTCCTTCTGCAGGTTGAGGGACGCCTGCATTTGTACCATAAATTGCTCCATGAGGGCCTGCATTTGGGCCATCCCTCCCACTTGTGCAGCGGGTGCAGCCGCCGTAGCCATGTGCGAGGCGCCATTTTGCCCGCCCGCAACCTCGTGCGCGAGAGCGCCATCTTGCGAACCTGCCGCCCTCACTGCTTCGCTCTCCTCTTGTCCCTCAATTTGGTCCTGGATCGACCCTGCCTCACTCTCCTCTACCGGAACCCAGCCGTCTTGATCTGCCATAGCGCGACTTTCAAAATTCGGGTTTTTTGTAAAACAAAACAATTTCCAACTGCTTGTAATTTTGAGCGCGTTAAGCGTGCTTCAGGCCTCGTATCTCACTCCTCGACACCAATTGTTACGGACGCGGTTAGATGTTATGATGGGCCGAGCGGATGGTCCACCGCGACCTAACCCCGATTCTTCCCCAACTCACCCGATTCCACCCGAACGTTGGCCAAATCGCGCTACGCTAAATCAATGATTGGAAAGGACACAACGACTGGGATAAATGAAACGACGCAAGGGGTACAGTTCTCAAGACCTCCGGAGGAGGGTATAATTAGTGGTGGAGAAAAGGGGTAGATTACAAGGTAGAGTGAGGTAAAAGACACAGAAAAGATGGGCACTTAAATACAATCTTATTTTATCCCAGACAGACCACAGACAAACGGGACAAGATTGATTTACACAGGGATTGATGGCAGGAAGGACAGGTAGTTCGATAGCACAAGGTGCACCTTGGCTCGGGGACAGGATCAAGCACGGTCCAAAAGATGCAGGGAGGCCTCACAGCGCTCGGAGGTGGCGTCTTTCTTTCTCCAAGCTCAGCGCGCATCTGACGTCACCTCCCTCTTCCTGCGCATGCTCAGCGGGGAGTGACACGCCCTCGGCTGGTTGGCTCCACCCCAGATGGGACCGGTCCGCCGCTTCTATTGGGTGCGGGGGTTACCGGGCTCTGCCCTTGACGAGGAGCTGACAGGGAGCCCCTATTTGGTAACCCCGTCGAGCACATGTTCGATGGCGGCTCGTTGGAAAGGCCTGGTGCCCTCCCAACACCCCCTACCAACCAAGCCGGAGTGAGGACGCGCACTCCCCGCGCCCGCCGCTGCTGTTGTTGTTGTTGTTGTTGCTGAACCGTGAGGAAGAGCTGCGGGGAGGTATTGGGAGGTCCTAAACTTCCTAACGGTGCCATACAATCACATTCTGGTGCAACGAAGGGTCAGAATTAATGGAAACGAATCCTTAACTGACATAGACTAAGAATAACTAGCAAGATGTCCTATAGTTGTCTACGTGAGATGCGGTGGACCTGGATGCGACATTTAATGGGGGGAAATAGGGGGAGGTCGGGTCTACGGAGTGTTGTTTACAGAAAATGGGACTAGGGAATGGGGGATTGGGGATAGTTGGGAAGTATTGAGGAAATAGGGGAATATTTACAAGCGGATATGGATGGATGCAAATCCCATATCCGCAACAATATATATATATATATATATATGTGAAGAAGCGGCTCTTCGTTTGCAAAAGAAGTCCACAAACAGTTTGAAAATGACGCAGCTTTATTAAAAACCAACTTAAACAGATCTGGAGGAAGGCGAACATCGACAGCACGACTCGCCCTTGTGCCACGTTCAGACCTTCCTGGTGTGCAAAGATTCACAGTTTACTTATATAGGAACACGATTATCAGAAAATCTCCGAGAGAACAAAGGAACTGGCGAGAGTTCCTCCCACCGTTATCCCTAGCCCCCACCGTTATCCGCTCTGTCATTCGGGGGAGTGCAGCACGCACCTTATCATTCGGACCAGATGTAGTTTCAAAGCTCCGAGGTGACAGAAAATGTAACTCACAGAGAGAAGAGTGCATGTTTGGCCCAGATAAGACCATTATCCAAAGGTTTACAATCCGAGCATCTTACATGAAACTACACATTCCACGCGCGTATAAACGTCCGCCAGCCCGCGGCTCGAGGCGCCATCTGCGAATCAAAGAGGGTTTTTACGACCGGACTTATCTAGGTGAAAGGGCACACGTATACGAAAAACCATTTGCCCAGCACGACCGAAGCGAGCATTTCTCATTTATACTAAAGCGAAGAGAAAAGCCCTTTATTCACTTATGAAAATAGCATATAAGCAACATTAAAATCATAACATATTATTCAAGACATCTTATACAGAATTCTTAGCAATAACGAATCTACGACTTGACATTCCTTCCTCTTGTCTCGTCGAGACAAAGTATCTTAAGAGACAACGTGCCACATCGGGCTTTATTGAAAAATAATTGTGTAATGCGGGTATCTCCCAAGGGCATATCGTGCGCCCAAAGCGCCTCGCCCGTGCATTTGGCGAACGTGTCGTGTGGTGCGTGCTCGGAGCCTGAGGGCTCAGAACATGAAAGTCCATTAACGTTTCGGATCCACAACGAAGGCGTCTGGTCCAGATGAGGTTCTGCCCCGCCAGGGGGCCAGTCACCTCCCCTGCGGAACTTGCTCCCCCCACCCTTTGCAGACTCAGTCCTTGCAGATCTTCGAAGTTAATCAACGATCATGCCCATGAGGTCCCTCACGTGTTGCTGTTCTGGGGAATACATAATATTGTCAGTATCTTGTGTCTCAATTTCCTGGTCAGGGTACAGAGCGTAAAAATCCGATTCACTTGAAGCATTTGAACTTAATACATATGAAGCAAAGAGAGGAACTTCCTTTATGTCAAAGTCTCCCTTGGGCGCCTGGTCGGCTTGCGGGTCTAGGATATCCACGTCGGGTCCCTCGACCGCCAGACCCAGCGTCGCAATCAGATCCATAGTTGGGTCGGAAGGGGGCGTGCAGCTGTCAGCTTGTAATACATAAGCAGCGTTAGCCAGTACACGCAAGGGGTTTATAGCACAAGTATCACAGTCATCACATACACCGTTACAGGCAGCAGCCAGTTCCCACATGGGATCCACACAAGTATCACAGTCGTCACAAAATTCAATACAATTTTCTGGAGCGTTGGTCGCAACTGCCTTGTTGAAGGGCCCGTTCAGGTCGACGGCCTTTGTGGTCAGAGCCATAGTCGTTGTCGGCGGCTTCTTCACTTTCCATCCTGTAAAATACTTTCTCATACAGAGGAGGACTAGAGATTTCATTAGTGCCCCCCAAATTACTACCCCGATTATCACAGCCAGTGCGGTCAATAACCACTTCACTATGGTGCCCGTCCATCCCCGGAACCAGTCAGTGAGCCCGGAGTCCCTTTACCACCCCATTAATCCTACTAACCCCCCTGGAGAATGTTATAGCCGTTATGTTGTGGTTGTGTTTATCTTGCAGTACTATTCGTAATGTAATCCCTGAGCTCCCTTGTCCCAGCTTCCCGGGGAGAGTGTAGGCGCATTCTGATTCTCCCATACGCAAGTGGCCGGAACCCTGGAGGCAGACCCTCCCTTTCTGTGGTTTGACCCAGACGGGGGCAGGCCTCTCGGCCACATGGGCAATCATTGACGGGCGATAATTAAATTGTCGATTGCAACTCTTGCCGTTGTCAACCCCTTCTCTTTCCAGCGTGGTGACTAAACATGGGGAATCGATAGGTTGTGAGCAGAGGTCATTGAGGGACAGAGGTAGCACTATCATGTGTATTCCTGTGGTGCCTGCTTGGGGAAAGTGCATGCACGACCAGCAGTGTGTCCTATTTTGAATTGTTGCCACCTCCCTGGCCACTTTCCAATATGTGTTTTCCCCCCTCTTTGGGGCCTTATCCTGGGGGTGTGGCGTGAGTATGTATTCGATGCATGGTGTGTGTTTAGTTTCGCCACTGGCCGCTCCTGGGGTCCAGACGCTGCACCGGACCTGCATAGTCATGCCTTTCTCTAGGCGCGTGCGTGTTTGTAGCTTAAAATCAGGAGTTCCCCATTTGTATCCTGGTTGGGCCAAGGTCTCAATGCTAGCTTGCCCGTTTTCCCGGAACTCTCGTTGCTTTTGTAGTACCATGCCAACGCGTCCAGGCCCTGCCGACAGTGCTAGCCAATTTATGTTCACCCAATTTGTGTGCAGGGCTTTCTGTTCGAAACATGGTAGTGATACTCATTGTCCCCATGTTACGGTGAGGTGTCGGGTTTCGTTTTCGCATCTATTGGAATCGGAGTTTCCCCTAGCTGCTGTCGCTATCAATAGTATTGTACCTATGATTAGGCCCATCCTTACTGTGGTTGCTGTGGTGTAGTGTCTGGTGCTTGTATGGCCAACTTACAGTGCGTGGCGTGGATCCACGAGGTCTTGCCCTCGCAAAAGACTGCCGTTGGTGTAGTCAGCAACACCTGGACTGGTCCCTTCCACCTTGGTTCCAAGGCGTTCTTGCAGGTGAAGTGCTCCACGAACACCTGGTCTTTTTCCTCTGGTGGAACACCTGGTCCACAAGTCTCCTGGGAACGCCTGGTCTACAGGTCTCCAATTCATAGATTCAATTCATTCAATTCATAGTTTCATAGAACACCTTTTCTCCAATTTCCTAATCCACTTTTTTCAAGTGGATCCAATTTTATCCAATATTCAATTTTTAAATTCAATCCCATTTAATCCAGTCCAATTCAAATTAAATTCAATCCTTCTCTCAGCATCCCATTACCTGTTTCCAACATCAATAAAAATAAAATTATAAAATTAATAAAAATCAATCATCTCAAATCTCAAATCAAATCAAAAAATCAATCAAAATCATAAAAAATCAATAAAATAATAAAAATAAACGAAAATTACTTCAGCTAGAGTTTCAACTAGAATTAACACAAACAAACCACCATTAACCTCCATTAACACAAACAAACCACCATTAACCTCCATTAACCTCCCCCTATTATTTATTTATTTTCACGAATAAACAAATAATAGAAATAACCTGGTCTACTTCCAATTTCAATTCTGGTCAGTTCTGGTGTCTGGTCACACACAATGTTTTCCTCACCCACTGTGATTCGCTCAAAATAGATTCTCACTGTTATGTCTGAAATTCGTCTCATGAAAACCCATTCAAGAGTCCGGTGTAACAGACAGCCAAACACATAGACACGCCGAAGACCCCAGGGTACCCATCAAACTAGCTTGTCCCCAGATCCACAACACAGCGAAACATGTAACTTTACTAAAACTAGAACGGGCACTCGGTAGAGCGCATACCTTCGCCGCAGCTACTTTTGTTGCCAAAATAAAAGACTACAAGATCTGTGTAGCAAAGCCACACCTACGTTGTCATGCGGGAAGATTTGTTTCAAATTAAACCATTCTATCCCGCCAAAAGTTTGATATTGTAATCACATCCATGACCTTTTCATGACCTTGACCTTTGACCCGATCGATTCCAAAATCTAATCAAATGGTTCCCGGATAATAACCTATCATCCCACCAAATTTCATGCGAATCGGTTGAATACCTTTTGAGTTATGCGAATAACATACACATACACACACACACACATACAAATAAATACACAGCGATCAAAACATAACCTTCCGCTTTTGCGAAGGTAATAATCACTTACTCATAACTAATACTCATAATAACTCATAATTACTTATGTAATTACTCATGCCAATACTTACTTAAAATAATGTAATATCCCAATCTTCACCCCCTATGCAAATCGAAGCACCCCGGACAATCCACAACCAATATCAACCACTGTAGCCGCCTTCCCGACTCCAGGCAGCCACACGCAGCCACATACATCTCCATCCACGTCACACAAGACGACAGCCAACGAGTGTGTCCACCACACAGAAACCTTTGGCAATGCAACAACCGAACTCCCAGACAACCAACAACAAAACCCAATCCATCTCCATGGCTCATCAAGCAGTTCCAACTTAATCCAGCTTCACATACCGATTTCCCCAAAAACTCGTGAAACTTCACCCCCATTCTGGAAAAACCCTGACACCCTAAATAACTTCAGACCCATCTCCAACCTACCCTTTCTGTCAAAAGTTTTGGAACGTGCTGTGGCCACTCAACTCAAACATCACCACTCTGCCAATAACCTGTATGAAACATCCCAATCCGGATTCTGCTCCAGCCACAGTACTGAAACTGCTCTCCTCAAAATCACCAGCGACCTTCTCTCTCCTCTGACGCCGGCAACCTCAACATTTTCATCCTCCTCACCTCAACGCCTCCTTTGACATCATCAATCACACCATCCTCCTCACCCTGTTTAGACCAGCTTGTGCCTATTAAACCCAAATCAGTTCACTCCCAAGCCTACAAGGACCACCTACAGCACTGCAAAGATGTCCTCTACTCCACCTACTACTCTCAAATTATCCACTCTGGCTCCGGAATCCCAAAAGCACTCTTCTCTACAATAAACAAACTAAATAAACAAATAAATAAACAAACTTTACAACGTGAACAAACTCCTCAGCGCCCTGGATACCACCACCTGTCATTCAGAGTAGACAACAGCATCTCCTTTCTGGCTTTCAGCATCTCCTTTCTCCTTTCTGGCATCCAAATAAAATTCTGGCTTCAAATCAACTTCCTCGAACTTAACTATGATAAATCTAAATTAATCTTCGTTTGCCCAAAACCACTCACCAAATCCACCCATAACTTTGCCCCCAACATCGATGGTTTCCCAGTATCCACCTTCCCTCACATCCGGAATCTTGGCATCATCATTGACCAAAACCCTCTCCTTTGGAAAATACACTAAACAGATCATAAAGACAGCCTTCTTTCACCTTAAAACATCGCCCGTCTCTGTCCATCCCTTTCCTTTCTGGTTCAAGATTACTCATTTTATTCAATTAATTGGAGCACGATGCATTTTTTTTATGAATTGTGATAAACTGATCATTTGAACACAAATTGAACAAAATTAATCGAACAAAACACTTCCATTAACTCGACATTCTTTTCACAGCACAAAGTTCACTTGAACATCCTTTTCCTGGATACTCCCTCTTTATTTTTATTTTTATTTATTATTATTATTTTTTACAATAAAAATAACCTAGTTTTATCATCACATTTACAATTTTCATATTTCCACTCTCACCAGTGAATACAAATGGCACCGGTATGTAGACGTCACACGTTATCAACTGTATGGTGTTGGGATATATATCATCCACTGGATCGTAATTTCAACCATGCTTCTCCACTTGCAACCCAAATATTTTCCATGAAATAAATAAAATGAATTTTATGAATCTTCTCATTATTCGAAAGTTTACAAAATGTCCCAAATCTGTATATTATTTTCTACTGTGGTTATATTAAACCATTATTTTACAAAATCCAACTTTCAATAAACTGAAAAATGCTTCGCCATGGAATAGTCCACCACTCATATAAATAATCATAAGAGTTCTGAGAAACATCTCCATCTTTAAAACTTAGCCAACCATTTTTAAACCACATGTTTTCCCCCCAAAAAACAAGTCACATTCTTTGTATATTGCCAACATTGTTCATCGTTTAAGTATCATCCAGAACTAACTTTTTTTTTAAACCATCAACTTGTAGATGCATTTATTTATATCCCATTAACCCAAGAACTCTCAATTGCTTGGTTATATTTTAGTAATGTCATATATCCATATTTCTTTTCCAAAATGTTCCTGATATACACATTAATCCCATCTGTCTTTGTTTCCAGATCAACTCAAATCAAGAAATCAACACAAATCCTTATTACCTCCAATCAACTCAAAATTAAATCAAACAATTCAAAACCAGATCGGATCAGCGATCAGAAATCACTTTTCCCTGATTCATTGACCTTATATCCCATCCCAGGTCCAAATTTTGTGACTCACAGTACCTGCCTCCATGGAACAATGACGCCTGAGCACTCAATTAGCCCTCCCAGTACCAAAGACTTACAATCAGACCGACAGGCAGACAAATAACAGAGGCATGTCGCCAGCCCCAGCACAGGACATCACCTTTCCGGGCAGGCACAATATAATCCACAGTATCGAAATGCCAATTTCTATCCGGAGCCTCGCAAAGCCAAAATCGGGCATGTTCACTGCATTTCAACCTCCAACCACACGGGGTGTTCCACCCTGCGCCTGCTCCACCATGCAACCCGATCTGTACTTGGTGCGCCCGGCGCCCCCTATAATCAGCGAGTTATAATAACCACAATATACTTACTTGGTGTACCAATATACCAATATACAGCACCCACCTCTTGATACCACAACTTAATTCATGTTACTTGCATCTCTTTGCATCTTCCCCATTGTCCTCCATTTACCATGACTATCCCCATTGCTCGGTCACACACGTCACTGTGCTCGGCCCGGTTAAATTAAACTCAAGCGTACTGTACCTGACGCTTCCGGTCGGCACCGGAAGTCTGTTTATTTCTTGAGACCCCTGAATCGGGACATCAACGACAATTACAACGACAAACAGAACTCGATATTCTCTGTTCACTAATTACGTACGTGATTTCAGTTTTAACCCACAATATAATGTCCCGATATTCTCCAGATTTAAGTCCTATATATCCTGCCGTTAAATCAACCTCCAGTAGACTGACAGCCTGTCGTTCTTCCAAGGTTAGTGAATTATCTCCGACCTCTTTCTCTTACAAATCTCGAACAAAGGTCAAATGAACTTTAAAAGGTCAAACTTCAAACGGAGAAAGGTGGTACCAGTTCTCATTCCACAACTAATACAAGTCCGGCGACATTCCCGTTCCTTGCAAGAACTCCACATCCGGACAGACAAACGACCACTATCGTGGCTCCACATCGCAAAATGCTAGCTTCTACGAATCCAACAACCGTATAACTCCACAGACAGACAAACACAACCACATCCTCCTCGCGCCCACACCTTGGCACAAGCCACACCACATACCGACAGTTGAAACTGAACGTCCGACATCCAGCAAAGTCGAAATGACCCACAATGCATTTGGGCACACATCCTCCTCTGAGAGTGGGCGAGTTATCGCCGGCACTCTGAGCAAATCTCATGCTCTGAACCCAATTCAACAAACTCAACAACAACTGCTCTTATTTCCCATCCTGACAACAACAATTACAACGACAACTGCCCAAAACCGAGAGCCCCCATTCAGCGCACACGTGACTCGCGGTTCGCTCGGCTCCTGCCCGAACGCACAATAACTCTACCCAAACTTCCACGGAGCCGCACGGCGGAAACACAGGTTTGTACCACACTTTAATTAAACGAACATCGCCAGGATTCTCGGATAGACGTTAATTTCACAACACACACGACAAAAATCCGATTTAAATTCAGAGATCGCCGATCGACCTGGCACAACCATCTCAACGCGACGACGCCACGCCGCCCCCCGTCCTGGCGCGCACCCTCGTGCCTCCACACGAATCCCAACACTCCCGCCTCGCGGTTTCCTGCGAGGCTCGTAGCCGTGGCAACCAAAACTGCGCGCCGCTCTCGAATGAGGGCCGTCATAACAGTGAGCTGTCAGACCATTGAATGAACTCTTCGATTCCAGTCAAACACACACTTCGACCCAAACTCTGAACCTCCAGTTCCACAAACTCCAAACCTCCGTCCGACTGCCGCTCGAAAGACAAAGCAGCCCATCCTGCAACCATCTCCAAGAAACCGCTTCATATCAACAGTAGGTCGACAAGGGCACTCCGAGTGCTTTCCTGACCCGATTTATATCAATTCGCTTCCCAAACAACTCCCAAACAGATGAAAATCCGGACTCAGTTCAGGACCTCGCCTGTTCCCTCGGATAGTCGCTAGGGAATGTCAAGTAGACCACTTACAAAGCTTCACACCGAAACCCTCTGCTTTGCATATGTCATACAGACAAATACATTGGCCAGATACACACGTCAATTAACATCCCAATATACATTCATTCCTCATTCATATACGAGTGAGTCTCCCAGACTTCGCGCGAAACTCAGATCGACTCAAATCATGCCTTTCTCCAGCCACTCCCATGTACAATCTTTGCTCATTCATGTTACGTCTCTCATTCAAGGAAAAGGATTTTTGGGACGGGTTGGACGGGGTGGGTTGAGGTGAAAAAGGGAAGGCAGGGCGGGGGGTGTTGGGGTGTTGCCTAGAGCCCCGGGACTGAGCTCAGGTCTTGGGGGGGGGTGGGGGGTCCTTTTGCACGGCCCAATTCTGCGGCTGTGGAGGGGGCCCTTGTATGTTCCAGTTTTGGGGAGGGGGCCCTTGTGGGTTCCAAATTTTGGGGAGGGGGCCCTTATGGATTCCTGGGCAAGCATTTGCAACATGTCGTCCTTTACATCGGCCTTCTTATCGTCGCCCATGTCCCACTGCTCGGCCGCTTCATCTAATTGGTCGGTTAGCCTTAGTGCAATGTGTACCCCGGCCAACAACAGGTCGACCAGGGCCCCCCAATCGTCGAGGGTCTGGGCCGGGGTTGGTGCTACATTCGGCCAGCGTGCGTGTACTTTGGCCTGGTCCCACACCCGCGCTGGCAATACAGCCTCTCCCATGTGGCAGACGTCCCGCCAATCTGCGCCTGTATTTTGTATCCACAAACGCATAAGTTCCGGTATGTGACCGGGCTGTTCAGCCAGCAAGGTTCTCACCCGCTCCTGCATAGCCGCCAAATCTGGTTCTTTCAAATGGTTTTTTTAAAGGGACACATCTCGATTGTAGGCTGTGGGTTCTCCGATTCCGTGAGCCCTTCCACTGAGGGGTACAATACAATACTCCTAGCCCTTCTGGGGCCGCGAACCCGCTGTCCGCCCCACTAATTTCTTGTCCTCTAAAAGGGTTGCCCGGGCTAAGGTGAACCTGGGGGGCGGCTGGTCTAGTTTTCTGGGGGTCTAACCCCTGGGGGAACAGGGGCGGGGGTGGGAGAGGTGGCGCCTGTGGCCCGGGGACAGGGCTCAGGGCTTGGGGGGGTGGGGGGTCTTGGTCTGGCATCTGGTCCAGCGGCATCAATCGCTGATTTACTTGCTTAACTGCTTACTTACTTGTCCTCTGTCTGGTGTAGCTTCAATAACCATAGCTGCAATGCTTAAAATTTCAATATTTCAAAAACCATTCCTGTCCTTCTCACCCTGTGGCCACCTGGCCCATTTCCTGTGAGCTTATTTATTTTCTCTTGTCCACCAGATCCTGGCCTGTTTTATCTGGACCTCTGTTGCTTGCTTCCTTCTTGTCAAGCCTACCTACTGCGCGTTTTCCTTTTCCTGGCCATGTTCCTATGGCCCTCTAAGTTAGCCACAGCCCTTCGTTCCCTGGCATGCAATGGCATACCCCATCTTGTCTCTGGGCTGTTCCTTCCTGGAAAAATCTTGGCCACCTGGCTTCAACCTATATGGCTGTCCGACCTCATTTTCCCCTCCTGGTGCTAACTGTAACTTTAAGCTTACTGTTAAGTCCTTACTGGTATCCTGCGCAAAATCTATTCTTAGCTTTACCCTTAATGTTTATCCTGGCTTTAACAAAGCCACGTCATTCTGAGGCCTAAAATGAGCCTTTACTTACAATTTCTGTTCGAGTGCAGGCAGCGCGGAGACAGGGAGACTGGAACCGCTCGAGGGAGGAAGGTACGAATTTGGAATAATATCCCTCTGATATAAAACAACTCTCACCTTTAATCAAATCAGCGTGCCGGCGCCGGCCTCAGGCAGCCTTCCTCCTGTCCCTCGGGCTCCGTTTCCCGTCGTCCGGTGCTGCACCCCACTCCTGGTACCATCTGTGAAGAAGCGGCTCTTCGTTTGCAAAAGAAGTCCACAAACAGTTTGAAAATGACGCAGCTTTATTAAAAACCAACTTAAACAGATCTGGAGGAAGGCGAACATCGACAGCACGACTCGCCCTTGTGCCACGTTCAGACCTTCCTGGTGTGCAAAGATTCACAGTTTACTTATATAGGAACACGATTATCAGAAAATCTCCGAGAGAACAAAGGAACTGGCGAGAGTTCCTCCCACCGTTATCCCTAGCCCCCACCGTTATCCGCTCTGTCATTCGGGGGAGTGCAGCACGCACCTTATCATTCGGACCAGATGTAGTTTCAAAGCTCCGAGGTGACAGAAAATGTAACTCACAGAGAGAAGAGTGCATGTTTGGCCCAGATAAGACCATTATCCAAAGGTTTACAATCCGAGCATCTTACATGAAACTACACATTCCACGCGCGTATAAACGTCCGCCAGCCCGCGGCTCGAGGCGCCATCTGCGAATCAAAGAGGGTTTTTACGACCGGACTTATCTAGGTGAAAGGGCACACGTATACGAAAAACCATTTGCCCAGCACGACCGAAGCGAGCATTTCTCATTTATACTAAAGCGAAGAGAAAAGCCCTTTATTCACTTATGAAAATAGCATATAAGCAACATTAAAATCATAACATATTATTCAAGACGTCTTATACAGAATTCTTAGCAATAACGAATCTACGACTTGACATATATATATATATATATATATATATATATATATATATATATATATATATATATATATATATATATATATATAATATGCAGAGCCTTCAGAACGTATTCACACCCCTTGACATTTTCACACTTTGTTGTGTTACAGCCAGCCTGCATTTAAAATAGATTTCATTGAGATTTTTTTGTCACTGATCTACACATAATACCCCATAATGTCAAGTGGAATTTTGTTTTTAGAAATTTTTACAAAACAATTAAAAATGGAATACAGAAATATCGAATTTACATAAGTATTCAAGCCTCTAGAATCTAGATCAATACTTCATAGAAGCACATTCGGCGGCGATTACAGCTTCGAGTCTTCTTGGGTATGTCTGTACCAGCTTTACTCATCTGGATTTGGGTATTTCTCGCATTCTTCCTTGCAGATTTGCTCAAACTCTGTCAAGTTCGATGTTACACGTCAGTGAACAGAAATCTTCAAGTCTTTCCACAAATTCTCAATAGGATTCAGGTCTGGGCTTTGGCTGGGCCTCTCAAGGACTTTCACATTCTTGTTCTGACTCCATTCCAGTGTTTATTTGGCTGTACGCTTGGGGTCGTTGTCCTGTTGGAATGTAAATCTTCACCATAGTCTAAGGTCGTTTGCACTCTGAAGCAGGTTCTCCTCAAGGATATGATGTATGACCATTTATTGTTCCCTCTATCCTTACAAGCCTCCCAGTCCCTGCTGCTGAAAAGCATCCCCATAGCATGATGCTGCCACCACCATGCTTCATGGTAGGGATTGTGTTAGATGGGTGATGAGCTGTGCTCAGTTTCCGCCAGATGTAGCACTTGCGTTCAGGACAAAGAGTTCAATTTTCGTCTCAACAGACCACTGATTATTTTGCTTCATTCTCTGAGAGTCTTTCATGTGCCTTTTTGCAAACTCCAGGTGTGCTGTCATGTGCCTTTTTCTCAGGAGTGGCTTCCGTCTGGCCACTCCCCAAAAGCCCAGATTTGTGAAGTGCTGCAGAGACTGTTGTTCATCCAGCAGGTTCTCCCATCTCAGCCAATTGGAACTCTGTGGTTCTGTCAGAGTGGTCATTGGGTTATTGATCACCTGACCAAGGCTCTTCTTGCCTCGTTGCTCAGTTTGATCAGACGGCCAGCTCGAGGAAGTCTGTGTCGTTCCATATTGTTTGCATTTCCTATTGGTGGAGTTCACAGCTCTTGGGAACTCTCAACACTTTAGAAATCGTTTTATCCCCTTCCCCAGATCTATCCCTCCTCCGGTTCCCTCTATCCTTACAAATATCCCGGCCCCTGCCGCCTGACTCACGAATGGGTGAGGACGTGGTCGACACCATACCCCACATGCTTCGCTCCTCTGTCTATCACTCTTTCTTGTCTCATTTGCCCGGAATGACTGAGGTACCTGTCTTGTCGAACCTGTGACTAATTCACTGACTAAGACTGGGCTTCTGTGCTAGGGGTAACGGTTTTCTTTTGTGGCACTATTTGCCTTGTATATCCGTGCCTTTTTGCCAATCTTTATAAACTGTTTTCCAAACTGACCAATGATCTTTTTCATTGGTTAAACATAGTGTGTAATTTGTGACGGAGTTCAGTCGCGCCATTTCGTTATGTTACATTATCAAACGTTCCACTTATGGTGTTGGTCGGCCATTTTGATTGACAGCAGTGGAGCATCGTGAAGCAGTCTTCATCTGGGGTGAATAATAATTTGTGGGGCAGATAAAGTGGGATTTGGACGCTGGACCCTTCCTAAATTAAGCATCACAGACGGTGACAGTAAGTATAAGGACAGGACAGGTGATGTAATCCTATAATGAATCCAGTCTATCTCACGGCCATTGCAACTCGCCCTTCCACCGAGCCTCCTATTCTTCCCTGATCATGTGATGATTCCGACACTCCCATTCTTCCCTAATCAAGTGATGATTCCGACACTCCCATTCTTCCCTAATCAAGTGATGATTCCGACATTCCTGTGCCTCACAAATCATGTGAAGATTCCGACCCTCCCGTTCTTCCCTAATCATGGATGACTTCAACCCTCTCGTTCTTACCTCATCAAGTGATGATTCTGACCCTCCTGTTCTTCACAAATCATGTGATAATTCCGACCCTCCTGTTCTTCACAAATCATGTGATGATTCCGACCCTCCCATTCTTTCCAAATCATGAATGATTTCGAACCTCCTGTTCTTCCCTAATCATGGATGATTTCGAACCTCCTGTTCTTCCCTAATCATGGATGATTTCGAACCTCCTGTTCTTCCCTAATCATGGATGATTTCGAACCTCCTGTTCTTCCCTCATCCTGAATGATTATGCACCGACTGTTCTCTCCTCATCATGAATGATTTTGCACCTCCTGTTCTTCCCAAATCATGAATGATTTTGCACCTCCTGTTCTTCCCTAATCATGGATGATTTCGAACCTCCTGTTCTTCCATAATCATGGATGATTTTGCACCTCCTGTTCTTCCCTCATCATGAATGATTTTGCACCTCCTGTTCTTCCCAAATCATGAATGATTTTGCACCTCCTGTTCTTCCCTCATCATGAATGATTTTGCACCTCCTGTTCTTCCCTCATCATGAATGATTTTGCACCTCCTGTTCTTCCCAAATCATGAATTATTTTGCACCTCCTGTTCTTCCCTAATCATGGATGATTTCAAACCTCCTGTTCTTCCCTAATCATGGATGATTTCGAACCTCCTTTTCTTCCCTAATCATGAATGATTTTGCACCTCCTGTTCTTCCCTAATCATGAATGATTTTGCACCTCCTGTTCTTCCCTAATCATGGATGATTTTTCACCTCCTGTTCTTCCCAAATCATGAATGATTTTGCACCTCCTGTTCTTCCCTCATCATGAATGATTTTGCACCTCCTGTTCTTCCCTCATCATGAATGATTTTGCACCTCCTGTTCTTCCCACATCATGAATGATTTTGCACCTCCTGTTCTTCCCACATCATGAATGATTTTGCACCTCCTGTTCTTCCCACATCATGAATGATTTTGCACCTCCTGTTCTTCCCACATCATGAATGATTTTGCACCTCCTGTTCTTCCCACATCATGAATGATTTTGCACCTCCTGTTCTTCCCTAATCATGAATGATTTTGCACCTCCTGTTCTTCCCTAATCATGAATGATTTCGAACCTCCTGTTCTTCCCTAATCATGAATGATTTCGAACCTCCTGTTCTTCCCTAATCATGAATGATTTCGAACCTCCTGTTCTTCCCTAATCATGGATGATTTCGCACCTCCTGTTCTTCCCTAATCATGGATGATTTTGCACCTCCTGTTCTTACCTAATCATGAATGATTTCGCACCTCCTGTTCTTCCCTAATCATGAATGATTTCGAACCTCCTGTTCTTCCCTAATCATGGATGATTTCGCACCTCCTGTTCATCCCTAATCATGGATGATTTCGCACCTACTGTTCTTCCCTAATCATGAATGATTTCGAACCTCCGGTTCTTCCCCAATCATGGATGATTTCGCACCTACTGTTCTTCCCAAATCATGAATGATTTGGCACCTCCTGTTCTTCCCTAATCATGAATGATCCACACCTCCTGTTCTTCCCTAGTCATGGATGATTTCGCACCTCCTGTTCTTCCCTAATCATGGATGATTTCGCACATCCTGTTCTTACCTAGTCATGGATAATTTCGACCCTCTCGTTCTTTGCTCATCAAGTGATGATTCGGACCCTCCTGTTATTCACAAATCATGTGATGATTCCGACTCTCCCATTCTTCCGAAATCATGAATGATTTTGCATCTCCTGTTCTTCCGAAATCATGAATGATTTTGAACCTCCTGTTCTTCCCTAACCATGAATGATTTCGAACCTCCTGTTCTTCCCTAATAATGGATGATTTTGCACCTCCTGTTCTTCCCTAATCATGGATGATTTCGAACCTCCTGTTCTTCCCTAATAATGGATGATTTTGCACCTCCTGTTCTTCCCTAGTCATGGATGATTTCGCACCTCCTGTTCTTCCCTAGTCATGGATGATTTCGAACCTCCTGTTCTTCCCTCGTCATGGATGATTTCGAACCTCCTGTTCTTCCCTAGTCATGGATGATTTCGAACCTCCTGTTCTTCCCTAATAATGGATGATTTTGCACCTCCTGTTCTTCCCTAATCATGAAAGATTTCGAACCTCCTGTTCTTCCCTAATAATGGATGACCTTGCACCTCCTGTTCTTCCCTAATCATGAATGATTTCGAACCTCCTGTTCTTCCCTAATAATGGATGATTTTGCACCTCCTGTTCTTCCCTAATCATGAATGATTTTGCACCTCCTGTTCTTCCCTAATCATGAATGATTTTGCACCTCCTGTTCTTCCCTAATCATGAATGATTTCGAACCTCCTGTTCTTCCCTAATCATGGATGATTTCGAACCTCCTGTTCTTCCCTAATCATGAATGATTTTGCACCTCCTGTTCTTCCTTAATCATGAATGATTTTGCACCTCCTGTTCTTCCCTAATCATGAATGATTTCGAACCTCCTGTTTTTCCCGAGTCATGGATGATTTCGAACCTCCTGTTCTTCCCTAATCATGAATGATTTCGAACCTCCTGTTCTTCCCTAATAATGGATGATTTTGCACCTCCTGTTCTTCCCTAATCATGAAAGATTTCGAACCTCCTGTTCTTCCCTAATAATGGATGATTTTTCACCTCCTGTTCTTCCCTAATAATGGATGATTTAGCACCTCCTGTTCTTCCCTAATAATGGATGATTTTGCACCTCCTGTTCTTCCCTAATCATGAAAGATTTCGAACCTCCTGTTCTTCCCTAACAATGGATGATTTTTCACCTCCTGTTCTTCCCTAATAATGGATGATTTTGCACCTCCTGTTCTTCCCTAATAATGGATGATTTTGCACCTCCTGTTCTTCCCTAATAATGGATGATTTTGCACCTCCTGTTCTTCCCTAATCATGAAAGATTTCGAACCTCCTGTTCTTCCCTAACAATGGATGATTTTGCACCTCCTGTTCTTCCCTAATCATGAATGATTTTGCACCTCCTGTTCTTCCCTAATAATGGATGATTTTGCACCACCTGTTCTTCCCTAATCATGAATGATTTTGCACCTCCTGTTCTTCCCTAATCATGAATGATTTCGAACCTCCTGTTCTTCCCTAGTCATGGATGATTTCGAACCTCCTGTTCTTCCCTAATCATGAATGATTTTGCACCTCCTGTTCTTCCCTAATAATGGATGATTTTGCACCTCCTGTTCTTCCCTAATCATGAATGATTTTGCACCTCCTGTTCTTCCCTAATCATGAATGATTTCGAACCTCCTGTTCTTCCCTAGTCATGGATGATTTCGAACCTCCTGTTCTTCCCTAATAATGGATGATTTTGCACCTCCTGTTCTTCCCTAATCATGAAAGATTTCGAACCTCCTGTTCTTCCCTAACAATGGATGATTTTTCACCTCCTGTTCTTCCCTATCAATGGATGATTTTGCACCTCCTGTTCTTCCCTAACAATGGATGATTTTTCACCTCCTGTTCTTCCCTAACAATGGATGATTTTGCACCTCCTGTTCTTCCCTAATCATGGATGATTTTGCACCTCCTGTTCTTCCCTAATCATGGATGATTTCACACCTCTTGTTCTTCCCCAATCATGAATGATTTCGAACCTCCTGTTCTTCCCTAACAATGGATGATTTTTCACCTCCTGTTCTTCCCTAACAATGGATGGTTTTGCACCTCCTGTTCTTCCCTAATCATGGATGATTTTGCACCTCTTGTTCTTCCCCAATCATGAATGATTTCGAACCTCCTGTTCTTCCCTAATCCTGGATGATTTCGCACGACGGTTCAGTTTGCCATTAAGATTGATTCCCCGGTGGACGATCATTGCTTCGTTAAACAAATGATCAGAAAGGTTTCATTTAGAAAACGACGCCCTCTTCAGTCTCAGGGTGGAACGGACGGCCGGCTGAATGGCTCGAATCTGTGAAACGCACTTTGGGAGCTCCTCCATGACAGTAGGCTGAAGGAACTGCGCTCCAACGCGAGTCGAAAGAATTGACGCGACCAAAGACGGAATTCGTCCGAGTTGCTTTATTGAAACCAAACAGCTCAGGTATTCCGACAAGCCCGTTTTTCGGGCAACAATATATATACACATTTATGTCGGGAAGTTTGCCCGGCAAAAGCTATACCGGGCATGCCCGGGTGTCAAGGGCGAGCCTTGGAAAGGCGAGTCTGGACCTGCCCGGGCGTGTTTGGCTGCGGCCTGGCAAGTCGAGGCTGGGCGTGCCCGGGCGCTCTGGGCGAGCACTGGAAAGGCGATAGCGGGCATGCCCGGACGCTCTGGGCGTGCCCTGGAAAGGCGATAGCGGGCATGCCCGGACGCTCTGGGCGAGCCCTGGAAAGGCGATAGCGGGCATGCCCGGACGCTCTGGGCGAGCCCTGGAAAGGCGAGAGCGGGCATGCCCGGGAAAGACGAGACCGGGCGTGCCCGGGAGGTTCGGGCGTGCCCGGGAACAGTGAGTCCGGGCATGCCCGGGAGAGGCGCGTCTGGCCGTGTTCTGGCCGGTGCAAGGCGATTATGTACATCCAGCGGTAACCGCTACACACGCCCCTCCAGAATCGACCTGCACCGGCAGGGTCAATTTAAGGGGGGTCCGGATGACCCGGCCGAAGCGACCCCTGGAGGGTCGTGGGGAGGGGTCTGACGTGGTGGTGGGTGGTCGAGCGGGGGGAACTGTGGACGGGGGGCGGCCTCGCCGCGGAGGAAGGGCCAACCGTGGTGGTCGGTCGACGTCCATGTGCGCCGGTTTGAGGCGGTCCACAGAAATCCGGTCCGGCCGGCCGCCGAAGTCGACGATGAAAGACTTGTCGCCCCGTCGCAGGACCCGGAAGGGCCCGTCGTACGGCGGCCGGAGTGGCCCCCGGTGCGCGTCATGACGCACAAAGACGTACTCCGCTGTGCGAAGCGCCGGGGGGACGTAGGACTGGGGGCCACCGTGGCGGGACGTCGGCACGGGGGCAAATCGTCGGGCGGCCTCCTGGAGGTCCGAGCGCTGGCGAGCGGCGGACCAGGGACTGGTAGCGTCAGGCACGAATTCGCCCGGGACGCGGAGTGGCTGGCCGTAGACGAGCTCGGCGGCGGACGCCTGGAGGTCTTCCTTGGGGGCCGTGCGAAGGCCCAAAAGGACCCACGGCAGCCGGTCAGCCCAACCGTCGTCCTGAAGGCCGGCCATGAGTGCGGCCTTCATGGAGCGGTGAAACCGCTCGCACAACCCATTGGCTTGGGGGTGGTAGGCCGTGGTGCGGTGCAGCGTGACCCCCAACGAACGGGCGACCGCGCCCCAAAGCTCAGACGTGAACTGTGGGCCGCGGTCGGACGAGATGTCCGCTGGTGCGCCGAAGCGCGCGACCCAGGTGGCGATGAACGCCTGCGCCACGTCGGCGGTGGTGGTGGAGGTGAGGGGCACGGCCTCCGGCCACCTGGTGGTCCTGTCCACCATGGTGAGCAGGTGGGTGAACCCCCGCGAGGGGGGCAGGGGACCCACCAGGTCCACGTGGACGTGGTCGAAACGCCGTTCAGGCACGGCGAAAGGTGCCAGCGGGGCCTGGGTGTGGCGGTGGACCTTGGCTCGCTGGCAGGCCGTGCAGGCGTTGGCCCAGTCGCGGATGTTTCGTCGAAGGCCGTGCCAGACGAAACGCGCCGACACCAGCTTCTGAGAAGCTTTCCGGCCCGGGTGAGAAAGGCCGTGGATGGAGGCGAAGATGCGGCGCTGCCAGGAAACGGGCACGATGGGGCGAGGCTGGCCCTGGGAGACGTCGCAGAGCAGGACGGTGCCCGCGAAGGGGATGTCGGCCAGGCGGAGGCCCGTGTCCGCCACGCGGAGTGCCTGCACCGAGGCGTCGGTGGTCTGGTCGGCCGCCATGAGCGTGAAGTCCACGCCGAGGTGGACCGCGTTCGCGCTGGCCCGCGAAAGGCAGTCGGCCACGGCGTTGTCTTTGCCGGCGACGTGCTGGATGTCCGTGGTGAACTCCGACACGGCGGAGAGGTGGCGCTGCTGGCGGGCCGACCACGGCTCCGTGACCTTAGCCATTGTGTAGACCAACGGCTTGTGGTCGACGAAAGCCGTGAACGGGCGGCCCTCCAGGAGGTGTCGGAAATGGCGAACGGCCAGGAATAGCCCGAGCAGCTCGCGGTCGAACGTGCTGTAGTTTAACTCGTTCGGCCGGAGTTGCCGGCTGAAAAAAGCGAGTGGCTGCCAAACCCCGTCCACCCATTGCTCATGGACGGCGCCCACCGCGTAGTTGGAGGCGTCCGTAGTGAGGGCGATGGGCGCGTTGAGCACCGGGTGAGCCAGCAGCGTTGCGTCGGCGAGGGCCCGTTTGGCACTGGCGAAGGCCGCGTCCATGGCCGCGGACCAAACAATGTCATGCTTGGCCGGCTTGCCCCGGAGGGCCTCGTAAAGGGGCCGCATGAGCTGAGCAGCGCGGGGCACGAATCGGTGATAAAAATTCACCATGCCGAGGAACTCTTGGAGGGCCTTGATGGAACGGGGACGCGGGAACGTGGTGATGGCCTCGACCTTGGTCGGCAGCGGCACGGCCCCGGTCTTGGTGATGCGGTGGCCCAAAAAGTCAACGGTCGTCGCGCCAAAGTGGCATTTGACCGGGTTGACAATTAAGCCGTGCTCGCTGAGGCGACCGAACAGTGTTCGGAGGTGGAGGAGGTGCTCGGCGCGGGACGTGCTGGCGACGAGGATGTCGTCCAGATAGACGAAAAGAAACGGCAGGTCGCGCAGCACGCCGTCCATCAAGCGCTGGAACGCCTGGGCCGCGTTCTTGAGGCCAAACGGCATCCGCAAAAATTCGAACAGGCCGAACGGCGTGATGACGGCCGTCTTCGGGACGTCGGCCGCCCGGACAGGTACCTGGTGGTAGCCCCGTATCAGGTCAATTTTCGAAAAGATGACCCGTCCCGCCAAACGGGCGGAAAAGTCCTGAATATGCGGGATCGGGTACCTGTCGGGGGTGGTAGCGTCATTGAGACGGCGGTAGTTGCCACACGGGCGCCATCCACCCCCCGGCTTTGGCACGATGTGCAGTGGCGAGGCCCACGTGCTATCGGAGCGCCGCACGATGCCGAGGTGCTCCAACGCGTCGAATTCGGCCTTTGCCACGGCGAGCTTGGCTGGGTCGAGGCGGCGGGCCCTGGCGTAGACCGGCGGGCCCGTAGTGGGTATGTGGTGCTCGATCCCGTGCCGCACCGCGACGGCCGAAAACGTCGGCCGCGTGAGGGCCGGGAATTCCTCGAGCAGGCGAGCGAACTCGTTCGTTGCCGGGAGGGCGCACGCCAGTTCGGTCGGCGCGGAGCTGCTCATTGTGCACGCCAGGGAACTGAAGGTCTCGGCGTGGACAAGGCGACGTCGTTTGACGTCGACCAGCAGCCCGTGTGCGCAGAGGAAGTCGGCGCCCAGCAAAGCCACGGGGACGCTGGCGGTAACAAAAGTCCATTGAAAGCGCTGGCTGCCGAAGCAGAGGGTGACGACGCGTGGGCCGAAAGTGCGTATGGCCGAGCCATTAGCAGCGACCAAAGAGGGGCCGCAAACTGCGTCCAGCCTCTCCTGCTCGGAGGCAGGTATGACGCTCAGTTGGGCGCCGGTGTCGCACAGGAAACGCCGTCCAGACGCTTTGTCCCGAATAAACAGCAAGTTGCCCGAGTGGCCGGCGCTCATGGCTGGGAATGAACGCCGGCCCGGCCGTTTCCCGACCTGCCGAAAGTGCACGGGGGCCGGCACGTCCGAGCCTTGTGTCCGAACCTGGCGTGGTAATAACACCACGCCCGGTCAGGTGGAGGCCCCGGCCGTCGTGTCGGAAGCGGGCGGTGCGGCGTGGCGGCCGCCAGTTGCACCGGCAGTTCGGCCTCCAACCGCGCAGGGCGCTCGGGCGTCGTGGGCGTCGCCTCGGACGGCGGCGGGCTCCAGGTAACCGCGCCGATGTGCTGGCCCGCCGAGGAGATCTTATCGGCTTCCCTGGCGAGGGCGCGGGAATCCGTGATCAACGTGCCAGCCAGGGCGAGGCGTACCGGGTTAGGCAGCTGACGGAGGAACAGCTCCCGGAACAGGAATGCCGGAGAGTGCTCGCCGAGCAACGAGAGCATATAGTCCATGCGCTCGGATGGGCGCGTGTCGCCGAGCTCGGGCAGGTCAAGCCGGCGCCGTGCGCGTGCTGCCAGTGAAAGGGCAAAAGCGCCGAGGAGGAGCGTCTTCAGCGCGTCGTATTTGTCAGCAGCCGGCGGGTGCTGGAGGAGGCTCAAGGCGCGGGCCGCGGTGGTGGAACCGAGCGCCGCCACAACATGGTGGAAGCGGGTGTCGTCCGCGGTGATGCCTCGCAGGGCGAACTGGGAGTCCGCCTGGGCGAACCAAACAGCCGCGTGAGTCTCCCAGAAGGTAGGCAGTTTAAGCGTCACTGCCGTATCCATGTCGGTAGGTCACCAATGAAGGAACTGCGCTCCAACGCGAGTCGAAAGAATTGACGCGACCAAAGACGGAATTCGTCCGAGTTGCTTTATTGAAACCAAACAGCTCAGGTATTCTGACAAGCCCGTTTTTCGGGCAACAATATATATACACATTTATGTTGGGAAGTTTGCCCGGCAAAAGCTATACCGGGCATGCCCGGGTATCAAGGGCGAGCCTTGGAAAGGCGAGTCTGGACCTGCCCGGGCGTGTTTGGCTGCGGCCTGGCAAGTCGAGGCTGGGCGTGCCCGGGCGCTCTGGGCGAGCACTGGAAAGGCGATAGCGGGCATGCCCGGACGCTCTGGGCGAGCCCTGGAAAGGCGATAGCGGGCATGCCCGGACGCTCTGGGCGTGCCCTGGAAAGGCGATAGCGGGCATGCCCGGACGCTCTGGGCGAGCCCTGGAAAGGCGATAGCGGGCATGCCCGGACGCTCTGGGCGAGCCCTGGAAAGGCGAGAGCGGGCATGCCCGGGAAAGACGAGACCGGGCGTGCCCGGGAGGTTTGGGCGTGCCCGGGAACAGTGAGTCCGGGCATGCCCGGGAGAGGCGCGTCTGGCCGTGTTCTGGCCGGTGCAAGGCGATTATGTACATCCAGCGGTAACCGCTACAAGGCTATGTTTACCTGTTGTCGGGCAAGAACAATGAAAGTGCGCCATCAACGGTCTGAGGGGAGACGGGGTGAGGGAAGAAGAGAAGAGGGAATGGAGATGAGGAGGGAGGGGTGAAGAGGGGGGAGGAAAGAAGAGGGAGGGGAGAAGAGGGGGGCTGAAGGGAGGAGAGGATGAGGGCAAGGGAGAAGAAGGGAGCGGGAGGAGAGGGGAAGGAGGAAAGGGGAGCAGAGGGGAATGTGGATAAGAGGGGGGAGGGGAGAAGAGGGGAATGTGGATAAGAGGGGGAGGGGAGAAGAGGATGAGGGGAGGCGAGGATGAGGGGAAAATAGGGGAGAAAGAGAGGAGGGGAAAATAACGGAAAACAGCGAAGAGCACAGATGGGAGAGAGAGGTTAGATGGACGAGGGGAGTGAAATTGGGAGAGGGAAAAGAGAAGATGGGAGGAGAGGAGAGGCGAAGAGAGGAGAGTGAAGAGGGGTGACGAGTAGAGAGGAGAAGCGAAGATGTGAAAAGAAAAGAGTAGAGTAGATTCGAGGGGAGGGAAGGGGAGAATATGGGAGAAAATAAGAGGGGAGAAGATGGGAGAAGAGAAGAGAAGATGGGAGAAGAGAAGAGCGGGATAAGAGAGGAGAGTGAAGAGGGGAGAAGAGTGGGGGGAGAAGATGGGAGAAGAGAAGAGAAGAGAGATGGGAGAAGGGAAGAGCGGGGTGGGAGAAGAGTGGAGAGTGAAGAGGGGAGAAGAGTAGAGAGGAGAAACGAAGATGTGAGAAAAGTAGAGGGGAGGGGAGGGGAGAAGATGGGAGAAGAGAAGATGGGAGAAGATAAGAGCGGGGTGGGAGAAGAGGGGAGAAGGGAAGAGAAGATGAGAGAAGAGAAGAGCGGGGTGGGAGAAGAGGGGAGAAGAAAAGAGGGGAGAAGAGAAGAGAAGATGGGAGAAGAGCGGGGTGGGAGAAAGGGCTTGAGCCCCTCATTGGCTCAAGTATGGGAGAAAACCGTTTGACTTCAGGATTAGCACAACTAGGAAGTGCAGTGCATCACAATAGAGTATATTTCAGAAGAGATTGCGATTGACACTATTACACTCTCACCCCATCACCTTCATCGTCGTGGCCATGAACTTGCTGATGTTCGGGAATTTGGAGGCAATCAAGTTGCCCCCATCCACATCAATATGTTATTTCATGGTAAATCACAAAATTCAGTCATTGTTTCTCAATCTTTTAACTCGTTATGGCTAGGCCTAGGCCTACCGTTCTCAGCGGCTTTTGAAAGATGAAAAACAAGTACAGATACATTTAAAGGACACCACCCACATGCCAAACAAATCAATAACATATCCTTGCAGCCCAGAGATACCATCATGCAGCACATAGAGACGGTATTGGGAGGGAGAGGTGTATAATAATAGATTGATTAATTGCCTAATTAAAATCAATAAATAATGATCGTAAAATAATTTCTTAATCAATTGGCTAATAGCATACCACAACCACCAGTGTTTCATCCGAAGCCGTAACTTTTTTAAAATTAATTAAATAGGTCATTCATCTAAAAAATTTAATAATTAATTGATTAATTAATAAATCAAAAATACCCTTTATATCCACATCACATGGTCGCTGTCGTGTCCGAATATCAGCTTCCAAGATCAAAAGGTGCCTGAGATATTGCCCAGATGAGAAAGAAAATAAATAAGTACTTCATTAGTCGATAATAATTAAGTAATTAATCAACTAATTAATGAATCAAAAAATAAAAATATCTTTTTTTTTTTGCCAAAGCACGTGCTCAGTCTTGTGCCCAAATTTTAGCATCCTAGCTCAAAAGATGGCTGGGATTGCCCGGACAAACAAACAAACAAGAAAACAAACAAACAAACGGAGTGAAATCTGATTACTCCCTTTCGGCGCTCGTCATTGCCGGGCCCCCTTCGGTGCCCTGCCCGGTGATTACGTCATGCATTGCCTGCAGATGGAATAGGAAAGGAGCGGTGTACAACAGGTGAAAGGGAAGATAGAAACATGAACACGAAATATGATGTAAATGAGACCCAGGAAACATGAGATTCACATGACATACACACATGTGACACCTGATTGTTATTGGATAACACTTCCGATGTAAGACATTCTGAATTATTAATTTTATGTTTAAAATTTTCGTGAAAGCTTCTTGCATACTAGTGGAAATGTAAAATGGATACGGTTGGTCAAATCCGAATGTTCTCATTTTACAACATTAAATATATAGAGTGTTAACTTTTTCTTTTTTTGTATACAAGATCGAGGCTCGTGTAAGAGCTAACATTGATCACAAAAAGACAAACAGACACATAAAATATGAAACATATGATAAAGGGAGCAGGAGACAAGATGGAGAGCAGGGACATCGGGAGATCTGTGGGAGGGAGAGGGCTTGGGGAGAGGAGGCATGGGAAGGGGTGGGGTGGGGGGGCGGGGGGACTTAAACTTTATGAACTGCACAGATGGAGTGAAATTTTCAGTTTTAGTCCGAGTGTCTTTGCTAAGGTTTTGTACACAAGAAAAGCACAAGGTTGGCCTCATATAAACCTGAAAGGAAAAAAATTATGGGATTTGAAAACTGCGGGACGTTGTCTGCTTGCTGTAATTCGCGGCCCCAAAAGGAGCAATTGATTGTTACGTCACAAACACAGCTTTTCATAAAATGAGAGTAGTTCCTGTTCCTGTCTGAGAAGCCAAATTCAGTGACTTTAAATAAAAAAAGTCTTCCAAACATAACATTAATTTCAATTATTTAATTAATTATTTTAACAGCTATTAAAGACTCATTCAAGAGCTCTGTACATTTGTCACAGGTGTAGGAGAAGGACATCAGGAGATGTCAGTGTATTTTGATCTGGATCACAAGGACATTTGAGGAAGGACAAGACAAAAAATAATAATAATAACACGCTGTGTGGGATTTGAAACAGGATCCCTGCGTCAGGAGCAAATGTAATGAATGGGTCACCGTACGAGGAGTGGCTGCAGGTCCGGACAATTGTGCCGTTGTACAACCTGCACCTGGACAGTTGCTGCACCAGAAATTCATCGTCGACTCGGGCCGAAACTCCACTGGTTTCCAGATAGATCACGTGCACTGTCTACATGGTTCCGGTTATTTATGGTTATTTACGTTACGCTCAATGTAACCGCTACGTCTTGTTAAACTTTGATGTTACTGATGTTCCCTAATGTCATTGTCCTTCCCATATGTGTTGCTGTGTGAAACAAGTTACCTCCACCACCAAAGGTGGATGGAGGTTGTTTTCACCCCTGTCTGTCCGTTTGTGAACAAAATATATCAAAAAGTTGTGGACGGATTCGGACGAAATTTGGCAGAGATGTAGCGTATGTGACAAGGAAGAATCGATTCAATTTTGGTGAAGATCCGGATCCGGATAATAGAATCTTTAAAGTGATTCTTCACCATTGGAAGATAGGGCCAAAAACGATACAAAGCAGGATATCTCCAAAAGTTATGGATAGATTTGGACAAAACTTGTTGGGCAGGTTGTGTGTGTGACAACGAAGAATCGATTCGATTTTGGTGAAGATCCGGATCCGGATCCGGCGAGTAGAATTTTTAAGTGATTCTTCACCATTGAGTGATATGGCCAACCAGGTGGAGCTTTGCTCTCCACTGAGTGCCGTTCTAGTTTTATATTGTCGTGTTCCCGGGGTTAACACCCATGGGGACGGATAGCCAATCGAGCTTAACACTCCGAGGCATTCAATCCAACTATTGCGGAGTTAATACGTGCGGGGATGAGGCAGCGAAGGGTAGCAAAGCTCTTACCTGCACGGACCCCACTGGACGTCTTCGACCCTGGTAATCAACTCAACCCGACACGGAATTAAAATGTACAATAAAATGGTTTAATAAAATAAATGCCAGCAAACAAGAAAATGCACGATAAAACCAAAATTCCTAATCGAGGGACCCTCCATACAGACTCCTAAAACAACATAAGGGGAAAAATAACTGAAAGTAAAAATGTGTTTGTGTACTTAGCTCTGGTCCCCTTGATCGTCCGGGATCGTCACAAGCCCCCGTGTCCCTGCATAGGAAAACACACACCCTGGCACGAAGTCCGTGCGCGGGAAACAGGTCTTGGAGCATAGGTCGTTCCTCCAGCCGCTGAGCACGAAGCGAGCAGGCCTCGCCCGTCCACTCGGTCTGCTCCACATAGCACCGGGGTCTCTCAGCGTGGAGAGCTGCTGCACCGTCAGCACCAACGGGCCCAGAGAAAGGAAAATGCGGCCGCTCGAACCGATCGCCCAAATGCCATAAAGCCCAGATCGATGGAGTGTTGCAGTGATGGTTGTCCTTCTGGAAGTTTCTCCCATCTCCACACAGGATCTCTGGAGCTCAGCCAGTGACCATCGGGTTCTTGGTCACCTCTCTTACCAAGGCCCTTCTCCCCCGATTGCTCAGTTTGGCCGGGCGGCCAGCTCTAGGAAGAGTCCTGGTTGTTTCAAACTTCTTCCATTTAAGAATTATGGAGGCCACTGTGCTCTTGGGAACCTTCAATGCAGCAGAGAAATTTTTATGTACGCTTCCCCAAATCTGTGCCTCGACACAATCCTGTCTCTGACCTCTGCAGGCAGTTCCTTCGACATCATGGCTTGGTTTTTGCTCTGATATGCATTGTCAGCTGTGAGACCTTATATAGACAGGTGTGTGCCTTTCCAAATCATGTCCAAACAATTGAATTTACCACAGGTGGACTCCAATCAAGGTGTAGAAACATCTCAAAGATGATCAAGAGAAATGGGAGGCTCCTGAGCTAAATTTCAAGTGTCATAGCAAAGGGTGTGAATACTTATGTCAATGTGATATTTCAGTTTTTTCTTTTTAATAAATTTGCAAAACTTTCTAAAATCCTGTTTTCTCTTTGTCATTATGGGGTATTGAGTGTAGATTGATGAGGGAAAAAATGAATTTAAACGATTTCAGCATAAGGCTGCAACATAACAAAATGTGAAAAAAGTGAAGGGGTCTGAATACTTTCTGAATGCACAGTACATATACATACGTACATGCATATTCTAGACAGCTTTGCCCGACGGGCTATACCGTAAAAAGTTGCAATTTCTCACGAAAGATGGGTTATATTTCCTGATGGACATTCATTACAGGAACGTTTTAGCACAGAAAACTGGACACCAATCCAAATAAGAAGTTTAAATATTCTGTGATAGTGTGAGAATCCTGCTTTTCAGGTCCCTACATGCATAGTCTCGACTGCAAATATCGAAGTAAACATCTATGGAGATTTATTATGTTAGAGAAATCTTAGGGGACAAAATTGTTCCCATTGCTTGAGTAGAAACACGAGACCCCACCAGCATCTGGCATGTAATGTAGAAACATAGCTTCAAAGAAATTTACACTTGAAACTAGAACGGCACTCAGTGGAGAGCATACCTCCGCCAGGTGAATAGTTTACGTTTTGTATCCTAGAGTAGACCAGAGAATCACAACACAGAAAAAATCACATTTAATCAAAATCATTCGTCCACAACTTTTTGAGATATACTGCCTTGTATCGTTTTTGGCCCTATCTTCCAGTGGTGAAGAATCACTTAAAACATTCTACTAGCCGGATCCGGATCGTCACCAAAATCTAATCATTTCGTCCTTGTCACATGCGCTACATCTCTGCCAAATTTCGTCCGAATCCGTCCACAACTTTTTGAGATATCGTGTTCACAAACAAACGGACAAACAGACAGACAGACAGGGATGAAAACATAACCTCCATACACCTTTGGTGACGGTAACAAGCAATATGTAATGCAGGGCAGTCGGGAAAACTTTGAGGTTTGCATTCTCACCTATATAAAGCTGTCAATCCTGGGATTGAATCTCAGCCCAGAAAGAAACTGTCACCATCAATGTACACACTGTCCATCAGAAACAAGTCAATTGCTGTGTCGGACACGTCTGCCGGCGTTGGTCATTGGCAAACGTTAAAGGTCTTTTGCGAACAGTAGAGGAGTTATCGCCATACATACCCTGAGCAACTTACAAATTCCTGCCACCTTAAAATTCCTGCCACCTTAAAATTCCTGCCACCTTAAAATTCCTGCCACCTTAAAATTCCTGCCACCTTAAAATTCCTGCCACCTTAAAATTCCTGCCACCAAATTCCAAGCTTGACAAACTGGTTTGTGAAAGACTTGGGCCAAAAATGTTCCCCAGCTGACTCCACAAGAAGCTGATAGTTAGGGCAGTTAGATAAGTACAAGTAGTAGAGGTCTAAGTTGTAGTTGTAGTTGTAGTCGTAGTCGTGCTTTTGTTGGAAATGTTGTTGGAAAGTAAATGATTGTCATTTGTGTTTTTTAAACAGCTGATATTTTCTTTGTCTTAACTACTTCCTATGATGATTGATACTTTATTATTCTGATACCTTTAAGTGCAGAACATTTTAAAGAGCAAAGCACTGGCAAGACAGGTAACAAGGGAGAGAGGTTGAAACAAAAATGGGGTATGATGTACAAAAAAAATATTTAAAAATCAGACAACAAATTAAAGTACATTGTGGGGAAATACTGCACAGTTCATCATTTATGGTCCAAATTGATTTAAAATGAAATACTGTTCTCCCCCAGCAATGGAATACTGCTCACCCCTCTGGGCCGGTGCTCCTGCCTCACACCTACCTCGGTTTCACGCTGTAGAAACCAAAGCATTCAGAATCATTGGAATCTCCCGCGATGAAGTTAACTCCGAGGGCCTTTCACTTACTCACCGCAGGCAGGTTGGTGGTCTTTCTGTTTTCTACCGACTCCTCTCCGGCCTTTCCCCCCCAGCTCTCTCTGGGCTCTGTCCCCCAAATATTCCTGCAGGTCGCACAAGATCTGCCTGCAACCCTCTTATGGTTAAACTGCCAAAATCAAGACTCTCTGCTCAACTTCACTCCTTCATTCCTCTTTTCTCCCGCCTCTGGAACAAACTCACTCACTCTCTTCAATCCCATTCCTCCCTCCAGGTCTTTAAAACAGCTGTTCACCACCGTCTCTTGTCTTCCCCCATCCAAAACCTTGATCATTTATACCCCCGTTAATGCACACCAGATCCACTTTTTTTTTGAAATACCGACTTCTTTCCTGGAAGTTCTAGCAGTGTCCATGTACAAAAATACGTTAAAATACGTTAAAAATACGTTAAAATACATGCATATACTGGGTACAAGGATTAAATTATACCTCTCCCACCCCCCCCCCCCCGCCTTCCCTCGCCTCCTCCCCCCAAGCCCCCTCCCTCCCACAGATCTCCCGATGTCCCTGTTCTCTGTTGTTATACTTGTGTGCTTCCCCCTCTCTCCCCATCTTGTCTCCCGCTCCCTTTATTGTATGTTTTGTGTGTCCGGTTTTTTTGGGGGGATTGATATTCGCTCTTACATGAGCCTCGATCTTGCATCCGAAAATAAAAAAACTAAAAAATAAAAAAAACTCCTAATATAAGTTTGGGAATATTGTGCCACCTTGAACCCCGAAGCGATACCTGAGCATAATACGGTTTGCAGGTGTGCATAGGAGTAGTCGTAATGGTAAAGTGATAGTTGAATGCAATTTACCAATTGGAAGCATGAATATTTTAGATTATTTTTAGAACATTTTAGAACATTCATGTCATCTGTTTGGGACTGGAATTTGCAAGATTAAATTATTTTATCATTTGAGGCAAAGGTAGCGAATGTCTTCTGAAGGTGCTTTAGCAACTTAGTTCAAATAAAAGTTTGTTGTTTATTTAAAACTTAAATCTTGTAAGTATATCAGCCTTTTGCTGATCCTTGGAGAGACTATCTACACACAGTTATGTGTCACAGCAAAAGAGGATGAAAATAATCCTTTCACCAGATTCCTGAAATTATAACCCTTTGGCCACATTCCTAAGCCTGCTTCTAACCTTTTGGTTGCATTCCGAAATTGTTTTGTTGCCATTCTTTTACTTTCCAACAAAAAGGCGCATATACTGGGCACAAGGATTGTAGTTTGTTATGAAACTGGTCCAAAAAAGCAAACCATCTTGTAAAAGTGTGGCATTGTGATTAAGGCATCCAATGTGAGTATGGTCGGTCAGTGGTTCAACCCTGACCCTGACCAAGTCACACCGATGACTTTCTGCTTCTCGCTTGAGGTTCGCATTTGGAGGATAAAGCATGGCCAACGCCAATGGGTTGGCATCCCTGTGGGGGTGGGATGGCGTGTGGGTCATATTTAAACCTAATTGCACCGAAGGAAAAAATATTATGTCACAAGCACTCAGAGTGCCTGGGGAAGTAATGTCACTTTCTCCAATGTCACTGGCCGTGTTTGTGGGAAGTCAATTCCAATGTGGTCTAATAGCTAATACTAGCTATCAAACATAGGGGCAATACCCCTGCTGCCCACCTGGTAGAATAAACAGTATACTGCACCAACTAAGGGTATTTTATACCAATTTCAATGGTTTCTAGAAAACAGGGCAGCATGTAGATTCATACCAACATAATCATAAGACTTTAAACAAATAAAGAAAGTAATACCTATTTTGAGGGGCAATTACCCCCCCCCCCCCAACCCTCATACCTCAGACCCCAATTTTTCTAATGCCTTGAACAAACATTGGTACATCACAAGTGATTAAGGTTGTGGTGAAGTTTCATCGAAATTGCTTGTGTAGTTTATGAGAAGAAAGCAAATACCTATTTTGGGGGGCAACACCCCACCCCCCAGTAGACCCCTAAAGAGGCAGATTTTTTTAATACCGTCAACAAGCTTTGGTACATCACGGGTGGTGAAGGTTGTGGTCAAGTTTCATCAAAATTGTGTGTGTAGTTTCAGAGGAAAAACCAAATTCCTATTTTGGTGGATCAAACCTGGACCCACTTTGACCCCCCCCCCCCCCCCCCATAGACCCCTCAGACCCCGATTTTTTTTGATGCCGTGAACAAACTTTAATCACAACACAACAAATATAATTTGTGCCAAATTTGGCCGCAATCCCATCAGCGGTTTCGGAGAAGAAGTTTCAAGTGTTTACGGACGGACTGACGGACGGACGACGTGCCATCGCATAAGCTCCCCTGAAATTCGTTCCAGGTGAGCTAAAAATTTTACAAAATTGTAAGAATCACAGGAAGAGGCATCACCTTGTTTTATATACGAGCAAAGGTACCCGCCCTACGGGCGGGGCTTCAATTGGGAAGCCCAAATGAAAAGGCAAATTATCAGAAATTGAAGGCTTTTTTTTATTTTAAACATCCGTTGAATCATATCACATGCAAATCATCAAAATCTAAACAGTCCATGGCGCCCATTTTGAAAAAAGATTTAATTCTACAAAACGGAAGCGGCCGCTACACGTCTTTCTCAGTCGCACGTTTATGTGTGAGAGTGCGTGCCGAATCTGTCACACGGAAGCGGCCGCTACACCTGTTTCTCACTCGCTTTGCACAAGCTGCCATGTCACATCGGAGACGCACGTTTATATCGGAAGAGTTCGTCAGGAGTCGATCTACTCTCTCCTGGTTTGTAGAATAAACAGTATTTGTAGGATTTCAACAAAAGGCACATTGAAGGAGCTGTGCTCCAACTCGAATCGAAAGAATGGACGCGACAAAAAGCTGGAATTCGTCCGAGTTTCTTTATTTATTGCATCAAATCAACTCGGGTACTCTGAAAAGCCCGTTTATCGGGCAGCATTATATTATATACAAGCACTCGAATATCTCATGCCGGAGTGTTTGCCCTTAAAAGGCGCGACTGGGCGTGTCCGGGAGACCTGGGCGAGTCTGGACATGCCCGGGAACGGCGAGACTGGGTGTCGCCGGACGGGCCGGGCGTGCCTGGACATGCCCGGGAACGGCGAGACTGGGTGTCGCCGGACGGGCCGGGCGAGCCCGGGAAAGGCGAGTCCGGGCATGCCCGGGAAAGGCGAGACTGAGCGTCTCCGGGTGGTCTGGGCGAGCCCGGCACAGCGATCGCTCCGTGGTTGCGTCCTCGGCAGGTGTAAGGCGATTGTGTATGTTCAGCGGCAACCGCTACACACGCCCCCCCAGAATCGACTTGCACCGGCAGGGTCAATTTAAGGGGGATCCTGATGACCCGGCCGAAGCGACCCCTGGAGGGTCGTGGGGGGGGGGGGGGGGGTCCGGTGTGGGGGTGGGTGGTCGAGCGGGAGGCACCGTGGACGGGGGGCGGCCTCGCCGCGGAGGAAGGGCCAACCGAGGTGGTTGGTCGATGTCCACGTGCGCCGGCTTGAGGCGGTCCACCGAAATCCGGTCCGACCTGCCGCGGATGTCGATGACGAAGGACTTGTCGTCCCGTCGCAGGACTCGGAAGGGTCCGTCGTACGGCGGCCTGAGTGGCCCCCGGTGTGCCTCATGACGCATGAAAATGTACTCCGCTGTGCGAAGCGCTGGGGGGACGTAGGCCTGGGGGTCACCGTGGTGGGACGTTGGCACGGGGGCAAACCGTCGGGCGGTCTCCTGGAGGTCCGAGCGCTGGCGAGCTGCGGACCAGGGACTGGTGGCGTCGGGCACGAATTAACCCGGGACGCGTAGCGGCTGGCCGTAGACCAGCTCGGCGGTGGACGCCCGGAGGTCCTCCTTGGGGGCCGTGCGGAGGCCCAAAAGGACCCACGGTAGCCGGTCGGTCCAGCCGCCGTCCTGAAGGCCGGCCATGAGCGCGGCCTTCATGGAACGGTGGAACCGCTTGCACAACCCGTTGGCTTGGGGGTGGTAGGCCGTGGTACGGTGGAGCCTGACCCCCAGGTTGCGGGTGACCGCGCCCCACAGCTCGGAGGTGAACTGCGGCCCGCGGTCCGAAGAGATGTCCGCCGGTGCGCCGAAACGGGCGACCCAGGTGGCGATGAAAGCCTGCGCCACGTCGGCGGGGGTGGTGGAGACGAGGGGAACGGCCTCCGGCCACCTGGTGGTCCTGTCCACCATGGTGAGCAGGTGTGTGAAACCCCGTGATGGGGGGAGGGGGCCCACCAGGTCCACGTTGACGTGGTCGAAACGCCGTTCGGGCACGGTGAAAGGTGCCAGGGGGGCCTGGGTGTGTCGGTGGACCTTGGCCTGTTGGCAGGACGTGCAGGTGCTGGTCCAATCGCGGACATCCCGTCGAAGGCCGTGCCAGACGAATCGCGCCGACACCAGCTTCTGGGAAGCTTTCCGGCCCGGGTGGGAAAGGCCGTGGAGGGAGGCTAAGATGCGACGTTGCCAGGTAACGGGCATGAAGGGGCGAGGCTGGCCTTGGGAGACGTGGCAGAGCAGGACAGTGTCCGCGAAGGGGACGTCGGCCAGGCGGAGGCCCGTGTCCGCCGCCCGGAGGGCTTGCACCGTGGTGTCGGTGGTCTGGTCAGCCGCCATAAGCGCGAAGTCCACGCCGAGGTGGACCGTGTTCGCGCTGGCCCGAGAAAGACAGTCGGCCACGGCGTTGTCTTTGCCGGCGACGTGCCGGATGTCCGTGGTAAACTCCGACACGGCGGAGAGGTGGCGCTGCTGGCGGGCCGACCACAGCTCCGTGACTTTGGCCATTGCGTAAACCAACGGCTTGTGGTCGACGAAAGCCGTGAAGGGTCGGCCCTCCAGGAGGTGGCGGAAATGGCGAACGGCCAGGTATAGACCGAGGAGCTCGCTGTCAAACATGCTATATTTGAGCTCGTTCGGCCGGAGTTGCCGGCTGAAAAAAGCGAGTGGCTGCCAAACCCCGTTCACCCATTGCTCATGTACGGCGCCCACCGCGTAGTCGGAGGCATCCGTGGTGAGGGCGATGGGAGCGTTGAGCACCGGGTGAGCGAGCAGTGTTGCGTCGGCGAGGGCCCGCTTTGAGCTTGTAAATGCCGCGTCCATGGCTGCGGACCAGACGATGTCGTGTTTGGCCGGCTTGCCCCGGAGGGCTTCGTAGAGGGGCCGCATGAGCTGAGCAGCACGGGGTATGAAGCGGTGATAGAAATTCACCATTCCGAGGAACTCCTGCAGGGCCTTGATGGAGCGGGGACGCGGAAACGCGGTGATGGCCTCGACCTTGGTAGGCAGCGGCACGGCCCCGTTCTTGGTGATGTGGTGGCCCAAAAAATCAACGGCCGTCGTGCCGAAGTGGCATTTGGCCGGGTTGACGATTAGGCCGTGCTCGCTGAGGCACCCGAACAGTGTTCGGAGGTGGAGGAGGTGCTCGGCCCGGGACGCGCTGGCGACGAGGATGTCGTCCAGGTAGACGAAGAGGAACGGCAGGTCGCGCAGCACGCCGTCCATCAAGCGCTGGAACGCCTGAGCCGCGTTCCTGAGGACAAATGGCATTCGAAGGAATTCGAATAAGCCGAACAGCGTGATGACGGCCGTTTTTGGGACGTCGGCCGGCCTGACAGGTACTTGGTGGTATCCCCGTATCAAATCGATCTTTGAAAAAACGACGCGTCCTGCCAAACGGGCGAAGAAGTCTTGAATGTGCGGGATCGGATACCTGTCGGGGGTGGCAACGTCGTTAAGGCGGCGGTAGTCGCCACATGGGCGCCAGCCGCTCCCCGGCTTCGGTACGATGTGTAGTGGCGAAGCCCACGCGCTATCGGAGCGCCGCACGATGCCGAGGTGTTCCAAAGCGTCGAACTCGGCTTTGGCCACGGCGAGCTTGGCTGGGTCGAGACGGCGGGCTCTGGCGTAGACCGGCGGGCCCGTAGTTGGTATGTGGTGCTCGATACCATGTCGTACCGCGACGGCCGAAAACGTCGGCCGCGTGAGGGCCGGGAACTCCACGAGCAGGCGAGCAAACTCGTTCGCCGCCGGGAGGGCACATGCTAGCTCGGTCGGCGCGGAGCTGCTCAACGTGCATGCCAGGGAGCTGAAGGTCTCGGCGTTGACGAGGCGACGCCGTTTGACGTCAACCAGCAGCCCGTGTGCGTAGAGGAAGTCGGCGCCCAGCAGAGCCATGGGCACGCTTGCGGTCACAAAAGTCCAATGAAAGCGCTGGCTGCCGAAGCAGAGGGTGACGTTGCGCGGGCCGAAGGTGCGGATGGCCGATCCGTTGGCCGCCACCAAGGAGGGGCCGCAAACCGCGGACTGCCTGTCCTGATCGGAGGTGGGTATGACGCTCAGTTGGGCGCCGGTGTCACACAGGAAGCGCCGTCCGGACGCTTTGTCCCTGATAAAAAGTAAGTTGCCCGTGTGGCCGGCGCTCATGGCTGGTAATGAACGCCGGCCCGGCCGTTTCCCGACTTGCCGAAAGTGCACGGGGGTCGGCATGTCCGGGCCTTTTGTCCGAACCTGGCATGGTAGTAACACCATGCCTGGTCAGGTGTAGGTCCCGGTCGTCGTGTTGGAGGCGGACGGCGCGGCGTAGCGGCCGCCAATTGCGCCGGCAGTTCGGCCGCCGACCGTGCCGGGTGCTCGGGTGCCATGGGCGTTGCTTCGGACGGCGGCGGGCTCCAGGTCGCTGCCCCGATGCGTTGGCCTGCCGAGGAGATCTTGTCGGCTTCCCTGGCGAGGGCGCGGGGATCCGTGATCTGCGTGCTTGCCAGGGCAAGGCGTACCTGGCTAGGCAGCTGACGGAGGAACAGCTCTTGAAAAAGAAAATCCTGGGTCGTGCTCCCCGAGCAATGAGAGCATGTAATCCATTCGCTCGGACGGGCGCGTGTCGCCGAGCTCGGGCAGGTCGAGCAGGCGCCGTGCGCGTTCCGCCGATGAGAGGGCGAAAGCGTCGAGGAGGAGCTTCTTGATCGTGCCGTACTTGTCAGCGGCTGGCGGGTGCTGAAGGAGGCTGAGGGCGCGGGCCGCGGTGGCTGAGCCGAGTGCTGCTACCACATGATGGAAGTGGGTGTCGTCGGCGGTGATGCCTCGCAGGGCGAACTGGGAGTCCGCCTGGGCGAACCAAACCGCCGCGTGAGCCTCCCAGAAGGTAGGCAGTTTGAGGGCAACTGCCATGTCCATGTCGGTAGGTCACCAATGAAGGAGCTGTGCTCCAACTTGAATCGAAAGAATGGACGCGACAAAAAGCTGGAATTCGTCCGAGTTTCTTTATTGCATCAAATCAACTCGGGTACTCTGAAAAGCCCGTTTATCGGGCAGCATTATATACAAGCACTCAAATATCTCATGCCGGAGCGTTTGCCCTTAAAAGGCGCGACTGGGCATGTCCGGGAGACCTGGGCGAGTCTGGACATGCCCGGGAACTGCGAGACTGGGTGTCGCCGGACGGGCTGGGCGTGCCTGGACATGCCCGGGAATGGCGAGACTGGGTGTCACCGGACGGGCTGGGCGAGCCCCGGAAAGGCGAGTCCGGGCATGCCCGGGAAAGGCGAGACTGAGCGTCTCCGGGCGGTCTGGGCGAGTCCGGCACAGCGATCGCTCCGTGGTTGCGTCCTCGGCAGGTGTAAGGCGATTGTGTATGTTCAGCGGCAACCGCTACAACATCACTGTTCATATCGGTAAATAATATGACCCTACTGCAAAGCCGCAATGAGCCGGTGAAGCCAAAGCCTCTTGCCACTATTTTACCCATCACTATGGCATCAGTAGGTTAGGTAGTTGGTAGTAGGTAGGTGTAGTACGTACCGTACCTGGTAAGACTTGGTAAAAAAGAGCAGACAGTCCTCCCCAATACCTACATACAATAAATGTCAGAAGAAGCTTAAGGAATTATAGGATGTTCTAGCTTAGGGCCTATTTGAAGAAATTTTAACTGGGCTTAATATACGTTTTCACAGTATGTGTGTAGTCTTCTAACTTCAGTCGCTGTCAGGACTGGTTCTCTCCGGGCACTGCGGCTTCCCCCACCAGAAGAAGTTAGCTTGCAGTAAGATCAGTGCCGACAGATCAGACGATAGCGCCGTTTCAATGGCAATGTGTGACGATCGTGAATCAAACCATGTTGATAGCGCTGATTGGCTGACCTAAGCTGATCGCTGATTGGTCAGCTCACAAAATTTCACAAATTCAGACCTAAAATGACACCATTTGTATTCTGGATGAGATTAAAATTGATAAAATTTACTTCTTGATTAATTCGGTGAATTCAGTCTCAACTTCGGATATTTCCGGCCGTGAAAAACTATCCCCTACGGCCGCGAGATTTCTAAAAAATAATTCTTCGTCAATTTTGGAAAAAATTGACGCCGTTTTCAGCCTCCAAAACGCTTAATAAGCTTTTTTGAAATATTTTTTCACGATTTGGTGACGATTTGGTGACGATTTGGTGTTTGGTGACGATTTTCGTTGAAGATAACGAGGTTGGTCTTAAAGTATTTTAATTACACATTAGAGGTGCATTAGATTGTGAATCAAACAAAGACGGGTGGAACAAACTCCTATTTAACTTTTTCTCAAATTTTTTATGCATACTTCCGCATCCGGACGATGGCGGCCTCCATTGAGTGACTTGGTTTTAGAAATATTTTTTCAAATGCTCGAATCTCATTGGTTCCAGTGTTTGGTGACGATTTTTGTTGAAGATAACGAGGTTGGTCTTAAAGTATTTTAATTACAAGTTAGAGGTGCATAAGATTGTGAATCAAACAAAGACGGGTGAAACAAACTCCTATTGAACCTTTTTCAATTCGTTATGCATACTTCCGCATCCGCAAGATGGCGGCCTCCATTGAGCGATTTGGTGCGTCACAGCTTTGGAATTCTCAAGCCAAGGGATCCAGCATAATCTGGTTTTCAACATAATACGTACGCGTTTATTCACAACACCGGCTTCGCCGGCTATTATTCCATCGTGCTTGGAAAAACTGGAAAATTGGAAAACTTGGAAAAATTGGAAAAACAATACAGCCTATTTTACTCCCAGGGGTCCCAGAAATACCCACCCAAAATATCGGTGCGATCGGTTGAGCCGTTTTTGCGGTACCTTCGAACGGACGGACGGACATTTGGTGAATTATAGTAAGATATATATCGTTTTTTTGCGTGGAAAGGGGGATGAGGGGTCCATCAATACAATGTGGTAATTGTAGCATTAATCGTGTGTTTCGAGTAGGTTAGATTGCCATTTAACAGGGACATGGTCGAGTAAATCGTTTTCTTACATGTGACGCTGAGGAGGCAGCCGGTGTAATTTATAGACATGACAGCCAGGGTCACAAATGTTATGCGTAAAAAGTTCTTATTTGCAGGCAAGTGAGGAATTCCTGTCAAGAAAAGTGTCACATGCTCCAAAATGGCCGATCACGATTTCTCTGGCCGATGTGTGGAAGCCATGGTGGAGTAGTGTGCTGTGGAGCCCATAAGAATGCAATGGGTTTATTTTTATTGGAGCTGCCCCGTGGGAGGCATAGCTTTGAGGAGGATTTCGCACAGAAGTACGAAGAGGAGCCGAGAGAAGAAACACAACATATAAACTGTTTGTGTCCATTCTTTATGTGTGTGTCTTCTCCCTAACCCTAACAATCCTAATGATAATATACCAATACCAGCGTGCAGGACTTGAGGGTGAAGAAGATAACCTTGCCAAGTCTCGCCAGACGACGAGACTGGATTGGCCACGCACCATGTTGTAAATATTTGAAAGGAGGCTTCAAAACACCTGCCAGTGTTTTATTCTCATATTCTTCCACAAATCTCTGTGGTCACCTCCTCAAACTCCAGAAGAGGTCCATAATATCCATTCCCAAAAACTTTTTTGCTAACCGCGTAACTAACAAGTTTAATAATATACCAGAGAAAGTGGCTTCCGCTGAAACAGAGGCACTTAAGAGAATCCTGAGATCCTTGCCCACAGACTAAAGGGATGATAGATGGATACCAATAAGCCTGGTATTGGCTTAATGGTTAAGGTGGCGAACTTGAGATCTAAGATTTTTGAGTTTGAGCCCCTGTCGAGCCATTGAAATAACACGAGGTAGGTTGACTCAGCCAGTCATCCTTCTGAGGTCGGCAAAATGAGTACCGCTTCTTGGTAACAGGGGCTCTGCATTAGCAACAGAGCCGCTCTTCCAGAAAATGATGCGACCCACAGCCAAACAGCAACTCAGTATTTAATGTACAAGAAAACAAACACGACATAATAACAATAACCAAAGCTTTTTGTGCTGCACTCCTCAAGGCGATTAAGAGCAAAGAGACCGGAATATGTGAGAGATCGTGTATTTATAAGCATGTCTATGTGACAGCGACACCGATTGGTTCATCAGTCATGACATAATTGGTATTCTGACCGACCATTGGTTGACTCAGTCACCATTATCCCTGGCTCCGATTGGCTGGAGCGGAGTTGTTAGTGATGATTCACCATTTGTATCAGTACCTTGGAGGGAGGGGGAATGTGGTTCCCCCAAAGCTGGGGACTCACAATTTCCTTTTGACGACACAATGTAGGGTCCGTGTAATGGATGAAGGTTGTATCTAACATACGTAGATGTAACATACTCCGACCTCGGCTCAATATCTTGAACATATCTGCATTGTACTGGTCTGCACAATCAAGGTTGTCATCCAAGTGACATGAAATGGCAGAAGAAGAAGAATAAATGGTCGACCTTCTTGCATGTTTGTACCATTTGAGTCCTCACTCCCAAGTTATTTCCTCGAATCGCCATGGACATGCTGTTTGGTACGAAAAGTCAACCTTTTGGTTGTATGGCCCACGTACCGAGCTTCAAATCGGCACTTAAACTCATGTGTACCATTGCTGATTTGTGAGGTGGGCAGCACATCCTTGTTGACTGACGTGATCAGACGGCGAGAGGTGAAGATTACTCGAGGTTGCACAGCCAGGTACGTGTTTGATACCACATGTTTGATTTGTTATTCAAACCTTCGTGATGATTGTCCTTTCCCTGGCATCCTGATATATACCGGACATTTGTCAGGACCGATATTGTGTTCCTGTGTTGTGTTGAGAAACTTGGGCACATATCTCTTGATTATTTCTTCATTATTTCTCCAAAATAACCTCATAGATTGGGTCCTGGTGTCCGACCGTCCGTACATATGTCCGTTAACATTTGACTAAAAATCTTCTCATAAACTACCTGACCGATATAGACCAAAGTTGGTATGGTGCATCAGGACAGCAAGGTCTCATGGGGTTGTGCTCCCCATCTGTATGCGCCCCCTATAAAGGGTTGTTAAAGGAATTTTGGCCCAAATATTGGTATTTTATTCACAAATTTTCTTCTCCGAAACCGCCGGAGATATCCAGACCAAACTTGCCACGAGGCATCGGGACCATGCCCTAACCCTCCATTGTGCTCCTCATGGTAATATCTTTCCCGGGAAGGGGGTTACCGGGTCCCTCCGCTAATTCCTCATATTCACTGAAACATGTCTTTCTCACAAACTACATGACCGATATGGACCAAATTTGGTACAATACATTAGAACAGTAAGGCCTCATGGGGTTCTGCTCCCCATCCGGCTCTGCCCCCTAAAAGAGGCTGAATAGGGGGGTTTCTCCTCAAATTCAGGTAATTTATTTCAAAATCTTCTCAGAAACCATGGGGAAATATCCTTCAGTCCACCACGGTGCTATTTTTGTATTATTCACACGATGTGAGTCTTCTCTCATCCCTCTCTTCTCTCGTGCTTCTGTTTTTGCGTCCTTCCCTCTATCATTCCTGTCACTTTGCTGGGTTGCTCGTATCAATTATTTTATTCTCCTTCACACTTTGCCAATTGTTTCTTGTGTGCGGTCATCTTAGGCATTCGATCTTTGCTGAGTCTTTCAGCTCCATCCTTTCGCTCTCTTCAGCTCCATCTTCTCACTCTGTATCTGCACACCTTCGCTTTCAGTTCCCAAGTCGGTAGCTCTGTCACTGAACCATCTGTCCCATCTATGAGGCTCGGGCACCCTGTCAGGAGACACATTCAATATGTGCTGCGAGCGACATCTCTGCACCGCAGGGAAACACCGGGGCATTGGCTGTGTAAGGTACAGGAGGGGCGCAAGCTCGGAGGATCCCTGCTTCAGTCATGACGTGGGAGCCAGAGGAAACAAGTGGAAGGTGTGCATGGTGTCCGTCTTTCCCCATCTATTTCTCTGCATCTTCATCACCAATCAATCATCCCATCATTCTTTGCCAATCACTCATCTCTCCTTTCCAGATTGGATGAATGATGCTGGCATACATACTGTAGAGTGTTAAGTCATTTCAGATAAGGATCCGAGGGCGGGACTATCGCGTATGGGATAAGGGGAATGTACGAGTGCTGTAATTATTGTACATATATGCCATTTCATTGTTTCATCTACCTGCAAATACCTGCTTGGCCTGCCGTTATAAATACTTGCATTTTTGTTACAGGCTATGAAGCCATTTCTTTAAGAAACCTTGTGTTGACCTATTCTGTCCATTCTGATGGGGACATAAGACTGCTGAGGTCTTTAGCCAGCTCAGATTTGTTATCTAAGTTCAATCTCAGATGTGGTTGGTTCCGCTCGTCTGACTACTAAGGTCTGTCACATAATCGCTGGGATGGTTCCCCTTTTGCCTCACTTAACTCACTGATATGGTAAACCGACCTTGGGCGGGAAGATCCGGCCAGATTTGACAGTTGCAAACGGCGTCCATCTTAGTCTCGTAGACTTGACATCCTGTTTTCTGGATTTCACAGTCACCTGCGTCCCTGTAATTTTGCCATCACCTCTTTCCCCGTAATAAGAGGCTATTAAAGATAACCCAGGACTACGTGAACTTGTACACGTCTCTAATAAGTTCGAACACCTCTAAGTAGTTTTGTTAATGTAAGCCACCTTCTTGATGGAGGAAGTGACGTCAATCGTCGGAAGGATCTAACAGCTACATACAGTAGTGCAGAAATGTAGACGCTTTAAGTTGAAGAGAACATCATGATATTGTCTGGAGATAAGGAATGTTGAGAATTTGGGATAGATACACAGCTGCAATATCCATGAAAGTATGAAAACTCCAAATGAAGCTTATTGTAAATTTAAAGTACTTGTTTTTAAAGCAACCATCCATTTGCCTTGACATGATTGGTCAAAATGCCCAAAGTTCATTAGGGTTGCATTCCACAAAATAGAGAAAGGGCAACTATGAAAGAATCATATTTGCCAAGAGCTGAGAAACATTCCAATTTGAGATGGGATGGTACGTTTGGTATTCACATTTGAGCTGGGATGGCTTGTTTGGCATTCCCATTTGAGATGGAATGGCTTGTTTGGCATTCCCATTTGAGATGGGATGGCTTGTTTGGCATTCCCATTTGAGATGGGATGGTTTGTTTGGCATTCCCATTTGAGATGGGATGGCTTGTTTGGCATTTCCATTTGAGCTGGGATGGCTTGTTTGGCATTTCCATTTGAGATGGGATGGTTTGTTTGGCATTCCCATTTGAGATGGGATGGTTTGTTTGGCATTCCCATTTGAGATGGGATGGCTTGTTTGGCATTTCCATTTGAGCTGGGATGGCTTGTTTGGCATTTCCATTTGAGATGGGATGGCTTGTTTGGCATTCCCATTTGAGATGGGATGGTTTGTTTGGCATTCCCATTTGAGATGGGATGGCTTGTTTGGCATTCCCATTTGAGATGGGATGGTTTGTTTGGCATTCCCATTTGAGATGGGATGGCTTGTTTGGCATTCCCATTTGAGATGGGATGGCTTGTTTGGCATTCCCATTTGAGATGGGATGGCTTGTTTGGCATTCCCATTTGAGATGGGATGGTTTGTTTGGCATTTCCATTTGAGATGGAATGGTTTGTTTGGCATTCCCATTTGAGCTGGGATGGCTTGTTTGGCATTCCCATTTGAGCTGGGATGGCTTGTTTGGCATTACAATTTGAGCTGGGAAGGCTTGTTTGGCATTCCCATTTGAGCTGGGATGGCTTGTTTGGCATTCCCATTTGAGCTGGGATGGCTTGTTTGGCATTACAATTTGAGCTGGGATGGCTTGTTTGGCATTTCCATTTGAGCTGGGATGGCTTGTTTGGCATTCCCATTTGAGATGGGATTGTTTGTTTGGCATTCCCATTTGAGCTGGGATGGCTTGTTTGGCATTCCCATTTGAGATGGGATTGTTTGTTTGGCATTCCCATTTGAGATGGGATTGTTTGTTTGGCATTCCCATTTGAGCTGGGATGGCTTGTTTGGCATTCCCATTTGAGCTGGGATGGCTTGTTTGGCATTTCCATTTGAGCTGGGATGGCTTGTTTGGCATTCCCATTTGAGCTGGGATGGCTTGTTTGGCATTTCCATTTGAGCTGGGATGGCTTGTTTGGCATTCCCATTTGAGATGGGATTGTTTGTTTGGCATTCCCATTTGAGCTGGGATGGCTTGTTTGGCATTCCCATTTGAGATGGGATTGTTTGTTTGGCATTCCCATTTGAGCTGGGATGGCTTGTTTGGCATTCCCATTTGAGATGGGATTGTTTGTTTGGCATTCCCATTTGAGCTGGGATGGCTTGTTTGGCATTCCCATTTGAGATGGGATGGTTTGTTTGGCATTCCCATTTGAGCTGGGATGGCTTGTTTGGCATTTCCATTTGAGCTGGGATGGCTTGTTTGGCATTTCCATTTGAGCTGGGATGGCTTGTTTGGCATTTCCATTTGAGCTGGGATGGCTTGTTTGGCATTTCCATTTGAGATGGGATGGCTTGTTTGGCATTCCCATTTGAGATGGGATTGTTTGTTTGGCATTCCCATTTGAGTTGGGATGGCTTGTTTGGCATTTCCATTTGAGCTGGGATGGCTTGTTTGGCATTCCCATTTGAGCTGGGATGGCTTGTTTGGCATTCCCATTTGAGCTGGGATGGCTTGTTTGGCATTCCCATTTGAGCTGGGATGGCTTGTTTGGCATTCCCATTTGAGAAGGGATTGTTTGTTTGGCATTTCCATTTGAGCTGGGATGGTTTGTTTGGAATTCCCATTTGAGATGGGATTGTTTGTTTGGCATTCCCATTTGAGCTGGGATGGCTTGTTTGGCATTCCCATTTGAGATGGGATGGCTTGTTTGGCATTTCCATTTGAGCTGGGATGGCTTGTTTGGCATTCCCATTTGAGCTGAGATGGCTTGTTTGGCATTCCCATTTGAGATGGGATTGTTTGTTTGGCATTTCCATTTGAGCTGGGATGGCTTGTTTGGCATTTCCATTTGAGCTGGGATGGCTTGTTTGGCATTTCCATTTGAGCTGGGATGGCTTGTTTGGCATTTCCATTTGAGCTGGGATGGCTTGTTTGGCATTCCCATTTGAGATGGGATTGTTTGTTTGGCATTTCAATTTGAGCTGTGATGGCTTGTTTGGCATTCCCATTTGAGCTGGGATGGCTTGTTTGGCATTCCCATTTGAGCTGGGATGGCTTGTTTGGCATTCCCATTTGAGCTGGGATGGCTTGTTTGGCATTCCCATATGAGATGGGATTGTTTGTTTGGCATTCCCATTTGAGCTGGGATGGCTTGTTTGGCATTCCCATTTGAGATGGGATGGCTTGTTTGGCATTCCCATTTGAGCTGGGATGTCTTGTTTGGAATTCCCATGTGAGCTGGGATGGCTTGTTTGGCATTCCCATTTGAGCTGGGATGGCTTGTTTGGCATTCCTATTTGAGCTGGGATGGCTTGTTTGGCATTCCCATTTGAGATGGGATTGTTTGTTTGGCATTTCAATTTGAGCTGTGATGGCTTGTTTGGCATTCCCATTTGAGCTGGGATGGCTTGTTTGGCATTCCCATTTGAGCTGGGATGTCTTGTTTGGAATTCCCATTTGAGCTGGGATGGCTTGTTTGGCATTCCCATTTGAGCTGGGATGGCTTGTTTGGCATTCCCATTTGAGTACTTCAGCAAAGTTGGAGGACAAAATAGAGTCTGATTGCTCTGCACGTTGAAGCTCCTGCACTTTAAAAAGACACATTCACACTAAGAGGTGTTGGCATGTCACATCTTCAAATACACAGGGCAATCAATTAGGTATAAATAGGCCTTCATAAAGAAGCACGTGATCAAAGTCTCCAAGGAAAGACAAAAGTCACAATTACTTTATTTAATTTTGTTTGTTTTCAATATTTTTTCACAATAATGTTCCAAGAAATCTAAGTTAAAAGTCATAAAGACATGTTTTTTTTTCTGAAGTGCTTTATTGATGAATATTCTTGCATCATTCCGAGGTCACGAAGCTGAAAATAAAACTTTATCCGCGAGGATATCCCATTTCAAAAAGTAACCAAAGATAAATATAAAGCACAATATGGATGAAGGTCACTGGGCAAGAAACAAACCCCGCAGCAAAACAAGGTAATGATTATGCGCCACCTGGTGGTTAACAGGCCACAACGCATTTATGTAAACGATGGATTACCATGAGGCTGTCCCTGGAAAAAACGTTCTGGAGAAATCCATGAAAAAAACTCGATAGACGTTCTATACAACCTGACGACTTAGATTATACACTAATTTAGGACCAAATTCTATAGAATCTGTCCGTAGAAATTCTTTATATTTATATTGATGATTTATAGAATCTCTCCATAGAAATTCTATAGTACAACATCAATTATACATAGACAGATTATATAGTAGACCATCTACATACATATTATATAGACAGGTTAAATAGACAATCTACATACATTTTATATACTAGGGCATTGCCCGTACTATATCTATATCTAAAATTATATCCCCCCCCTCTATTTACATGAAATGGTTTGGTCCAAAGCGAACGGCTTGCGAGTGGTGACAATCCCCCCCCCTCTATTAACATGCAATGGTTTGGTCCAAAGCGAACGGCTTCCGGAGTTTGGTAAAGAAATCGCCATCGCGTGCACAAACGCGCAGGAAAGCGAATGAATCGCAAATTCGGTTTTATTAGTTTTAAAACATAGTTTAACGCCAACATAGTTTGCAAACGTGAAATAAATGAATACGCTGTCAAATGTGCCATCCGAGGCAGAGTGTGTCCTCCACGTTCGGCACACGCGATCGTTCGCTGCTCTCTGATTGGTTGAATCGTTTTTTGGACATAGCTCGGTAAGTAATTGTCCGATTAATATGAAACCTTGAAAAGGCACATCCTCGGGTCCCCAGCAATATACCTGGCAAGTTAAAAGTATATCGGACCCGTGGTTGTCGAGAAACAGCGGTCACAGACAAACAGACGTACAGACGTACAAACGTACAAACAGAGATTACTGGAATTATAGATAGATACAGGTTATATAGACCATCTACATACATTTTATATAGACAGGTTATAGAGACCATCTATATACATATTATATAGACAGGTTATATAGACCATCTACATACATTTTATATAGACAGGTTATATAGACCATCTATATACATATTATATATTGAAGGAACTGCGCTCCAACGCGAGTCGAAAGAATTGACGCGACCAAAGACGGAATTCGTCCGAGTTGCTTTATTGAAACAAAACAGCTCAGGTATTCTGACAAGCCCGTTTATCGGGCAGCAATATATATACACATTTATGTCGGGAAGTTTGCCCGGCAAAAGCTATACCGGGCATGCCCGGGTATCAAGGGCGAGCCTTGGAAAGGCGAGTCTGGACCTGCCCGGGCGTGTTTGGCTGCGGCCTGGCAAGTCGAGGCTGGGCGTGCCCGGGCGCTCTGGACGAGCACTGGAAAAGCGAGAGCGGGCATGCCCGGACGCTCTGGGCGAGCCCTGGAAAGGCGATAGCGGGCATGCCCGGACGCTCTGGGCGAGCCCTGGAAAGGCGATAGCGGGCATGCCCGGACGCTCTGGGCGAGCCCTGGAAAGGCGAGAGCGGGCATGCCCGGGAAAGACGAGACCGGGCGTGCCCGGGAGGTTCGGGCGTGCCCGGGAACAGTGAGTCCGGGCATGCCCGGGAGAGGCGCGTCTGGCCGTGTTCTGGCCGGTGCAAGGCGATTGTGTGCATCCAGCGGTAACCGCTACACACGCCCCTCCAGAATCGACCTGCACCGGCAGGGTCAATTTAAGGGGGGTCTGGATGACCCGGCCGAAGCGACCCCTGGAGGGTCGTGGGGAGGGGTCCGACGTGGTGGTGGGTGGTCGAGCGGGGGGAACTGTGGACGGGGGGCGGCCTCGCCGCGGAGGAAGGGCCAACCGTGGTGGTCGGTCGACGTCCATGTGCGCCGGTTTGAGGCGGTCCACAGAAATCCGGTCCGGCCGGCCGCCGAAGTCGACGATGAAAGACTTGTCGCCCCGTCGCAGGACCCGGAAGGGCCCGTCGTACGGCGGCCGGAGTGGCCCCCGGTGCGCGTCATGACGCACAAAGACGTACTCCGCTGTGCGAAGCGCCGGGGGGACGTAGGACTGGGGGCCACCGTGGTGGGACGTCGGCACGGGGGCAAATCGTCGGGCGGCCTCCTGGAGGTCCGAGCGCTGGCGAGCGGCGGACCAGGGACTGGTAGGGTCGGGCACGAATTCGCCCGGGACGCGGAGCGGCTGGCCGTAGACGAGCTCGGCGGCGGACGCCTGGAGGTCTTCCTTGGGGGCCGTGCGAAGGCCCAAAAGGACCCACGGCAGCCGGTCGGCCCAACCGTCGTCCTGAAGGCCGGCCATGAGTGCGGCCTTCATGGAGCGGTGAAACCGCTCGCACAACCCATTGGCTTGGGGGTGGTAGGCCATGGTGCGGTGCAGCGTGACCCCCAACGAACGGGCGACCGCACCCCAAAGCTCAGACGTGAAAGGTGGGCCGCGGTCGGACGAGATGTCCGCTGGTGCGCCGAAGCGCGCGACCCAGGTGGCGATGAACGCCTGCGCCACGTCGGCGGTGGTGGTGGAGGCGAGGGGCACGGCCTCCGGCCACCTGGTGGTCCTGTCCACCATGGTGAGCAGGTGGGTGAACCCCCGCCAGGGGGGCAGGGGACCCACCAGGTCCACGTGGACGTGGTCGAAACGCCGTTCAGGCACGGCGAAAGGTGCCAGCGGGGCCTGGGTGTGGCGGTGGACCTTGACCCGCTGGCAGGCCGTGCAGGCGTTGGCCCAGTCGCGGATGTTTCGTCGAAGGCCGTGCCAGACGAAACGAGCCGACACCAGCTTCTGAGAAGCTTTCCGGCCCGGGTGAGAAAGGCCGTGGATGGAGGCGAAGATGCGGCGCTGCCAGGAAACGGGCACGATGGGGCGAGGCTGGCCCTGGGAGACGTCGCAGAGCAGGACGGTGCCCGCGAAGGGAATGTCGGCCAGGCGGAGGCCCGTGTCCGCCGCACGGAGTGCCTGCACCGAGGCGTCGGTGGTCTGGTCGGCCGCCATGAGCGCGAAGTCCACGCCGAGGTGGACCGCGTTCGCGCTGGCCCGAGAAAGACAGTCGGCCACGGCGTTGTCTTTGCCGGCGACGTGCCGGATGTCCGTGGTGAACTCCGACACGGCGGAGAGGTGGCGCTGCTGGCGGGCCGACCACGGCTCCGTGACATTAGCCATTGCATAGACCAACGGCTTGTGGTCGACGAAAGCCGTGAACGGGCGGCCCTCCAGGAGGTGTCGGAAATGGCGAACGGCCAGGAATAGCCCGAGCAGCTCGCGGTCGAATGTGCTGTAGTTTAACTCGTTCGGCCGGAGTTGCCGGCTGAAAAAAGCGAGTGCCTGCCAAACCCCGTCCACCCATTGCTCATGGACGGCGCCCACCGCGTAGTTGGAGGCGTCCGTAGTGAGGGCGATGGGCGCGTTGAGCACCGGGTGAGCCAGCAGCGTTGCGTCGGCGAGGGCCCGTTTGGCGCTGGCGAAGGCCGCGTCCATGGCCGCGGACCAAACAATGGCATGCTTGGCCGGCTTGCCCCGGAGGGCCTCGTAAAGGGGCCGCATGAGCTGAGCAGCGCGGGGCACGAATCTGTGATAAAAATTCACCATGCCGAGGAACTCTTGGAGGGCCTTGATGGAACGGGGACGCGGGAACGTGGTGATGGCCTCGACCTTGGTCGGCAGCGGCACGGCCCCGGTCTTGGTGATGCGGTGGCCCAAAAAGTCAACGGTCGTCGCGCCGAAGTGGCATTTGACCGGGTTGACAATTAAGCCGTGCTCGCTGAGGCGACCGAACAGTGTTCGGAGGTGGAGGAGGTGCTCGGCGCGGGACGTGCTGGCGACGAGGATATCGTCCAGATAGACGAAAAGAAATGGCAGGTCGCGCAGCACGCCGTCCATCAAGCGCTGGAACGCCTGGGCCGCGTTCTTGAGGCCAAACGGCATCAGCAAAAATTCGAACAGGCCGAACGGCGTGATGATGGCCGTCTTCGGGACGTCGGCCGCCCGGACAGGTACCTGGTGGTAGCCCCGTATCAGGTCAATTTTCGAAAAGATGACCCGTCCCGCCAAACGGGCGGAAAAGTCCTGAATATGCGGGATCGGGTACCTGTCGGGGGTGGTAGCGTCGTTGAGACGGCGGTAGTCGCCACACTGGTGCCATCCACCCCCCGGCTTTGGCACGATGTGCAGTGGCGAGGCCCACGTGCTATCGGAGCGCCGCACGATGCCGAGGTGCTCCAACGCGTCGAACTCAGCCTTCGCCACGGCGAGCTTGGCCGGGTCGAGGCGGCGGGCCCTGGCGTAGACCGGCGGGCCCGTAGTGGGTATGTGGTGCTCGATCCCGTGCCGCACCGCGACGGCCGAAAACGTCGGCCGCGTGAGGGCCGGGAATTCCGCGAGCAGGTGAGCGAACTCGTTCGCTGCCGGGAGGGCGCACGCCAGTTCGGTCGGCGCGGAGCTGCTCATCGTGCACGCCAGGGAGCTGAAGGTCTCGGCGTTGACAAGGCGACGACGTTTGACGTCGACCAGCAGCCCATGCGCGCAGAGGAAGTCAGCGCCCAGCAAAGCCATGGGGACGCAGGCGGTCACAAAAGTCCATTGAAAACGCTGGTTGCCGAAGCAGAGGGTGACGATGCGTGGGCCGAAAGTGCGTATGGCCGAGCCATTAGCAGCGACCAAAGAGGGGCCGCAAACGGCGTCCCGCCTGTCCTGCTCGGAGGCGGGTATGACGCTCAGTTGGGCGCCGGTGTCACACAGGAAACGCCGCCCAGACGCTTTGTCCCGAATAAACAGCAAGTTGCCCGAGTGGCCGGCGCTCATGGCTGGGAATGAACGCCGGCCCGGCCGTTTCCCGACCTGCCGAAAGTGCACGGGGGCCGGCACGTCCGAGCCTTGTGTCCGAACCTGGCGTGGTAATAACACCACGCCCGGTCAGGTGGAGGCCCCGGCCGTCGTGTCGGAAGCGGGCGGTGCGGCGTGGCGGCCGCCAGTTGCACCGGCAGTTCGGCCTCCAACCGCGCAGTGCGCTCGGGTGTCCTGGGCGTCGCCTCGGACGGCGGCGGGCTCCAGGTAACCGCGCCGATGTGCTGGCCCGCCGAGGAGATCTTATCGGCTTCCCTGGCGAGGGTGCGGGAATCCGTGATCAACGTGCCAGCCAGGGCGAGGCGTACCAGGTGAGGCAGCTGGCGAAGGAACAGCTCGCGGAACAGAAAATCCGGAGAGTGCTCACCGAGCAACGAGAGCATATAGTCCATGCGCTCGGACGGGCGCGTGTCGCCGAGCTCGGGCAGAGCGAGCAGGCGCCGTGCGCGTGCTGCCGGTGAGAGGGCGAAAGCGTCGAGGAGGAGTGTCTTCAGCGCGTCGTATTTGTCAGCAGCCGGCGGGTGCTCGAGGAGGCTCAAGGCGCGGCCGCGGTGGCGGAACCGAGCGCCACCACAACATGGTGGAAGCGGGTGTCGTCCGCGGTGATGCCTCGCAGGGCGAACTGAGAGTCTGCCTGAGCGAACCAAACAGCCGCGTGAGCCTCCCAGAAGGTAGGCAGTTTAAGCGTCACTGCCGTATCCATGTCGGTAGGTCACCAATGAAGGAACTGCGCTCCAACGCGAGTCGAAAGAATTGACGCGACCAAAGACGGAATTCGTCCGGGTTGCTTTATTGAAACAAAACAGCTCAGGTATTCTGACAAGCCCGTTTATCGGGCAGCAATATATATACACATTTATGTCGGGAAGTTTGCCCGGCAAAAGCTATACCGGGCATGCCCGGGTGTCAAGGGCGAGCCTTGGAAAGGCGAGTCTGGACCTGCCCGGGCGTGTTTGGTTGCGGCCTGGCAAGTCGAGGCTGGGCGTGCCCGGGCGCTCTGGACGAGCACTGGAAAAGCGAGAGCGGGCATGCCCGGACGCTCTGGGCGAGCCCTGGAAAGGCGATAGCGGGCATGCCCGGACGCTCTGGGCGAGCCCTGGAAAGGCGATAGCGGGCATGCCCGGACGCTCTGGGCGAGCCCTGGAAAGGCGAGAGCGGGCATGCCCGGGAAAGACGAGACCGGGCGTGCCCGGGAGGTTAGGGCGTGCCCGGGAACAGTGAGTCCGGGCATGCCCGGGAGAGGCGCGTCTGGCCGTGTTCTGGCCGGTGCAAGGCGATTGTGTGCATCCAGCGGTAACCGCTACAATATACAGGTTATATAGACCATCTATATACATATTATATATACAGGTTATATAGACCATCTATATACATATTATATAGACAGGTTATATAGACAATCTACATACATATTATATATACAGGTTATATAGACCATCTACATACATATTATATAGACAGGTTATATAGACCATCTACATACATTTTATATAGACAGGTTATATAGACCATCTATATACATATTATATATACAGATTATATAGACCATCTACATACATTTTATATAGACAGGTTATATAGACCATCTATATACATATTATATATACAGGTTATATAGACCATCTATATACATATTATATATACAGATTATATAGACCATCTATATACATTTTATATATACAGGTTATATAGACAATCTACATACATTTTATATATACAGGTTATATAGACCATCTATATACATTTTATATATACAGGTTATATAGACAATCTACATTTTTATATAGACAGGTTATATAGACCATCTATATACGTATTATATATACAGGTTATATAGACCATCTACATACATTTTATATAGACAGGTTATATAGACCATCTACATACATATTATATAGACAGGTTATATAGACAATCTACATACATTTTATATATACAGGTTATATAGACAATCTACATACATTTTATATAGACAGGTTATATAGACCATCTATATACATATTATATATACAGGTTATATAGACCATCTACATACATTTTATATAGACAGGTTATATAGACCATCTACATACATATTATATATACAGGTTATATAGACCATCTACATACATTTTATATAGACAGGTTATATAGACCATCTACATACATATTATATAGACAGGTTATATAGACAATCTACATACATATTATATAGACAGGTTATATAGACAATCTACATACATTTTATATATACAGGTTATATCGACAATCTACATACATTTTATATATACAGGTTCTATAGACCATCTACATACATTTTATATAGACAGGTTATACAGAGAATCTACATACATATTATATAGACAGGTTATATAGACAGGTTATATAGACCATCTACATACATTTTATATATACAGGTTCTATCGACCATCTACATACATTTTATATAGACAGGTTATATAGACAATCTACATACATATTATATAGACAGGTTATATAGACCATCTAATACATTTTATATAGACAGGTTCTATAGACCATCTGCATACATATTATATAGACAGGTTCTATAGACCATCTACATACACTTTATAGAGACAGGTTCTATAGACCATCTACATACATTTTATATAGACAGGTTATATTGTCAATCTACATACATTTTATATATACAGGTTATATGGACCATCTACATACATTTTATATAGACAGGTTGTATCGACAATGTACATACATTTTATATAGACAGGTTATATAGTCAATCTGCATACATTTTATATATACCGGTTATATGGACCATCTATATACATTTTATATAGACAGGTTATATAGACCATCTCCATACATTTTATATAGACAGGTTCTATAGACCATCTCCATACAATTTATATCATACCTTTTACATAGACATATTCTACAAACCATCTTCATACATTTTATGTCGACAAGTTCCATAGACCATCTACATACATTTTATATAGACAGGTTCTATAGACCATCGACATACATTTTATATAGACAGGCTCTATAGACTATCTACATACATTTTATATAGACAGGTTCTATAGAAGAACAACATTCTAACAAGAAGACGTCATGCGGAGCACGATACTTGCAAAATCTCCCCCCCCCCAAACTCTTCCCATTGATACAGCAAATTTTCCATTTCATCAAGATTAAAATTGACGATCTTGATCAAAGCTGGGGTCAACAGGATGAAAAGTGATGATTTTTCAGATGAAAAATGATGATTTTGGAAGTTTGACCTAGAGTTGACCTTTGACCTTTTGACCTCAACAATAGTTGTTTTCCCAATTCAGTGAGACTGTGTAATTGCTATTTAATTTTCAAGTCAATCGGAAGAAAATTGATGATTTTGGAAGTTTGACCTTCAGTTGACCTTTGACCTCAAAAATAGTATGTTTCCCAATTTAGTGGCTCGATATGCAAATGCTGTTCAATTTTCAAGTCAATCGGTTGAAAATTGACGGCTTTTCAGATGAAAATTGATGATTTTGAAAATTTGACCTTGAGTTGACCTTTGACCTATTGACCTCAAAATAGTTCATTTCCCAATTTACTGACTCAATATACATATGCTCTTCAATTTTCAAGTCAATCGGATTTAAAATGGCGATTTTAGAAAGTTGACCTCCAGTAGACCTTTGACCTTTGATCTCAAAAACAATAGCTTCTCAATTGGGACGACCTATACAACTTGGTGAAGTTTCATGATGATCGGTTTGGAATTGTGACCTGTAGGCCGGTGACAAACAAACAAACAGACAGACAGACAGAATCACAAACGCAACCGACCAATATAATTGAAAAATCTTTGATTTTGCAAGTAATAAATGCTATAGAACACCCATTCTCCTCAGAGTTCTATAGAATTCATGAGGTTCCATAATTATTATATTGAGTTCTGTAGAACTTTTACAGAACATTTATTGAAAGGGTGAGGTAACACTGCACTGCCACTGCTTGTCCCACAATATTATGATTCCACTGCAGCACTATCCAAA
>NC_136270.1:27773738-27886238 GCF_964187855.1 Myxine glutinosa | reverse complement strand
CAATTGACCTGACATTTTAAGAATTTGCATATTGGGTCCGAATTGGTTCACCAAACAAAAGCTAGCCGATTGCTTTTTTAGATCAAAAGGTAAAAGGTTAAGGTTGCATAAAATATCAACATGTCAGTCATGTCAATATGTCAGTCACATAAATATGTCAGTGAACCAATATCACCCAATTTGAATGTAATCTGTGTTCTGGCAATAAGGTAAAAAGTCAAGGTCACAAAATTGTCAATTTGCATATGATTGACTTGAAATTTGAGCAGGGTTTGCACATTGGGTCACTGAAGCCTATTGCTTTTGAGGTCAAAAGGTCATGGTCGCCTAAAATCATCAATCTTTCTGTATTTTTTTTTAAGCTGTTTTCGTAATGTTTAGCGTACAGAAGAAGAAGTCCGAATACAAAGCGGACGCGGAAGGGCTTTGCATTTTCTGATGCTTTCTAGTAACTTTTGCGCAAACAAAAATGTAAATAAATAAATAAACAGCACAGAGAAACAGCAGGGGATGACATTGACATGACACGTTTCTTCCAAAAAAAATGTTCTTAAAAGAAGTACATTTTGTTTTTTGTAAAAACAAGTTCAATGCAAGTAAGTTATAAACCAGGCTAGTGTTCTTTGAGCATTGCCCTCTGATTGAAGAGCTGAACTAAGAATATTTCCTTCTGAACGTGTTGAAATTATGTTTCCTGAAATGGATCCACATTTCACATATGCGATTTACCTCCAAAGTTTTAAATGTTTTTGTATGATCAACAATATTCGAGAAGCCCATAGTTTATGTTTCCCAACTAAATACAAATCAGACACATTTGAAGTCTGCATGAAAGATGGCAAGGAAGGAGAAAGGAGAGACCACCAAATCAAACCCTATATAGCTTTGGAAAGAAACAACCCAGCACGAAGTGGCTAACAATGATACGAGGTATCTGTGGGTATGTTTCCTTATCCAGTACAGTATTTTATGGCATTGTATCAATGACAAAATTCAGACAGGATACCACTTCACTACTGTCAGCATACCCAGCCAGTTAACACTGTTGCTTTGAGTCAACGTGCAAACAAGGAAACATGTTTTCACAAGGCCTCAAATTTGTTTTGAGAGACAGAACACATTCTCTTGGACAGGGGATCAGCGTTTTGCAGTCAAGTGAGAGTGTTTGCAACAAAGTGCCATTTCCTCTGTGCCAACAGATCATATGGCACTGCCCCGGTGAAGGAAGCCCTGTCATTTCTTATGAGTCACGCATATGTGTGTTAAATCGGATTGGAGTAAATTCAACATTTTTCGCCTCATGCAGACTATTGGTGGTAGAGATTTTCAACTCGATGAGTGATCAACTTTCTCAGAGAAAACAGCCATGGCGTATGAAGAGATTGAAATGGTGCATAAGTTTAGATTACATCCCAGCTCCCTCTTCTCTTTGCCCAACACACTCAACAATGGGCATGCTACTGCCCTTTTCTTAGCAGATGAAAGCTCTAAAACCTTAAACTAGAAAGCATCTGAAAATGCAAAGCCCGTCCACGTCCGTTTGTATTCAGACATATTCTTATTCCGTTTGCTCAAAATAACGAAAACAGTTTTTTTTTAAATGCAAAATGAAAATTGATGATTTTATGCATCCTTGACCTTTGACCTTTTGATCTAAAAACACCAATCAACTCCTACCTTTTGATTGGTGAACCAATTCAGTGACCCAATATGCAATTTCTTTAAATTTCAGGTGAATTGTGTGAAAGTTTGTGATTTTACACAACCTTGACCTTTGACCTTTTGATCTAAAAAAACAAAACAATCAGCTTGTAGCTTTTGATTGGTGAACCAATTCAGTGACCCAATATGCAAATTCTTTAAATTTCAGGTTAATCATGTGAAAATTGGTGATTTTACGCAACTTTGACCTTTGACCTTTTAATCTAAAAAAAACCAATCGGCTTGTAGCTTTTGATTGATGAGCCAATTCTGTGAGGCAATATGCAAATTTTTTTAATTTCAGGTTAATCAGGTGAAAATTGGTGATTTTACGCAACCTTGACCTTTGACCTTTTAATCTAAAAAAACAATCGGTTTGTAGCTTTTGATTGGTGAGCCAATTCAGTGAGCCAATATGCAAATTCTTAAAATTTCATATCAATCGGATGAAAATTGATTATTTTGTGATGTTGACCTTTGACCTTTTGACCTTTTGACCAAGTTATTAATTTGCCTTCTCCATATTCTCATAATAAAGCTTTGTTGAAAATTTGATGACAAAACTCAAATGGTAAATATAAATTTCAGGTCAATTGGATGAAAATTGATTATATGTCATGCTGACCTTTTAACAAAATTATTAATTGACCGTATTATCATAACTAGCAACGGTACCCGCCCTAATGGCTGGGCTTCAATTGGGAGGCCCAAATGAAAAGGCAAAATATCGGAAATTGAAGGCTTTTTAAATTTTAAACGATTCATATGAACATCCGTGAAATCATATCACATGTAAATCATCAAAATCTAAACAGTATTTGTAGAATTTCATTTAAAGCAACATCACTGTTCATATTAAAAAAAAAAAAAAAAATTGTTCATATTGTTAAATATTATTCCATCGTGTTTGGAAAAACTGGAAAATTGGGATAAAATTGGAAAAACAATATAGCCTGTTTTACTCCAGGGATCCCAGGATTACCCACCCAAAATTTCCTTGTGATCGTTTCAGCCGTTTTTGCGGTACCTGGGAACGGACGGACAGACGGAAATTTGGTGAATTATCATAATAAAGCTTTGGTGAAAATTTGATGACAATTGCTCAAATGGTAAAAAAAGGTTACGGCTCGGACAGACAGACAAACAGACAAACAGACACATATAAATGATTACATCATTTACTAATGATTACATCATTTACACCATCTCCTGCTGTGCATGGGACGAGCTAATAAGAGTATAGGACATTAGGACATTATCAGTGGGAAGATCTCAGGCATTCGACCGGGTGGCATCCTGCTCTGCTTGCCTAGCTTTGTTTCCTGCAGCATACAAGTTCACTTTCATACCTGATTTTCTGATATCCTCCCCTCATACAGTAAAATTGATGCTATCAAAGGAAACTCTCCTCAGTAGGTGATAAATGTTGCTTCTGGGACACCTCCGTTTAACATGGGAAATCCCTATCTAATGTCATTTACCCCCCTGTCTTTTTCAAAAATCATAAACACATCTATTTCTCCCTCTATGAACCTATAATCCTTCTCACCTTATGAACCTATAATCCTTCTCACCTTATGAACCTATAATCCTTCTCACCTTATGAACCTATAATCCTTCTCACCTTATGAACCTATGATTTTCTTCCTTTATGAACCTATAATCCTTCTAGCCTTATGAACCTATGATCCTTCTCACTGTAATTTTTACCCTATTCCCCCCACTGGCCCCTTAATGTAGTTCCTTAGACCACTCTACTAATGAGCCTATAAATATATTATCTCTTTCTAACTTTTTAAAGAGTTCCATTCTCCTATAGAACTCATCCCCATCAAGTATATTTATAAAGTATACAGGTTCCTTAACCTTTTGTTGTGAAAGTATAAAGTGGTATGTTTCACGGAGGGTTCTTGTTTGACCTCCTCCTCTCCCACATACCATTTTAAAATTATAATATTTATTATCCAATTGATAACCATTAAAGTTCTCACTCCACTCTAATATATTTTTCTTCCCACCCTCCATTACCTCACTTAACAAATGAATATGTTTATCCGTCTTGAGAACCTTCTGACCAGTGATTCTCTCAACCTCTTGAATCTGATATTTTTCACATTCGTTATGTTTTCCATTTATATACCAAGGTTGATTACACCTCCACTCTTTAGTCTGGTTGATACTTGGTTCTATCATTTATATAATAGTAAAAAAGGTGGCGGTAGCCCGTTAAAATCCCTAACCCCCCTTTTTAACTTATCACTTATATATATATCTTATCACTTATATATATCTTATCACTTATATATCTTATCACTTATATATCTTATCACTTATATCTTATCACTTATATATCTTATCACTTATATATCTTATCACTTACAGTATATACTTATATAACCATAAGGGAGACTATCAATTCCATTTTCTAAAATAAACCTCTTATCATCAAAAGCCCCCAATGCTTTCTTATTCACCTCTTCTGAATATAATTGATGTTTATAACTTCTTATTCCATTAATCTTTCTAAACTCTTCTTTCTTTGTTGTTAAACAGTTATAATAATCCTTAAAGTTTATTGTTTCTTTAATGACATTTTTCTTTACACGTTTTAACTTCTTATCAGTCTTTTCAACGTTATTCACAATGTATTTATAAGCATATGCCTTCGACCTCAATCCCACAAATTCACTCAAAACATTTCCTCCCAATTCATCCTTGAACTTTCCAATCACCTTTTTATTTTTAGAAGAGAACAACTCACTCTCTGGACTGTAATTACTTGTATCATAGATATTAATGTCCTTTTTCATGTCTGAATAAACATCATCAGTATTAATTTTCAAAATAAAACTATCAGTATCCATATACAACAATGACACATTATCCTTATACTTTGATTTTAGATTAATATAAAAGTAATCATACATTAATGACTTTGACAAGTCAAGAATTGATGTTCCAATGTAAATAGGTTTGTCCATTTCAATACTCTCTTTAACCAAATGGATCGCACAAAAGTTCTCAGTAAAGACCTCAGCTCTAGTAAAACTCGGTCTATTAATTAATTTTGATGCTTGTTCCCAAGATGTTGCTAGTCTGATATTTTGTCTTTTCCTCACATTCTCCATGGTCTTACCAAAGACCGCATTATTCATCAATTTATAAAAGTCTTTCTCAAAATCTGTTTTTGACTCTGTTCTTCTTTGTGTATTAAAATCAATGTACCCCTTTAACCAATGACTTTGATTGAACTTTAGAACCCTGTGGATCTTCTCTACTCTTAGACCTTTTGATAAATATTGTCGCAAATTTCTTTGGTGTAGTACATAATTTTTCTTGTTATATAATGTAGTAAGTAATTTTTCTGTTGATTCACCTATATCAAACGATCGTTGATAATCACTCAACCATTCTTTCTTTGGACTTTCTTTCTCACAAGCAAATGGAAGATCTTTATGTTTGATATGAAGTTCTTCAGGATATTTTAAATCGACCTCAAAATAATAACCAACCTTTGAATCATCCAATTCTTTTTGTGTAGAGATACATACATCTTGTAAAACCTTTGTGTAGTCTTTTTCCTATACCCATCTTAGTTTCCCATAAGGAAGAGCTTGAGACATTGCCCAGCCATACAAGTTGTTTGCGTCATAGTACATCAAGTAAGAACTCTCTTTCGTTGAATCATAATTTGGAAGATATTTGTTATTTGCTTTTGCGTATCTGCTCGAGCATACTTGTGAAATTCCACCTCTTTTTGCCTTTTCAATCATCAAAAGCATATCGACCGGTTATCAAATCCAAAGCTTGTTTTGTCATTTTCAACATCGCGCTCCAAGCCAATCCAGGTGCTGTGTAGTAGTGAGCAGGATCCAATCCATATCCAGTGCGACAAACAGATCTAAAGGCTTCAAATACATCGGCCAATAAAAGCACATCAGTTTTGAGATACAAATCGTGATACTCGCCAAGATTCTTGATGTTATATTTTTCCCAAACATTTTGTGCGTGTACATAATCTTTATCATATATATGACTGTTGTTTAATTTGTTATCGAAATTTTCTTTTAAAGGAAGTTGTGTTTCATTGAATCTCTCAAATGAGTCCATATAGTCATAGGGGTAAATTCCCTTTTGTGTTAGAAAATCTTTATCTGAAAAATACTCTGAAAGACATGGAAACTCTTTTACATTTTGAACCAAGTTAGCCAATGGACTTGCCATGAATTTAAATGTATCAAGAAATCTGATATGAGTAATAGGAGATGTGTGAATTGTTTTTGTGAATGAAATGTATTTCTGATCTGTGTTAGGAATTGCTGAAATGTGTTCAGACGTCTTTGAAAGTTCATTAATAAATAGATGCGTATCATAATGAGCGTTGTTATGAAGAAAGACAGGAATGAAAGGGGGAGTTGATAATTAATATTACAACTTTGATGAGCTGGACCTCTATATTTACCAGTGAGATGACAATGATCTCTAACCTTTAGACCTTCACCAATTTTCTCCTCACAAATATGACAAACATTGTTTTTTCTAAATTCCGTTTTCTGTTCACTCGTCAAGGACATTGGTTTATTAGTTTCTCTCATTATCTTGGTTAATCGGACACAGTCTTTTTCTCGTCGTTTCACAAACTCCTCTGGGGTATTTGAGCCTCTATACTCCTCTAACTTGTTATATTTATCACCAACGGATGATTTGATATAATAACAAAACCCGCAAGGAGTATGTTTTTAATATTTATTTGTGTATGATTCTTTTGGATCTGGAGAAGCAGTATCAATTTTTTCTAGAATACTTTCAAAATCAGCATATATAACAAATGGATGTTTGATCTTTTTCTTTTCATCTTTGAATGTGATATTTGAGCCTTCTTTAGGCATATTGATTACCGTTGATTTATGTTCACCACAATAATTTGAATGTTTATCTAATCTTTCTTGTGTATGGAAGAAGTTAAGACAACGCAAACAAATATATATTTTATTTGTTCTTTTACATACTTGTGCTTTTATTAATTTAGCAATATCTTTAATGTATGTATAATGTGAATTTTCCTCTGAATTAAAATATAGAAGATTAATATGAGTTTGTTTACAATTGTCAGAAAGCTTTAAAACCTGAATGCTGTTTGTTTCTGTTAGACCATAAACATTAACTGATAAATTATTTATCTTTTCAAATTTAGGAATATCATTTAAAGCCATAGGAAACTTTAGATCTTTCGTATTTAATGTATTCTCATATTTTTTATAATGAGATACTCTTTCATCATGAAAATGTGGAGGATGTAAGTGTGCTAGAATAGACCAGAGAAGACATTTATTGTCTTTATTTTTGATATTGATAACTGCTTTTCTATTTTTGATAACACTGGGTAAATCAATGTAGGAAGAAGCTTTTAGAGGATCTGATTTAAGAATATGAATGTCTATGTAAATAATTTTTCCTATATTGAATCCACTTCCTACGATTGAATTATCCACATCTTGCTCTTGTTTAATAAGTTCATCATAGACTCCTGATGTTTTCAAATCTTGATATGAAGATATAAAGTGTGGCTCAGTTCTCATGTATGGTGTATCTATAACTCCTTCGTCCTTTGTCATTTCTAATTTTACTCCCATATAAAATTTAAGTGGTTTCATTTCTTTTAGTGTTTTTTCAATCAACGTTTGAACAGCAGGTTTAACTATTTCTACAGCATCAACTATAGACTCTGGTTCAGGAGGTTTGAAGTTAAAGACTCTTATTTTAATATGTCCTTTGAATGCGCCATCAGAGTTTTTAGTTGTGATAAAATTTGATAAATGTAGAATTGTTTTAAGATGTATTTCGAAGCCTTTCTTGAGGATATTTTTATTACATGCAGAACAGTGTTTCGTTTCCTTCTGAATAGGAGATAGTAGGTGAAGTAGATTAAATGTGTGTTTGTTAGTTTTAAGGTGTCTTTTGTATTGTTTATATTCTTGTTCACAAACGTCGCAATACGTTGCTTTGATCATATTTATTTATATAGTAAAATTATACTTAAAACAAAGTGCCTTTTTTAGAGGCTTTTAAAAAGATGAAACTGTGCTTAAAGTAAAACAACTTTGAGCTTTTAAACTCGTTTTATGTATATAACTTTACTTAAAGTAAAACACCTTTGAGCTTTTCAACTCGTTTTATGTATATAGCTTTACTTAAAGTAAAACACCTTTGAGCTTTTCAACTCGTTTTATGTATATAACTTTACTTAAAGTAAAGCGTCTATGTATTAGCCAGAAAGTTTAGATACTCTAGTTCATCAATTTCAATTTCACTATCTGAGTCATCAATAAAGCTACTCTCATAACTATCATTTGAACACAAACTATTAGTATCATAACTATCTTCAGATCCTAGACTCTCAGTATAATAACTCTCAGAGTATTGACTGTTAATATCACTCATTTACATACCATTAAACTTCCATCAATATCTATATATTTTCTATCATTAGAACTAATAACCACAATATTTTTTACATTAAATGTTATTTTCAAATAATCTCTAATAATCAGAGTACGGAATGATAGTTCACCACTAATATTCATATTATTAATTTCACCCACATCTTTGGGTCTATTAAAGAATATACAAATGTTTCCTCTAGAATCGTTGATGGTCTTATCATTCATTTTCAAAGCTTCTTTATCAATGACCTTTTCAAGCTTTGAGTAAATTGTTAGTAGTAGTGGAGAAACTTTTGTCAAATTTACTTTAATAGAGTTATTAATTAACATAGCTTGTCCCGTAAATTTAATAAAAGGACACATGTTATTCTCCATTATGGGTTTAATCCAAAAATTTCCATATTTATCTTTGTTCAATTTAACATCTTTGACATATTTTTCTATATCTTCCACCGAAGTAGAGATTGATTGAAATTTGTCTTTTGTGTTTTACTTTAAGCACAGTTTCATCTTTTAAAAAGCCTCTAAAAAAGGCACTTTGTTTTAAGTATAATTTTACTTTATAAATATGATAAATTCTGAAGGATATTTAGAATTTCCAGACTCTCCATATGATAAATTAGAAATCTGCCACCGTAGTGGTAGAATAGGGCTTAATAATGAGGGTTCATATAAACAATGTACTTTCTGTGATTTAATTTTAATTAATGAAAATAAAAAATATAGAAAAATATATAACTCTTTTAAATTAGAACCAAAAATGAATTACTTTACAAGATTAATAAGAGAGATGAATGTTAAGTATTATGGTGATAATACACCATTTCTTACAAGGGAAGAGACTATTTGTATTGAGGAAATGTATAAGGGTTTAATGATATTTATTATTCAAAATAATTTTAATGGAAATGTTAATACAAGATACTATATAAACAAAATAATGGATTATTTTGAAATTAAACCTGAACTCAGGATAAAATATAGAGTTTCTCAAAAAACTCAAAAAAAGTTAGATGACTTGTTTTCCAAATATATAAATGAATGATTTTTTACCCGTTTGGGAAAATAAGATAAAATTTAATAACCATAAAAATCTTCCAAATTCATTGAGATGTCTAATAGTCGGTTCAAGCGGATGTGGAAAAACCTGTTTACTTTTAAAGATGCTCCTTAGTCCTAATTTTTTAGATTATGATAATTTAATAATTTTTACAAAGTCAAGTTTTCAACCCGAGTATCAACTACTCTCACAGGGTTTTAATGCGGGTCTTAAAAAGGAAGACATTATCGGTTTATTTAAACTTCAAAACAAACTAAATGATTATAATATTGATGATATAATACAATTATTTTGTGATACACAGAAATCAAAATCAAAACCAAAACCCATAACTTGTATTCTCAGTGATAATACGGATGATATACCTTCACCTCAAGATTTATATAAATCAAAAAAGAACCTCGTTATCTTTGATGATTGTGTTAATGAGAGAAACCAAACAGTAATGGATAGCTACTATACAAGAGGGGGACATTCTTCTTGTAATTGTATTTATCTTAGTCAGTCATATTTTCAACTCCCTCGGCGCTCAATAAGAAACAATGCTAATACTTTTATTTTATTTAAGTTAAATTCAATAGATACAAATAATTTTTGGAGAGATAATTGTTCTACATTATGTAGTAAGAAGGAATTTGAAAATAATATGAAACACACGATTGGAAAATATAAATATATTGTTGTGAAACAAGATGAGATACTAAATGATATTTTTCAAAAAATAAATACAGAAAATGAATACCAAAGAAAGAGTAAGAAAGTTTAAAGAACATCAAGAGTTGGTTTCAAAAGTTGTAGAGCAACAGGAAGACACAAAGAAGAAAAGGAGACAGAAACTAACTGGTGAAGAAGCCTTTGAAAGAAAACAAGAGAAATTTTTAAAACCACTTTAAAAAACTCAATAAACGATTTCACCTACAGTTCCCACGGTAGAATTTACTCCGAAAAAATTTCAAATGCTCAAAGATTTTAGTCAAATGACAGAGCAAGAACTTGGAGAATTAGAATATGATGATGAAGGATTATTTCGGCATCTTGAGAAGGTAAATAAACTTTCCAATTATATTGTAGAAGCTCTTCAAAACAATGAATATTTGAAGGGTTCAAAAACCAGAGCAGGTCTCATTCCAACAGAAGAACCAGCACAGTTCCATCTTGTGAAAGAAAAGTTATTGATATTTAATGATAAATTGGTGTTCTTAAGTTCTGACCAACCAAATGTTGAATTAACCCCAAGATTAATGTTTCTTCTAACAAAAGATGGACATGCTAATTCACCTTATTTTGATGAACCGCTTGATATGGAAAGAGAGGAAGATAGAGAGTATATTGAGTTGCTAAACGCACTTGATTATGGAGTTTCTGTTGCTGGTAAAAGTAAGAAGAATGAGAAGGAGAAACATATTATTGATGCTTTAAGTAAGCTTGGTTCGGGTGTTAGTTTTCTTCCAAATGACCCATCACAATTAGTTAATAGGTTATTATTGTTGTTAGGTAGTAAGAAGGCTGGAAACAACAATTGTTTTAATGAAGCATCCGCCATTTTAGATCAGTTGATGAATATGAAAATAATTAATAAATGTCAATACAAAGATATTTTATTAGATATTAAATAAGATGAGAAGCACAATTCTTAGTTTTAATTTCACAACGAGTGATTACACAGCTTCATTCCCTTACCCACTACAACTTGACCCCACAAAAGAATATGAGGCTTCTTTGTTGTCAATGGAGACTTACAATACCCTTTTTAATATCACAGAGAAAAACAACAAGTTTAGTTATAATCTAGGAAGTGGATATAAAACTATAACCGTTTCACCCGGTGCTTACGAGATTTCTCAAATATCTTCAGAAGTCTCTCGCCTTATGAAAGAAAAAGGTGATGAACAAAAAATATTGTAATACATATTCAAAAACACACTTCAAAATCAACTATTAAACTTAAAAATAATTATAAAGTTGATTTCACGATTGAAAATTCGTTCAGAGAGCTATTGGGTTTCTCTTCTAAAAAGATTGAAACTAACGGGACGTCTTACAGTGATAATGTCATTCAAATATCCTCCGGTATAAATTCAGTATTAATTCATTGTGATTTGATTGATGGTGCTTATAATGATGGAATAAGAACAAATACAATATTTTCATTCAGTGCATACTCAACCCCGATTGGTTATAAATTTAATATGGAACCAAAAAATCTTGTCTATTTACCTGTGTCAGGAAAAACCATATACAGAGTAAATTTTAGGATAACCGACCAAGATAATCGTATGATATCCTTTAATGATGAAATTATATCCATCAGAATTCACCTACGTGAAGTTTTTCAATAAATAAATAATGGTTATTGTGAGAAAACACGAGTTGGGAAAATATAAAATAATTACAGGGGATGGGATGTTCCTTTCACCATACTATAAGGGTGAAGGTATGTTTCTTGGTAGAGGATACTATAAACCAAAGAGACAACGGGGTGTGGGACATCAATTTAGAAATAAAGGAGATGGGATAATTGATACTCTAATGGGTATTGGTTCAACCATCCTTAAACATAAAGACCTAATTGGTTCAACTGCTTCAGCCGTGGGCTCAGTTGCGGGTGCTATAAAGAGTATAAAAGATGCTCAAAAGGAGTCTCATAAATTACAAGCAATCAAAGAAATTAAAAAAGGTAAAACTCAACTATCTTCACAAGAACGACAAAAAATCATTAAAATACTTGGGTCAGGGTTTGAACGATTTTAATGCTATATAAATACAAGTATGGAAGCGATTGATAGTATCTATGATTTGGATGATACGATTATCATTTCAAACTCTACTAAAAAGGAAGACTATTTTAAGGTAAATGCTATAACAGGAACAGACTGGAATTCAAACGGAACAAAAAGTTTTGAAATAAATAATCAACAAACTTACTTGAATATAGTTGATAGTTTCTTGCTGTGTAAATTTAAATTCACTAAGGCTGCGAATAATACTAATGCTACACTCGTAAATGATTTCTTCTGGAAAATGTTTGATAGTGTCTGCCTGTATATTGGAACACAAGAGGTTGAAGCGGTTGATTATGTCTCTGCTATATCTGAAATGATGAAATTTACACTATATTCGTTTAGTGATAGAATGGGTAAGGGAGCTGTTGAAGGTTTTATTCCTGATATGTCAACGGGAACAAATGCTGACCCTGGTTATAGTCAAAGGAAGTCAATGTATAATGATGATACAAAAGCAGAGAATAGTTTTACCGTAGCAGTACCTCTGAAAGGTAGATTTGGATTTTGTGATTATGATAAAGTTTTGTATGGTCTTAAAATTAGATTTCAACTACAAAGGAATGATAATGTAAATAGGTTGCTTTTTGGGGTTGAAAATGCTTTTGGCGACAATAATAAATTTGTTATTAATGATTTGTGTTGGTATATTAGTGAATATACTCCTAATCTTAAAACGGAAGAGATGTTAAATAGAAGACTTAACTCAAAGAAACCGCTAAATGTATCATACCTTAAAAGAAGATGTCAACACGTTAAACTGGAACACACTACCTACACTTGGAATTTGGGTGTTCTTGAAGGAAAGCCACGATACCTATGGCTCATTTTTAAGAAACCAGATGGAGAGGAGGGTACTGATAAGAATAATGCGCTGAGTGATAATGCTAAGTAGTGTAGCAGCATAGCAAACCTATTGTGCATTTTGTGATACAAGCACCAAATTTGGCACAAATGTACATTAATATGTTGCGAACATTTTCAGATATTGGGCCACTTGAAATTCCGTAATTTATTTTTTCAAATTTTTTCAAATTTCGTAATTTCAAATTTTTCGGGTGACACCGTCACAATTTCGGTCTTCGAGGCCGGCCGATATAGTGGGGCGGCTTAGCCCAAATATTCAAAAGAATTGTGCATTTTGTGATACAAGCACCAAATTTGGCACAAATGTACATTAATATGTTGCGAACATTGTGTGGTCAGCAATGAAGACAAGAGTCTGAATTACATGTATGCAAAAGACCTTGTGAACCAGTGAAGCAAATACACGGGTAAGCATGAATTAAATCTAGGGCATGATATAATTTCCATGATGTTTACCTCTACACTCAATGGTGGAAGGAGGTAATGTTTTGATCCCAGCTTGTCTGTATGTCTGTTTGTCTGTTAGTCCACAAAATTCCAGACAAAGCTTGTAGTAGTGGTAGTTGTAGTGGTAGTGGTGATAACAGAAATTGTTATATAGGACTGAACTTATATTATTATTATATGCAGAAAATAACTTCATTTCTATATGCCCTGCAGTGGACAGGTTAATTGGTTTATGCACTGAAGGGGTCACCCTGGTGTGCACTGCTGTGTTCTGCCTCACTGAGTTGTTCAGGTATGATGTACTCAGCACAAGCTTCCGGTCGGCCCGGAGGTGGGGGTGCGGGGCCTGTCACGGAACGTCAAAACAAACGGCCTGCCGGGGCCGCCCAAAAGTCGGGCGTGAGGGGCGCGTCCACTAATGGAACGCCTCTCGCTTCCCAGATCGAGGGCCACGTGGTCAGGAGAACCTCATCCCTTCCGGTCACACTTTGCCTATCGGCCGGCCTCGAAGACGGAAATTGTGACGGTGTCACCCGAAAAATTTGAAATTACGAAATTTGAAAAATTTTGAAAAAAAAAATTACGGAATTTCAAGTGGCCCAATATCTGAAAATGTTCGCAACATATTAATGTACATTTGTGCCAAATTTGGTGCTTGTATCACAAAATGCACAATTCTTTTGAATATTTGGGCTAAGCCGCCCCACTAAAGGTGAAACAACTTCGGGTTTCTCTTGATGGAACATTTTATCCGCGAGATAGATTGGAAATTGATTGGGAAAAAAATGATTATGCGGAAGCCTACAAGTCTTACCAAAAGGTGTGTGAAAGCAACGGTAATAATGAACGTATTTTGGATATGGTTGCGTTTCAAAAACTTTATACAATCTACGCAATTGACCTGAGTTCTCAAAAGGAAACTATAAAGTCTAATAGAGTGGATACTTCTCTATACATTGAAAGAGGAGAGAATGAAGAAGTTGATGCTTATTGTTTGCTTTTGGAGGAAACAGAATTACAGATTAATACAGATAATGGTGTTATGATTAATATCACATAGGTTTTTTCTCATAAATAAATGAGTAGGAAAGAACTGGTATATGTTAATCAAATCAATCTTAATAAATTAACATCTTGTATTCAAAATCAAAAGCCTTGTATTATTAACGTTAATACAATTCAAAGAAAAGGAGCAGTAAGAATTGATGTTTTACTCACAAGAGAGCAGGTAAAAACACTAAATGATGCTGGTTCACTTAAAATTAAAATGACAAAACCTATGTTAAAGAAATATTCAATACAAGAGGGAGGATTTCTCCCGTTTCTAATTCCTTTATTTGCTGGTTTAAGTGCGGCGGGAGCATTGACTGGTGGTGTATATCTGTAGAAAGAAGGTAATGAGATAAGGATAGAAAGCCGAGGAATACAAACCGATTTGGTAGTGGGAAGATGGGGTGGTATTACCTGTCATAATATTAATCTCACATATATTTCTGATACATAAATGGCAGGAAGAAGACTACAAGAGAATTAAAATTTTTGTATTCAAGGATACCTACAAGATAAGGGTGCTCGGTATTACATACCTTATGATTTGGAGCATATACATGGGAATTTTGTCATAAAAAACTGGCCTTATACTGATATTGTTAAACCCACAAATAGAGACTTGTTTAAAGTATTAAATAAAAATGAACTTCTCAAAGCTATGAAATATAAAACTCTTTTAGAAATCGTCAACAAATCTTATTGGTATCCTATTATGAGAAAAATAATTATTGATATAAGAATATCTCAAAATCCAGATGAGTATATGTATAATATTCTTTGGGGCTCAAGCTCAAGGGTAGCAAGGGATGAGGAAGGAGTAGAAGAAGAGAAGGAGGAAGGAGTTGAAGAAGAGAAGGAGGAAAGAGAGAAGGAGGAGAAGGAGGAAAGGGAGAAGGAGGAGAGGGAGAAAAAGGAGAAGGAGGAGAAGGATGAAAGGGAGAAAAAGGAGAAGGAGGAAAGGGAGAAAAAGGAGGAGGAGGAGAGGGAGGAAAGAGAGAGGGGGGAAAAATATAAAAATATGACCATTCCTGAGATTAATGAAAGATTGAAGTTATTACGGCAAATAAATCAATCTCAATGCACCGAAGAGGAAAATAAAGAACTAATGACTCTTATGAAGATATTGGTTTTTAAATTTGCTATAATAAATTCAGAGAGCAGATATACAACATATAGTTGATGATGTTGGTGTTATTGACTTTAGTTAGTTTTATTTGTAAATAAATGGAGGAGAGAGTGAAGGCATTCCTAAGGATTCTTTATGTTTTAAAAATCAAGATAGAAATGTATATGTTGAAAACCCAAAAGGCTTTGGCACTATGTAGGACTTTTTCTGATAAATAAATATGAGTTATTGTCTCAAATGTAAAAAGAAAACTAAATCTAAAAATATCTCCTTTGTTAAAGCTAAAAATAATAGAGTTTATCAAAAAGGAATATGTCAAGTGTGTGGCTCTAAAAAGTGTCAATTCATCTCTCCTAAAAGTGGAGGAGACATACAAAAGTTTTTGTCAGGAAGTAAATTTACAACAACTGGAATTCCAGGGGAACTACATCTACCTGGATATTCTTTCTGTGGTCCTGGAACAAACCTGGATAAAAGATTAGATGAGGCTGACAATCCTAAACCTTGGTCTAAACCTACAAATAGGGTTGACGAAGTGTGTATGAAGCATGATATTGCTTATGGGAAATCCACTACGTTGACTGAAAAACATAAAGCCGACAGAGAAATGTTGTATAATTTGTCTTTGATACAAAATCCAACATTGAGAGAGAAGGTTGATAGGTTTATTGTGAGAAATTTGATAAATGCTAAATTGAAACTTGGCCTTGGTTATTCACCCTCAAAAAACTATAAGGCTCTAATGATGTCATCAAGACTGAGGAGCTTTTGGCTGATGAATTACATAAACCTATAATCACAAAGTTTAAAAGAAGGAAAGTTTATTCTAAATACACCGACCACATATGGTCCGCTGATTTAATCGAACTAAAAAATGATAAGGGATACAAGTATGCTTTAACCGTAATTGATTTGAGGAGTAGATTTGCTTGGGTTGTTCCTTTGAAAAACAAGAGAGGTTATACTCTGATGTTAGCCTTCCAACAGATATTTAATAAAAGTAAAAGAAAACCAAAGAAACTGTGGACCGATGAGGGAACAGAGTTCTATAACAAAATATTTATGAAATTTCTTAAGGGGGAGGGTATTAAATTATACAGCACCTTTAATGAAGGAAAAGCAGTTGTTATTGAGCGTTTTAATCGTACTTTAAAAGAGAAATTATATAAAAAATTCACACAACTCGATTCTCAACAATGGGTGTATTTTATTCAGGATATCTATCTATAATTCCACTAATCTCTGTGTGTATGTTTGTATGTATGTTTGTATGTATGTTTGTCTGTGACCGCTGTTTCTCGACAACTACCGGTCCGATATACTTGAAACTTGCCAGGTATATTGCTGGGGCCCCGAGGATGTGCCTTTTCAAGGTTTGAAATTAATCGGACAAGTAGTTACCGAGCTATGGCGATTTAGCCGTTCGCCGTTCGCTTTGGCGTTGCGAATGGACCAAACCATTTCATGTAAATAGAGGGGGGGGGGGGGGGGTTCTGTGGTCGTTGCGAATGGACCAAACCATTTCATGTAAATAGAGGTGGGGGATTGTCACCGTACTCGCAAGCCGTTCGCCGTTCGCTTTGGCGTTGCGAATGGACCAAACCATTTCATGTAAATAGAGGGGGGGGATATAATTTTAGATATATATATAGTACGGGCATATATATAGTACGGGCATGCCCTAGTTGTAGATAATTACAATAATACAGTTCATTCATCAACAAAATCAAAACCATCGGAAACATTTACAAAATTAGAATATGAAAAGGAGATTAATTTGAGAAAGCCCAAGTTCAAAGTTGGTGATATTGTAAGAATATACAGATGGAAAAGTCATTTTGAGAAAGGTTATACAAAGAGATGGACTAATGAATTATTCAAAATCGTTGATGTAATGGATACTATGCCTTGGACTTACAAATTATATGATATGAATTGGGAAGAAATCTTGGGTTCATTTTACTCACAAGAATTACAAAAAACAAAACTGATAATTCATTAAACAACAACCATCCATACTTTCATTCACCCAGATTAGCTAATTTAATTAGTAGTAATAAAAAAAATAAAAAAATAAAATCATAAGCCACACCCACACAGACCCCACCCACAAACCCCGCCCACACAGACCCCACCCACACAGACCCCGCCCACACAGACCACACCCACACAGACCACACCCACACAGACCACACCCACACAGACCATGCCCACACAGACCCCGCCCACACAGACCACACCCACACAGACCACACCCACACAGACCACGCCCACACAGACCACGCCCACGCAGACCACGCCCACACAGACCACACCCACACAGACCACGCCCACACAGACCACACCCACACAGACCACACCCATCATCCCCCACCCCCTGTGCACCCCTACCCTTGATCCCCCCTCATCCCACCCCCACCTTCCCCACACACACAAGGGGAGGGGAGGGGTGGGATGAGGGGGGATCAAGGGTGGGGGTGCACCTTCCCATCTTTTTTCCTTTATTCTCTTTTTGTAATAAAGAATTAAATAATTCTGGACAAAGCAAATAAAATCAAAATTATTAAATAACATTAAAAACATAAAAATTATAATAAAACATTTTTCACGAGGTATAAATTCAGTTTCTTCCATAAATTCAGTTTCTTCCAAGGTATCATGTGGTATAAATACAGTAATAAAATCAAAATTATTAAATAACATTAAAAACATAAAAATTATAATAAAACATTTTTCATGAGGTATAAATTCAGTTTCTTCCATAAATTCAGTTTCTTCCAAGGTATCATGTGGTATAAATACAGTAATAAAATCAAAATTATTAAATAACATTAAAAACATAAAAATTATAATAAAACATTTTTCACGAGGTATAAATTCAGTTTCTTCCATAAATTCAGTTTCTTCCAAGGTATCATGTGGTATAAATACAGTAATAAAATCAAAATTATTAAATAACATTAAAAACATAAAAATTATAATAAAACATTTTTCACGAGGTATAAATTCAGTTTCTTCCATAAATTCAGTTTCTTCCAAGGTATCATGTGGTATAAATACAGTAATAAAATCAAAATTATTAAATAACATTAAAAACTTAAAAATTATAATAAAACATTTTTCACGAGGTATAAATTCAGTTTCTTCCATAAATTCAGTTTCTTCCAAGGTAGTCCAACAGAATGTTGTCTCCCATGTTGGCTTCACCAATTCCTTTTGTGTCTGCAAGGCACAAAAGGGATTTTAAATTAAATTCACCAAACACAGTATTTGCCTGCAGTGCCATTCCAAAACCACACGAGGGCAGTCTAAGACCATAAATGAGAAACTCCATTTATACTACACACATTGTAAGATGGAAATTTTAAACTCACATGGGCAGGGAATGAGTTGACACTCCTCCCAACTATCATCTCTGCTATTGATCTATCATCATCCTTCGGAACGCCAGGTAATTCTGTAAGGGGTTCATTCAGATCCTCCCTTTGTTGGTGATAATCATTGGTTTCATCGTCAAAGTTCATGTTGTTTGGTTGGCTTTTAATGCTGAAATAAAACAAACAGTTGACATTTAAATACCAACTCACTGGTGATATCAAAATCGCAAGACAGTATCCAAGTATCAACCAAACCGTTTAATAACACACATACACACAGTATCAAAGTTTGTGAAGAATTAATCATATATCTTACCTCTCACATAACATCCCAAACAAGGTGTTTAATTCGTTGTCAGTCATTTGTTCATTTGTAGAGACAGCTTTGGGTAATATTAAGGGGTGAGAGAGGCTGTTCAAACATTCAACCATCTCATTATGAAGACCCCTCCGAACTTCAGTGAATTCTTTAAGCGTTTCATTCAAATCCTCCCTTTGTTTGTGATAATCATTGACTTCATTTTCAACATCAATCACCAGCTTTGATAAAGATAGACTGTAAAAGAGAAAAAACAATAATTATTGAGAGGCTGTTAATGATGTTCCATATAAGACAATGAATAATTAATCGTGAGAACAAAAAACCTTACCTGTCTTCTGATAAAGCTTCATCCTCCATCCTCCAGAGAAACATAACGTGTGTTTAAAAAAGCAAGGTGTGGTTAGAGCCTTTATAGGCAAGGCTGAGTCATTGGCAAGGCTGAGTCATGGCTGAGTCATCCTGTGCCACGTTGGCAACTGGCTCAACAAAAGATGATGCAATGTTTCGCCATAAATGATAGAACCAAGTATCAACCAGACTAAAGAGTGGAGGTGTAATCAACCTTGGTATATAAATGGAAAACATAACGAATGTGAAAAATATCAGATTCAAGAGGTTGAGAGAATCACTGGTCAGAAGGTTCTCAAGACGGATAAACATATTCATTTGTTAAGTGGGGTAATGGAGGGCGGGAAGAAAAATATATTAGAGTGGAGTGAGAACTTTAATGGTTATCAATCGGATAATAAATATTATAATTTTAAAATGGTATGTGGGAGAGGAGGAGGTCAAACAAGAACCCTCCGTGAAACATACCACTTTATACTTTCACAACAAAAGGTTAAGGAACCTGTATACTTTATAAATATACTTGATGGGGATGAGTTCTATAGGAGAATGGAACTCTTTAAAAAGTTAGAAAGAGATAGGCTCATTAGTAGAGTGGTCTAAGGAACTACATTAAGGGGCTAGTGGGGGGAATAGGGTAAAAATTACATGTAAGTGAGAAGGATCATAGGTTCATAAGGCTAGAAGGATTATAGGTTCATAAAGGAAGTAAATCATAGGTTCATAAGGTGAGAAGGATTATAGGTTCATAAGGTGAGAAGGATTATAGGTTCATAAGGCAAGAAGGATTATAGGTTCATAAGGTGAGAAGGATTATAGGTTCATAGAGGGAGAAATAGAGGTGTTTATGATTTTTGAAAAAGACAGGGGGGTAAATGACATTAGATAGGGATTTCCCATGTTAAACGGAGGTGTCCCAGAAGCAACATTTATCACCTACTCTCCTCTCCAGTCGTGGCTGTTTCCAGCAGTGGAAACCCTCCTCACCACAAATCCACGATGGATGCACAAACTTAAGCGATAATGGGGAAAATAGGATTAGGGACTTCAACTTCAAAATTTGTCACCCGTTTTTGTCAAACATTACCCTTAATTAACAGGTTTGTGCGCTATTTATTTTCATGAATACAAGAGTTGTTAAAAACATAAAATAAAGGTTATATTTTCTTGAGTTATTAATATCATGAGACTTGTGTTAAATAATAATGTTGATAAACTTGATCCAATAATGTGATGTTGATCATGGTGACGATAAAAACAACTTGATGGAGATGATGGTGATGATGATATTGGTCGGTTTGAGGACATTATTGTGTTGACTCACAGCCCTACTAACACCATTCACTCACACAAACCACTCACAGCCCTACTAACACCATTCACTCACACGGAACAACTCACAGCCCTACTAACACCATTCACTTACACGAACAACTCACAGCCCTACTAACACCATTCACTCACACAAACAACTCACAGCCCTACTAACACCATTCACTCACACAAACAAATCACAGCCCTACTAACACCATTCACTCACACAAACAAATCACAGCCCTACTAACACCATTCACTCACACGGAACAACTCACAGCCCTACTAACACCATTCACTCACACGGAACAACTCACAGCCCTACTAACACCATTCACTCACACGAACAACTCACAGCCCTACTAACACCATTCACTCACACGAACAACTCACAGCCCTAGTAACACCATTCACTCACACGGAACAACTCACAGCCCTACTAACACCATTCACTCACACGGAACAACTCACAGCCCTACTAACACCATTCACTCACACGGAACAACTCACAGCCCTACTAACACCATTCACTCACACAGAACAACTCACAGCCCTACTAACACCATTCACTCACACGAACAACTCCCAGCCCTACTAACACCATGCACTCACACGGAACAACTCACAGCCCTACTAACACCATTCACTTACACGAACAACTCACAGCCCTACTAACACCATTCACTCACACAAACAACTCACAGCCCTACTAACACCATTCACTCACACAAACAAATCACAGCCCTACTAACACCATTCACTCACACGGAACAACTCACAGCCCTACGAACACCATTCACTCACACGGAACAACTCAGCCCTACTAACACCATTCACTCACATGGAACAACTCACAGCCCTACTAACACCATTCACTCACACGGAACAACTCACAGCCCTACTAACACCATTCACTCACACGAACAACTCACAGCCCTACTAACACCATTCACTCACACGAACAACTCACAGCCCTAGTAACACCATTCACTCACACGGAACAACTCACAGCCCTACTAACACCATTCACTCACACGGAACAACTCACAGCCCTACTAACACCATTCACTCACACAGAACAAATCACAGCCCTACTAACACCATTCACTCACACGAACAACTCACAGCCCTACTAACACCATTTACTCACACAAACAACTCACAGCCCTCCTTACACCATTCACTCACACGGAACAACTCACAGCCCTCCTTGCACCATTCACTTACACGGAACAACTCACAGCTCTCCTTGCACCATTCACCCACACGGAACAACTCACTGCCCTCCTTACACCATTCACTCACACAGAACAACTCACGGCCTCCTTAGGCCATTCACTCACTTGAAACAACTCACGGCCTTCATTATACTGTTAACACACATAGAACATCACACCACTCACACACCACTCACTCGAGCAATTCAACCCATAGTTTTCCTTGATCGCTCCTTCATATCACACTCTTATAGCCGGCGAAGCCGGTGTTGTGAATGAACGCGTACGTATTATGTTGAAAAGCCAGATTTTGCTGGATCCATTGAGAATTTTGAAGCTTTGACACACCAAAACGCCCTATGGAGGCCGCCATCTTGCGGATGCGGAAGTATGCATAAAAAATTGCGAAAAAGTTCAATAGGTTGTTTCACCCGTCTTTTTTTGATTCACAATCTTATGCACCTCTAATTTGTAATTAAAATACTTTAAGACCAACCTGTTCCCCGGGCCCACACGGGCCCTGGTTATCTTCAACGAAAATCGTCACCAAACACCGGAACCATTGAGATTCGAGCATTTGAAAAAATATTTCAAAAACCAAATCGCTCCATGGAGGCCGCCATCTTCCGGATGCGGAAGTATGCATAAAAAATTGCGAAAAAGTTTAATAGGAGTTTGTTTCACCCGTCTTTTTTTGATTCACAATCTTATGCACCTCTAATTTGTAATTAAAATACTTTAAGACCAACCACGTTCCCCGGGCCTGCATGGGCCCTGGTTATTTTCAAAGAAAATCGTCACCAAACACCGGAACCAATGAGATTCGAGTATTTGAAAAAATATTTCAAAATTACCGCGTTTCGGAGGCTGAAAACGGCGTCATATATTCTAAAATTGACGAAGAATTATTTTTTTAGAAATCTCGCGGCCGTAGGGGATAGTTTTTCACGGCCGGAAATTTCTGAAATTGAGACGGAATTCACCGAATTAATCGAAAAGGAAATTTTATGAATTTTAATCTCATCTAGAATGCAAATGGTGTCATTTTGAACTAGGTACGGTACCTACGACATCTACCGACTACCAACGACCTAACCTACTGATGCCATAGTGATGGGTAAAATAGTGGCAAGAGGCTTTGGCTTCGCCGGCTCATTGCGGCTTTGCAGTCGGGTACTAGTAGTAAGGATAGAACAGATTACCATGTTTGGACCATGTCCAGACAGCTATTTTTGTTTGTATAAGCGAAACTGAAAAAAAAAAGGAAAACATTTTATTCACTCAATTAAAAAAAAATTGGACAAAAGTCTGGATTTTGGGCCAGGTGCAAATGGGGCAGACCAGGAGTAAATCCCGCTATAATCCACCATTGACACACACACACACACACACACACACGCACACACACACACACACACACACACACACACACACACCGCCATTCATTATTATTGAAGAGATATATGTATATATGTGAGGCAGGGATGGGACATGATCGGCGAAACTGACATTTACTTTGGCGGTTTTAAAGCTGTGTTGCTGTAAGCAGCCACGAATCATGGGAGATAGGGTGAGAATTGCGAAAGGGTAATCACATGATGGTGCGGCTGGAAACATTGACCTCCCGAGGCTGTGGGTGACATGATAGCCTTGAATACTGGGAAAATTAGCCTGCCGCTGGCTGGGAACATAGGCCTACCAAGACCGTGGGTGACATGATAGTCTTGAATACTGGGAACATTGGCCTTCCGAGGCTGTGTGTGACATGATAGTCTTGAATAATGAGAACATAGCCAGGCCTACCAGCTGGGACACACAGGCCTACCGAGGCCGTGGGAAACATGATAGCCTTGAGTAGTGGTAACATTGGCCTACCGAGGCCGTGGGTGACATGATAGCCTTGAATACTGGAAACATTGGCCTACTGGTACAGGCTGGCAATGTAGGCCTGCTGAGTCCATAGGTGACATTGTAGGAGTTGCTGGTAACAAGGAGGCGAGACACTCGTAGCAGGTTCAAGGCTCGTTTATTCCGATGGACTGAAAACGACCGGAACTCCGGAATCATATATATCAAAACCCAACACTCTTAAGGGGGCGTGGCTCCACCCACCGAGCACACGCCACGCCCATACCATCCATAGCCCCACTGGTCCCATGACTGTGGATTGTGTCCCAATGGGGTAACCCCCCACATGCACCCCCCCAGAATTCACGCGCACGGGAAATGTCAGTTTTCGAGGGGCTTTAACCACCCGGCCGAAACGACTGAGGACCCGAGCAGGGACTGCTAGCAGCTTGGCGGTAGGTGGGCCAACCGGGGGCTTACCCGACGGGGGACGGCCCCATCGTGGGGGTTGAGCCAACCGATGGGGCTGTTCGAGGTCCAAGTGAGCCAGCTTGAGGGGGTCCACCGAAAGGTGGTCCGGTTTGCCGCCGATGTCGACCACGAAGGGCTTGTCCCCGGCCTCCAGAACATGGAAAGGCCCGTCGTAAGGCGGCCGAAGCGGCCCCCGGTGTGCGTCCTGGCGAACAAAGACGTACTCCGCTGCACGTAGATCCGGTGGGACGTGGGCCTGAGGCAAACCATGCTGAGACGTGGGCACTGGTGCAAACATCTTGGCATTCTCCTGGAGAACTGACCACTGACGGGCAGCGGACCAGGGGCTTGTGGCGTCAGGCATGAACTCCCCGGGGACCCACAGCGGCTGGCCATAGAGGAGCTCAGCGGATGAGGACTGGAAGTCGTCCTTAGGGGCTGTCCTGAGGCCCAACATGACCCACGGGAGTCTGTCAGCCCAACTGTCATCCCGGAGGCTGGCCCTGAGAGCAGCTTTCATAGAGCGATGGAACCTCTCACACAAACCATTAGCCTGGGGATGACATGCAGTGGTGCGATGGAGCTTTACCCCAAGCCCCTGGGCCACAGCACCCCAGAGCCCTGAAGTGAACTGGGGGCCCCTGTCTTAAGAGATGTCTGAGGGAGCGCCAAAACGGGCAACCCAAATGCCGATAAACGCCCGGGCCACATCGGCGGACGTTGTAGATGTCAGCGGGATGGCCTCTGGCCACCTGGTGGTCCTATCGATCATCGTGAGGAGGTGGGTGAATCCCCTCGAGGGGGTAGGGGTCCTCCCAGGTCCACGTGAACATGGTCAAAGTGTCGCTCTGGCACTGGGAATGGCGCCAATGGGGCCTGGGTATGGTGATGCACCTTCGAGTGTTGGCACTCGACGCAGGTGTTGGCCCAGTCGCGCACATCCTTCTTGAGCCCGTGCCAAACGAACTTCGCCACCACCAACTTTTGCGACGCCTTCCTGCCTGGGTGAGAAAGACCGTGGACGGCCTCGAACACCGGCCGTCTCCAGCTGGTGGGTACGACAGGGCGAGGCCGTCCCGAAGAGACGTCGCACAGTAGTGTGGTGCCCGTGTCCTCGAACGGCACATCAGACAGTAGAAGCCCCGTGACCGCTGTCCTGCAGGCCTGGACATCCGGGTCAGATATCTGATCGGCCGCCATGCGGGCATAGTCGATGCCAAGGTGAACCGCACCAGCTATGGACCGGGAGAGACAATCGGTGACCATATTGTCCTTTCCAGCAACATGTTGGATGTCCGTCGTGAACTCGGAAATGAAGGAGAGCTGGCGTTGTTGACGGGCAGACCACGGCTCCGAGACCTTGGCCATGGCAAAAACCAGGGGCTTGTGGTCCACAAACGCCGTGAACGGGCGGGCTTCCTACAGGTAACGGAAGTGTCGGACGGCAAGGTAGAGGCCTAGGAGCTCACGATCGAAGGTACTGTACTTTCGTTCATTAGGGCGGAGCTGCCGGCTAAAAAAAGGCAAGCAGCTGCCAGGCCCCGTTGACCCACTGCTCGTGCACGGCGTCAACCGCGTCGTCCAAAGCGTCCGTGGTGAGAGCAATCGGTGCATCTGGCGACGGATGTGTCAGCATGGTTGCGCTGGCGAGGGCCAGTTTAGCATCCGTGAAGGCCTTGGCCATCTCCTCGGTCCAGTCAATGGCGCGTTTGGTAGGCTTGCCTTTGAGGGCCTCATAAAGGGGCCGCAACAGCTGGGCCGCATGGGGCACGAAACGATGGTAAAAATTCACCATGCCCAAAAACTCCTGCAAGGCCTTGACTGTGAGGGGGCGCGGAAAACCTTTCACAGCCTCCACTTTAGACAGCAGTGGGACGGCCCCCTCCTTCGTGATGTGGTGGCCGAAAAAGTCAATTGAGGCCACCACGAACAAGCACTTGGCCGGGTTAATGATCAGGCCATGCTGACTGAGGCGTTCAAAGAGCGCTCGGAGGTGAAGCATGTGCTCCGACCTGGAAGCACTCGCGATGAGGATATCGTCCAGGTAGACGGACAGGAACGGCAAATCCCGCAACACACTGTCCATCAGGCGCTGGAAAGCCTGGGCCGCGTTCTTGAACCCAAAAGGCATACATAGGAATTCGAAAAGCCCGAACGGTGTAATCACAGCGGTGATTATCACATCCAGCCGGATGGGGACCTGGTGGTAACCACGAACGAGGTCCACTTAAGAAAAAAAAAACTTTACCGGCCACGCGGGCAGAAAAATCCTGGATGTGCGGGATTGGGTAGCGGTCGGGGGTGGTGGCGTCGTTGAGGCGGCGATAATCCCCGCACGGGCGCCAACCGCCACCCGGCTTCGGCGCAATGTGGAGAGGCGAGGCCCACGGGCTGTCGGACCGTCGCACAATGCCAAGACGCTCCAACGTGTCGAACTCCGCCTTTGTGATAGCGAGATTCGCCAGGTCGAGGCGTTGAGCCCGGGCATAGACAGGCAGGCCAGTGGTCGGAATGTGATGCTCCACACCGTGCTTGACGGCAACGGCCGAAAAGGTGGGCCGCGTAAGAGCCGGGAACTCGGTGAGGAGGCGGACGAACTCATCAGAGGTCGGGAGCGTGCACGCAAGCCTCATCGAGGCGGACCCGCTCGGCGAGCATGGCAGAGAACTGAATGTCTCCGCATTAATGAGCCGCCAATTTTTAACATCCACCTATAGGCCATTGGCGCAGAGGAAATCACCGCCCGGCAAGGGGGTGGACACCTTCGCCGTAACAAAATCCCATTTAAACCGCTGCCCCCCAAAGCACAGTGCCACGGTCCGTTTGCCAAAGGTCTGAATAGCACTGCCGTTGGCGGCTTCCAGGGCGGGGCCGTGCCTCCCGGCCTCCCGGTCCAACGCCGACGCGGGTAGAACGCTCACCTGGGCGCCTGTGTCACCGAGGAAACGACGTCCGGAGTCGGTGTCCGAAATGAACAGCAAACGGCCCGAATGGCCGACGCTCATGGCAGTTAACGAGTGCCGGCCACCCCGTTTCCCGACTCGCTGAAGCTGCAGGGAGGTCGGCATGACTTGACCTTGGGCCCAAATCTTGCGTGGAAATAGCACAAGCCTGGGGCCTTCCGCCGCTGGGCCGCAATGGCGGCTGCCACGGTGTCCGCCTGCTCGACCGGGCCGGGGTCCCATGCAGCCGCACTACATTGCTGCCTGGCGGAGAAAAACCTGTCTGCCTCCTTGGCCAGGACGCGGAAGTCCGTAATGGGCAAGTTGGCCAAGGCTGACCGTATCTGTCCTGGCAGCTGCTGCAGAAACAGCTCCCTGAAGAGGAAACATGGCCGGTGGCTGCCCAGGAGAGATAACATGTGGTCCATCAGCTCCGACGGCTTTGAGTCGCCCAGCCCGGGTAGAGAAAGGAGATGGCGGCCGTGCTCGGCCTCAGTGAGAAGGTGTCAAGCAGAAGCGTTTTTAGCGTCTCATACTTGCCGCCCTCCGGAGGATTTTGGAGAAGGCTCACCACCCTGGTCGCCGTGGAGCCGTTGAGCGCAGACACGACATGATAATATTTCGTGTCGTCGGCAGAAATGTCCCGCATGGTGAACTGGGCCTCGGCTTGCGCAAACCAAACGGCGGCTTGTCGTTCCCAAAACTCCGGCAGCTTAATTTCAACTGCGCTTGTGGCCATGTTCGTTTGGGGGCCCACAAAAACGTTCGGGAGCAGTCGGGGTCACCAATGTAGGAGTTGCTGGTAACAAGGGGGTGAGACGCTTGTAGCAGGTTCAAGGCTCGTTTATTCCGACTTACTGAAAACGACCGGAACTCCGGAATCATATATATCAAAACCCAACACTCTTAAGGGGGCGTGGCTCCACCCACCGAGCACACGCCACGCCCATACCATCCATAGCCCCACTGGTCCCGTGACCGTGGATGGTGTCCTAATGGGGTAACCCCCACAACATGATGAATACTGGGAATATAGGCCTGCCGGTTGGGAATGTAGGCCTACAGAGACCGTGGGTGACTTGATGAATACTGGGAATATAGGCCTGCCGGTTGGGAATGTAGGCCTACAGAGACCGTGGGTGACATGATGAATACTGGGAATATAGGCATGCCGGTTGGGAATGTAGGCCTACAGAGACCGTGGGTTACATGATGAATACTGGGAATATAGGCCTGCCGGTTGGGAATGTCGGCTTACAGAGACCGTGGGTAACATGATGAATACTGGGAACACAGGTTGGTTTTGGGACAAGAACGAGCCAATTAGATTTTGGTGAAGTTCCGGATCCAGATCTGGCCTATCATTGGGATACAAAACATAAACTGTTCAGCCTGGTGCATGGGCTCTACCGAGTGCTGTTCTCGATCATTTTGTATAGTTCATGTTAACGAATGCTAATTACCTTTGTTATGACTCTTTGAATACCTACTGTTGAGGCTGACGCCTATTGTTATATTGCTGCGCCAGTATATGTTAATGTTGTTACTATTGGTGACGTAGGCATATGCATCATTGCTATTGCACATGCGCGGCCTGGCGGTTCCTGTGTCTTGTCCATCTTGGTGTGCCGTTGCCTCTTTCCTCGTCATCCGATAAAGTGCGATGATTAAAAGCTGATGTAACAAAGCACGAACGTGTTTTGGTTGGGCATTTGCTCTGAAGGAAGGAGAGGCATTTACCTTCGCTGGCGGTGGCAGCGTCTTCGAACACATTCGGCCGCTGATTCAACAACCGACGACGAACAAACTGGTAAGTTCCGCCTCATTCCACAGGAGCGTTTTCACACAAACGTGACCAACCAGGCAGAGGAATACTAATCTGGATAGCACGGGCTTTGTCATTTCGTCAGCACACCGTGTAAAACATGGCGAATATACATCGGGCACCAAGACAATTTCCTGACTGAAGAGGTCGAGCGTATATGCCCGACTGCCTCTCCGAAACAGCCGAAGAACTCCGCACTCCCAAAATGGCGGCGGCACATTGGGCTCCCAAACATTGGAGTCTGACGAAGCAGGAAACATTTGTCTTTCGAGAACTGGTGACAAAATGTCCAGCATAACCTTTCAATCGATCCAAACTGTTCATATTTTCTTAGCGACGGCGTCACATGGGGACAGAAAACCAACCGTTCGGACATTCGAGGCCTTGCAGATGCCGGAGAGGACGTTCCCGCGGCCGTGCGACGCAATGCACAACCGAAGGTGATGCACCTGCACTTCATGCTGAATCAAATCGCTAATTATTGTCCCATCATCTCCAGAGGCTCTATTGTGGAAGGCCTCTATATCGTTGGCCTCCATTTGGCAATCCATTCGGCTCCATTACGGATTTCACACATCTGGGCCGTTTCTTCCCGAGCCTGACCATCGCTTCATGGCTGGTACTCGTCACATGGGGGATAACAACTACGATAGTGAAGAAGAAGAATACCACAGGCTGTGGGTTACCGACTGTTCCAACGAGGAAGAAGAAGAAGAACACAACTTTAACGTGAATCCTGAGCCTCATGCCTACGAGGTCGGTGCTCGTGGCATTGGGAGTAACGACTACCCATTAACCATTAACGATTGTAATGTAGAAGAAGAAGAAGAAGAAGAAGAAGAAGACAACCTTGATGTGAGACCTGAGCCTCCAAGCCCCAAGCTGGCTCAGAGATGTGTGGATGGGAAGGTACTTGCAGGAACCCTATTGGTGATAGCAAATTATATCAGCCTGCATCAAGCTAAGCAACTCATGACAACCTCTTTATTGAACAGATTTACTGTGGAGTCACCTACACGATTTTGGCCTGAGCCTTGCTTTGTTCAATCTGTGGCCGGTCAGGGCGGAAGTTCTAGCACCACAGACCTCCCCATAAAGCTCGGTGCATACTTTACTTACCTGGGCTATTGGGCAGACGCCTGTAAGCTCCCCGGACACAGTAGCATTTTCCTTTGCTGCTGACATCCTCAAATACTACCGCCGGTTGGTCCTTGTTCTTCAGGGGACTGTCGCTTCCTTCACTACCGCCTGCATTGTCAACGATGGGCATAGGGTGACACTGCTCAATGCTCTGACTCGTTTGTTTGTGGATTTGCCTCCCGTTGGTGGCCTCGTTTGCCTCGCTGTGGATCGTGGCGTGTCCTCGGCACGACACCGACATATTGTGGCATCACTGGACCACCCGTGGTGTTCTGTCCATGGAATCCTGATGGTCAGTTGCATTCATCCACCTATGGGGTTCGCCAGGACGGATGTTGTCGGGTTCCGGCTCACGTCCATCCTTCCTCGGCCGGTGCGATTTTTCAACCCTATCATTGTGAGTCTGATTGCGACCTGGAGTATACCGGGGATTGTTGTACACCACCACCCCCTGTGTCACCACCTATACCGCTTCTTCTGCCTGTGCCGCTCCGGGTCCCGGAGGTCCCTTGGGAGGTTGCCACAGCCGTTCGCCTCGTTAATTATTGTCAAATGGAGACGACAAACCGGAAGAGCCTGATATGGATCGTTACCTTCCACGCTGTGGCCAGCCAGCCAGTTAGCCAGCCAGCCAGTCAGTCAGTCAGCCAGCCAGCCATTCAGTCAGCCAGCCAGTCAGTCAGTCAGCCAGTCATCCAGTCAGCCAGCCAGCCAGTCATCCAGTCAGTCAGCCAGTCATCCAGTCAGTCAGCCAGTCAGTCTGTCAGTCAGTCTGTCAGCCAGTCAGCCAGCCATTCAGTCAGCCAGTCAGCCAGCTGGCCAGCCAGCCAGTCAGTCAGCCAGTCATCCAGTCAGTCAGCCAGCCATTCAGTCAGCCAGTCATCCAGCCAGTCAGCCAGTCATCCAGCCAGTCAGCCAGTCATCCAGTCAGTCAGCCAGTCATCCAGTCAGTCAGCCAGTCAGCCAGCCTGCCAGTCATCCAGTCAGCCAGCCAGTCATCCAGTCAGTCAGCCTGTCAGTCATTGTCAGCCAGCCAGTCAGTCAGCCAGCCATTCCGTCAGCCAGTCAGTCAGCCAGCCAGTCAGCCAGTCATCCAGTCAGCCAGCCAGTCATCCAGTCAGTCATGCAGTCAGCCAGCCAGCCAGCCATCCAGTCAGTCAGCCAGTCCGTCTGTCAGTCAGCCAGTCAGTCAGCCAGCCACTCAGCCAGCCAGTCATGCAGTCAGTCAGCCAGTCAGTCAGTCAGCCAGTCAGCCACCCAATCAGTCAGCCAGTCAGTCAGCCAGCCAGTCAGCCAGCCAGTCAGCCAATCAGCTAGTCAGTCAGTCAGTCAGCCAGCTTGTCAGCCAGTCGGCCAATCAGCCAGTCAGCCAGTCATCCGTGCTTCGGTGCTACAGCTGGCCGGTCCTCAGCTATCACCTGCACCCGACCTGCGTGGCTCCAGTCACACTTGGCGACCGCCTGGTTGTCTGCACGATTACTGTCTTATCCTGATTGTGTTGATATTGTAAAGACTCATATCTACAGTAATGTTTTCAGTTAGTGCTAATTGTTGATTGACGTCTATGCATGTGATAACTTTTCCCTGGGTGGTTTCCACCCCATTGGTGGTTTTAGTTCAATTCCATCTTCATATATGACATGATATACAAACACATGACATCTGCCAGTGATTTGTTCAGAGTCTGGGTACTTCTGGGCAAGGTGTAGTGTAATATGAAAGATGATGAATAACATCTCAACTCCCATGTATAATATTGTTGCGGTTATGAGAATAAAGGATAACCCCCCTCGTAGGTAGACGCACCACAACATGTAGCCTTGCTGTAGTATAGTTATTTCTTAGTAAATGTAAGGTAGTCTCCTTTCCTGTGTTAGTTTTGCGTTGAGTAGGCCAGTGAGTAGGCCTCAATTGGGCTAGCATGCCATGTGCTCGGCCTGAACAAGTCTGGCAAGGCCGAAGGGAGGAGCTGCAGGAGGGAGTGGCCGGTAAACAACGAGCCGCCAATCAGAGCTCGAGGGGAGTGGCTCACAACGATGACGAGAGGAGGAGCCTGGAACATTCGGGTAGGGCCGGGGCGGAGCCATAAAACCCTGCCCCGAGCCCCCCGCCTGAGTTCAGTTGAGAGTTGAGCTGGAGTCGGAGTTCAGTGGAGCCCCTGTGAGAGAGAGCCAGCGAGAGCCAGATAACGAGTCGGAGTGCTTGACTTGAACTGGTTGTAATAGTGTGGTTGTACACGAACATTCCCCGTGCCCTGTGCCCTGCGCTCTGCGGCTGTATTAATCGCGCTTGTGAAGATGACCCGTTCCGGGCCACAGACGCGCGATCTCCTCCTGCCCGCGTTTCCTGCATACGTGCCGTGACCACGAGAGGGCCACGCCGGGCGAGCTGTCCCGGAGCGACCGACGGCAAGGCACGTTTTGCGCGCGAACTTCCTTCCTTATTTTTCCCCGCATTAGTGAGAGGGCCCTTTGTCTGGGATTAAGTTACCATTGTTTAAGTGCCTGCTCTGTGTCTCTTCGAATCACTGTACATTATAATAAACTGTGTTCTTCCTCTTATTTGACCGTTCCCGTCCTTTCCATCAATTGGCTTAGCATCGTACGAATAGAACCGCTCGAATCGGGTTCAATAAAAGGTAACGGCACGAGTCACGTGATACGCACACCGCTCGGGCGTATTCGATTAGCGTGGCTTGAGCGAGGTCCGGTCCCCGTTTTCGTGGCAGCGTGGGTCAAAGGTACGTGCGGTGTCGACCCGATACCCTTTTCCATGCTCGCTGTGGAAGTGGCGATTCGGCCTCGTGGACACAAAGACCCGAGGGGAAAAAGGGGTTTAACCCCCCCCCCCCCCTCTGTACACCGACGGGCTTCGGGAGATCCGCAACAATATGTTGATCTGCCATTGATCTCTCCTGACTAATACGTACTCATTACCCTCGCCTGAGGAGAGGGTATTGCATTTGAGTCCGTTTGTCTGTTTGTTTGTTTGTCCGCACAGAATAAATATGATTTTCTCTGCAACCGTTGGTCCGATTGACAGGAAATTTTCACCATCAGTGGAACTCCACCTGTATAATTTTTTTAAATGATAATTATGACGTCATAGGTCACATGGTTTGGCCACCATCGTGGAAAAATCGAAAAACTTTGCACCTCTATATCTCCGAAAGTACTGAATAGAAAAAATTGAGACATGGCTCATTGTAAAGAACTCTCCATGGGGAATAAAATATGTTAATCATGATGTCATAGGTGCCTCCATTATGACGTCATAATTCGACAAGTACAAAACTTCATCCGATGAAGATGAAATTTTTTGAGCATAATCTAGGAATAAATTAGTTTAGAAAAAATTAATGACGTCATCGGTCACGTGGTTCGGCCGCCATATTTGTTTTAACACAAAAGCCTTAAAAACCACTGAAAATACATCCTGGCAAAGGTTTGCAATCTCTGATTGCTCTTTCTTGTTTGGTTATTGTGCGTGGGAGTTGAAACAGAAGTCAAAGGGAAATATGATCTCGCCATTGTCTCAATTTGTATATATGGTGGTTGGGTTGACTGCAGCTTCGTGTTGCTGTTGACCATCATGTGTCCCTGCTTCTGTGTTGCGGACCGAGTTGACAACCCGAACTCTATAACCACTCGTATACTTGGCAAAAAAATAAACGCAAGTTTTTATGTCAAACCCTACCCGACCCTAATCCTAACCCGAACCCTAACACCCCTAACCCTAACAACTACCCTAACCCTATCCTACCCTAACCCCACCCTGCAACTCGTGGCATTGTCGTCTGCTGAGTGAATTCGGTTCTAGCCTCCATGGACCACAGACTACCACAGAAACATCAACATTCTTATGCAATTTAGCCTTGGAAGCCACAGTGATTGTTTGAAAATTCATTCAACCCCCATTGTGGTGGTTCAGTGAGGCATGACGCTCAGGAAATGTGGTTGAAAATACAGGTGCTTAAAATGGTATTACAAATCTTTGTCATTGATAATTTGTGCACAACAATGCACATTAAAAAAATGCGTCTTATCAACTTGCGTTTCTTTGCCATCGCCAGTGCCAAGTACATTTGCTCTCGTTAATTGTTGTACATTTCCTTGGTTCAAATCTAATATAAAATTATTGTGGATCCGGTTGTATGCACTATGGTGATCAGCAAGAGAAAAAAAAGTAGTCACGCCATATATATGTTAATGTTGTTACTGTTTGTGACGTATGCATTTGCATCATCGCTATTGCGTATGCGCGGCCTGGCGGTTCAAGTGTCTTGTCCATCTTGGCGTGCGGTTGCCTCTTTCCTCGTCATTCGATAAAGTGCGATGATTAAATAAAGCTCGAACGTGTTTTGGTTGGGCATTGGAAGGAGAGGCGTTTACCTTCGCTGGCGGTGTATTTTTTAAAGTGGCCCTGGAATTGTCCTTTTTGGGGGAACACGGAAGGTTAAAAGCACTGCAGATATCTACTATATGTAAGGGATCTGGATAGTTGACTGGCCTGTTGGCGTAATGTTAACTACTGAAGCCACTGGCCGGCCATGATACCACTCCCATTCACAGAGTGTGTAACGCGCTGACCAGGATCGTTTTCATCAAGGACGTTTTGCTGTCCTTAGGAAGAAAAGTATGATAAACTGCACATGAGGCCGTTGCGACTTTCACTTCGACGTGTGACTTTCATGAAAAAAATCACACCGTATTGTATTCCACGAAAGACCACACGTTTTGAGCGAAGATGGAAGTAGTAAAATGGTGATATATATCCAGATATCACCCAGCTCCCAGCGTCAAGTTACAAACCGGAAGAGCTCTCCGATACTATAGGAGATTTCACACACGTTTTGAGCAAGGATGGGAGTGGAAAAATGGTGGACACGCGGTGACCAGATTCAACCAGAAGATCTATTCCCATATTACGGGAGATTTCACACACGTTTTGAGTGAGGATGGGAGTGGTAAAATGGTGGACGCGCGGTGTCAAGCTACAAAAAGGAAGGGCTATCCCGATATTATAGATTTCACACACGTTTTGAGCAAGAGTGGGAGTGGAAAATGGTGGACACGCGGTGACCAGCTTCAACCAGAAGATCTATTCCCATATAACGGGAGATTTCACACACGTTTTGCGTGAGGATGGGAGTGGTAAAATGGTGGACGCGCGGCGTCAAGCTACAAAAAGGAAGGGCTATCCCGATATTATAGATTTCACACACGTTTTGAGCAAGAGTGGGAGTGGAAAAATGGTGGACACGCGGTGACCAGCTTCAACCAGAAGATCTATTCCCATATAACGGGAGATTTCACACACGTTTTGAGTGAGGATGGGAGTGGTAAAATGGTGGACGCGCGGCGTCAAGCGACAAACCGGAAGAGCTATTCCAATATTATAGGATATTTCACACACGTTTCGAGTGAGAATGGGAGTGGTAAAATAGTGGACGCGCGGCGTCAAGGTAAAAACCGGAAGAGCTATTCCAATATTATAGGATATTTCACACACGTTTCGAGTGAGGATGGGAGTGGTAAAATAGTGGACGCGCGGCGTCAAGGTAAAAACCGGAAGATCTATTCCAATATTATAGTAGAGATCAGTGGTTGAAAGCAAGAAATTCCATACATCTAAAATATAATTTCTAGAGTCTTATTGTGTCCGATTTGTTAAATCTCAGTAGATATGAAAATAGGTCATATACGCAGTCACTAACCAAGCTCACTGGAGATATGATGCACCTCAATCAGTAGCTACTGAACAGCCAAATATGAAAGATCATTTATCAATGACGAGAAGCAAGTTTAAAAAATATTATCGAGAGGAAAGTCATAAAAAGTGCCAAGTAAATGGAGACTTCTCAGGAATGTTCCATGACGAGAAAGCTTGGAGCACGCTCGCAAAGCGGCTTAAGCACTCGAGTAAGCACTCCAATGAATTGGTAGATAAGGAACGGCTGGCTTGGCGAGCGATAGCAAGCTGCATGATTGATGATGCTGGGACACATCCCAGAGCCAGGTGTAATTAGTCAACAATGATAAATAAACATGATCTCAGCATTCACAAATCGTTTTTGTATTTTTAACAAGTTTATATATTTAGTTGTATTTTCTTTTATATCAGGCAGGTGTAGATTCATACAATAAGTTGGAATTCAAGATGTTTTTTTAGAAGCGGTGTCGAGGGGCACTTACGTGTATCCTGGCTGATATGCCACTAACTTGATAGGATTTTGTTTGTGTAAAAAAAAAAGTCGATTATTTATCACATGTACAAATGATTTGCAGCCGCCGAATTTTCGTGGTATTTGGCGGGCGATCCGTGAAACTCCTGCTGCTCATCGAGCGGATGTGCTCATGGGTGACACACGCACCCTCTGGTGGAGGGGAGGGGCAGGTGTTTGTTACTCACAACACCCGGTACTGCCTGGCCAAGGCGAATACAGCCAATGGGTGCGCCGAGTCTTTCCCTGCACACACGGCGAAAACTTCGGCTATGGTGGGCGACGGCAGGGGTGGCTGGCTGCCTGTGGCCGTAGGCTTTCCTCGATAGCGCGGCCATGGTGGAAGTGAGTAGATGATCATGTCCTGCGTGGATATCGATAGAGATGTGCGGCCCGGCCTGTTCGTGACCCTCGAACATTGGTGGCGTCTGTTTGTTTTTGGGTTTGATTGGAATGGTTTTGGCAAAAGGTGACCCAGTTTATAAATATAAGGTGAGAGGTTTACTGAGTGAGTGCACGAGGGTTCAGAAAGTGGCTGAGTGCTTGAGTTGCGGTAGGTGGCCGATGTTCGGCCGGGTGCTCCAGGTTCGGCCGAGTGCTCCAGGTTCGGCCGGGTGCTCCAGGTTCGGCCGGGTGCTCCAGGTTCGGCCGGGTGCTCCAGGTTCGGCCGGGTGCTCCAGGTTCGGCCGGGTGCTCCAGGTTCGGCCGGGTGCTCCAGGTTCGGCCGGGTGCACCGGGTTCGGCCGGGTGCACCGGGTTCGCCCGGGTGCACCGGGTTCGCCCGGGTGCACCGGGTTCGGCCGGGTGCACCGGGTTCGGCCGGGTGCTCCATGCTCTGTCGGGTGCTCCAGGTTTGGTCGGGTGCTCCAGGTTTGGTCGGGTGCTCCAGGTTTGGTCGGGTGCTCCAGGTTTGGTCGGGTGCTCCAGGTTTGGTCGGGTGCTCCAGGCTCTGTTGGGTGCTCCAGGCTCTGTCGGGTGCTCCAGGCTCTGTCTGGTGCTCCAGGCTCTGTCTGGTGCTCCAGGCTCTGTCGGGTGCTCCAGGCTCGGCCGTGTGCACCAGGTTCGCAAGGGGGCTCCAGGTTCAGCCAGGGCTCCATGTTTGGCCAAGTTTGGGGTGGTGGTGGTCAGTCATCCATTCAACCAACCAAGTGCATTCAAAGTGGATAAGTGGGATGTCAAAGAATATGAGGATGGAAGGTTGTGGTGTGAGGAAGGTGAATGAGTCGATAGGAATGACCAAAGAGTATGAAAAGCAAAGATTTTAAAAAGATTGTAGAAGGGTAATCAAAAGACACGGATTATGGTCGGTGTGTCATGATGATGGATCATGAGAAAGATGCTAAAATTGTACATAATCTTCCACTTATGCCGAGCTGTTGCTAATGCCAAAAATGCTGGGCTTAAAAAAGAGGATTTGTGAGGGGAATGCGAGCACTGAAGAAACTAGAATGACACTCCGGAGAGCGCACACCTCTGCCTGAACAGTTTACCTTTTGTATCCCATTTAGTATCTTGATCCAGACCTAAATGGTGAAGAATATCTTTAAAAATTCTAAAATAACTCTCGTATCCGGTGCCCGATTCAGATCTTCACCAAAATCGAGTCGTTTCGTCCTTGGCACACACCCAACCTGTCCACCAAGTTCTGTCCATCGCTTTTTTTGATACCTTGCAGACAGTGGGTAAAGCATAAGCTCTGTCCACCTTCAGCGGTGGCAGGTAATAGACCAGTGTGGATGTGGAGTGTGCGATTAGGGAGATTCGGTCTCGTGTTGGCGGTAACGAGGAGGCCGAATTTGGCGAAGGGGCTTGTAATAGAGGATGTCTTTGAGGAGAGAGATTAAATAAAGACCAAGGAGTTTGCAAGGTGATGAAAATGCACGCAGGATTAACGATGCTTTCCGAAAGCGGATAAGAGTGCGAAGCTGGAGAACGCCAACAAAGCGTTTGGTGCTTCCAGTCGATGAAATGTGTTTAATGAAGTTTCTCTTGTAAACGTCGAATCAACTTGAAGGTTTTCAGGTCGTTCTTTCGTTGACTTTGATCAATTTGTGTTTCAAACGTTCAGATCATGACCGGATCCATTTGTGTTTGCACTTCTGTTCCCTTTTTGTTGCTGCTTTGTTTAAAAGTATCAAATATAACCACTGTTTTTTTTTTGAATCGTCGGTTGCTTTTATTTTCCGTCTTTTGTGCATCGTCAAACTGCAAGTTTCCTCACATTTCAGTCTGGCAGTTTATAATTACCTCGGCCACCGAAGGTGTGCTTTCACCCCTCGGCCCACCGGGTTGAGCTTTCACCCCTCAGCCCACCGGGTTGAGCTTTCACCCCTGTCTGTTTGCCTGTGAGCAGGATATCTCTAAAGTTTGTGGACGGATTCAGACAAAACCTGGTGGACAGGTTGGCGGTGTGACGAGGATAAATTGATTCGATCTTGGTGAAGATCTGGATCTGGATCAGATCGTTTCTTAATTGATTCCTCACCATTGAGAGATGGGGCCAAACATGATATACAGAGTATGAATGAATGAATGAATAATCATTTTAAGGCCATTTTCCCCGCTAGAGCGGGGGTTAGCCTTGCGGGCCCCATGACAATCATGGTTCCCTGTTTGAGGCAATGTTTTTATGGCCGGATGCCCTTCCTGACACCAACCCTTGGTCGCCTCTTACGATGCGCAGGGATACGGTGTACCTATTCTAACCGGGGTACACACCGGGATCATTCATCCCAGCAAGCTGGTACTCAATTTGCCGACCTCGGAAGTATGACAGGCTGAGTCAACCCCCCTGGCGTTAATTCAGCGATCGACCGGGATTCTAACCCAGGATCCTAGGATCCCAAGCCGGCACCCTAACCGCTAAGCCAACACCAGGACTATGATAACCTACCCTAATAATGATATACAGAGTGCTTCAATCAAAACTAGAACGGCGCTATTCGACTTCACGGCGTCGACTGATATGCCTCCGCCCACATTATTACATCATTATAATACTTGTATCAAGTTTGATTTAAATCCATTCAGCTGTGCTCAATTTCTCACATTTTTACCTGACATGACCTTTGGCCTTTGACCTCGGGACCCCCAAAGTATAATTGGTTAATCTTTTCATCATTCTACATATCTGCACCAAGTTTGAATTAGATACCTTTAGCCATTCTCAAGTTATAGACCTATTACAGACTTTGACCATTAACCTTTGACCTCTTGACCCCAAATTCTAATCATTTAATCTTTACATCATTGTACATACCTGTACCAAGTTTGAATTAAATCACTTCAGCCGTTCTCAAGTTTTAGACCTATTACACATTTGACCTTTGACCTCTTGACCCCAAAATCTAATCTGTTGAGCTTTACCTTATTATACATACATACTTGTACCAAGTTTGACTAAGATCCATTTAGCCGTTCTCAAGTTATCACGGTAACGAAAACCTATCACGGACGGATGGACGTACGGACAGCCAGATGGACAACCTGAAAACATAATGCCTCTGGCGACTTCGTCGGTGGAGGCATAAAAAAGTGGACTATTTGAATGTTTTATTGTAGAAAAATTACAAAAGGTAGCAAGTTCAGTGATACATTGATGGAAAACCAACACCACACCATTTTCAAATCACTTATTTTATGCTTGAAATTGACATTTTCAATGTCTGCTCCATCTCTGTTCTAACAGGCTTTGATCCTGACTCCGAAATTCTCCACAACTCATCTGCAAATGGCTGGAGTGCTAACCTGATGGAGTGATGGTAGTCCTCCACCTGCTGCTTCAGGCCAGGATTCGAGGTTTGTTGGCGTAAACTTGATCTTTGGCAACATCCCAAAATATGTAATCCAATGGATTCAAACCCGGCCTGTGGGGCGCCCACACATACGCTGTGCCCAGGCTGATGACACGATTTCCAAACAGCTGGTGGAGCAAGTCGATGGTTTCACCTGCAGTGTGTGGTGGGGCACCGTCCTACATGAACCATGCAATTCTAAGTTGGTTTGGAGACGGTAGTTGGGCAAGATCAGTGTGGAATCGACGCAAGACCTCGTGGTACTGCTCGCCGTTTACTGTCACCATCTTACATTGTCGTCCTTGAACCAATACGGTCCCAGCATGTGGTATTCAATGCACAGAAGCAAGTGGACTTGGGGCCCCTGAGAGACATCTCAAACACCTCTTCAGGAGGGTCAGCACCCCAGAAGATGTTGTTGTGATTGTTGATAGACCCATTCAAGTGGAATTGTGCTTCATCACTGAACCACAAGGAGTTTAAACAATTTTGGTACCTTTCCATTCAGTCACTGAACCAATCACATTGTTACTTGTCTCGCCATGTCATTCAGAGTCAGTTTATGCCTCACATATAGGATGTAGGGTAGAGCTTGAGTCCAGCAGGGAGAATGTGCCACAAATGAGGATGAGATCACCAGTTCTTGGGAATGCCGATGGTGGGATTTCTTTGGACTTTCGATCGCAGAATCTCTCACAAGATCAATGTTCCCTTGGTTCTTGGTAACACTTGGTGCGCAGCCACTGTTGCCTTTATTTTGATTTTTCATGCTTCCATGTGCTTGAAGTGCTCCAAAAACCACTGAATGCTCCCATTGGAAGGTCCATTACAGGTGTGAACATTGTTATACTGACAGTATCGTCGGGACACCTGCACGTAGGATTTTGTCTCGAACCACAAAGTCACGATTTTCACTTTTTGTTCCACTGTGAACACCATAGTTGACGTAGGGTCCTACTGACTACTTCTTAGAAATGGCATACCACCACCACCACCAACACCACCACCATAACCTGCAAGAGAGAAGGGGTATAGCATTAGAAATGACAGAATATCAGACTGCACAAATAGTCCACTTTTTTTGAAATGCCCTGGATAGCACCATATCTCAATAAGTTGTAGACAGGTTATGACAAAACTAGGTGGATGAGTTGGTTAGGTGACGACAACAAGCCGATTAGATTTTGGCTTAGGTCCGGAACCAGGTTAGGCCTATCGGTGGGATACAAAACGTAAACTGTTCAGCCTGGTTGTGGTATGCTCTCTACAGAGTGCATTTCCAGTTGTTATTATTATGCTTTTTCCATTCCTGTTCTAGTCCTGTTCTCACTACTGTTGTAGAATGCTCTTCAACAAACCGCTTTAGCCTCACCTTTATTTGTAGTTTTTTCTGAGGCTGTACCACTACGATTTTGATTTTGGTGTACCGTACTCTCCTACTTGGTACCTTTCCTTGGTAATTTACTTGGGAAGCCTGGTGTTGGCTTAGTGGTTAGTGTGCCGGCTTGGGATCCTAGGATCCTGGGTTCGAATCCCGGTCGATCGCTGAATTAACACCAGGGGGGTTGACTCAGCCTGTCATCCTTCCGAGGTCAGCAAATTGAGTACCAGCTTGCTGGGATGAATGATCCCGGTGTGTACCCCGGTTTAGAATAGGTACACCGTATCCCTGCGCATCGTAAGAGGCGACCAAGGGTTGGCGTCAGGAAGGGCATCTGGCCATATAAACATTGCCTCAAACAGGGAACCATGATTGTCATGGGGCCCGCAAGGCTAACCCCCGCTCCAGCGGGGAAAATGGCCTTAAAACGATCATTCATTCATTCATTCATTCATTTGTACTCTCCTACTTGGTGCGAACGAAGCAGTTTCTCGGCAAATGTTATCCCATTGCCTTCCTGGCGTTGTTACTTCCGACACCAAAGGTGGATGGAGGTTATGTTTGTCTCTGTCTACCTGTTTGTCTGTGAACAAGATATCTCAAAATTCGGACGAAATTTGGTGGAGAAGTTGTATGTGTGACAAGGAAGAATTATTTCAATTTTGGTGAAAATCCAGATCTGGATCTGGCTCGTGGAATTTTAAAGTGATTCTTCACCATTGAGTGATGTGGCCAAAACCGATATATCGGACGATGTTTCAAAAAGTTATGGACGAGTTCTGACAAAACTAGGTGCATAAATTGGTTCAGTGACAAGAACAAGCTGATTCGATTTTGGTTCAGGCCTGGATCCAGATACGACCCATCAGTGGAATACAAAACATAAACTGTTCAGCCTGGTTGAGGTATGCTCTCCACTGAGTGCCGTTCTTGTTTATCCACGCTCTGTCCTTTGCAATGCTGAGTGTCGAGCAAGGAAGAAGCACGCACCATTTTTAATGTCTCTGCTATGAATCGGCCAGGGTTTGAACCACCGACCTCCCAGACTCGGAGCGGGCGGTCTAACAACCACGCCACGACGACGTATTTAATGGGTCCAAACATTGCTACCTCCTTGGCCGGCTAAGCCTGACGTTTGCCAGTTGATATTTGCACAAATTTGGAATTTATTCAGGGTGACAACGATGCTCTTTGCATTCTATTATTGTTTGCCCTTTGAGTGCACATTTCCTGTTTGAATCCGATCTCCGGCCTTTATTGATGAGATTGGACAAATTTCGTGTGTGATTCTGCTGAGATGTACAGCACGTGTCAGAATATCCTTCTCGCATGGTTTTATCGCACGTCCGCACCGACGTCAACAAAAGCACAAGCACTGGTCCCATGACCCCATAACGTACAATCTGTCACGACGAAGAAGTTCAGGTTGACCAAACCTTTGCTGGAAGCTGGAATGCTTTTTTTGAGGAAGGGGGAAGGGGGGGAAGGGGGCTGGTGGGGGAACACTGACGAAACCGAAGGTGGTTGGAGGTTATGGTCTCATCCCTGCTTGTCTGTTTGTTTGTGCGCAGGATATCTCAAAAAGTTATGGACGGATTCGGACTAAATTTGGTGGGCAGGTTGGATATGTGACAAGGACAAATTGCTTCGATTTTGGTGAAGTTCCGAATCCGGCCTATGAGTGGAATACAAAACGTAAACTGTTCAGCCTGGTGGAGGTATGCGGCCTACCGAGTGCAGTTCTAGTTTTTGGTTCACGAGTTATCAAACAGAGTGACCACTATATTCGTCATGGGTGTGTGTCTGTCTGTCTGTCTGTCCACAGCATAACTACCCGATGATATCATCCGATCTTGATGAAACTTGGGTGGGATGTTGATATCTTTATCTAGTTGTGTCCTGCCTAGAGTGGGAGTATTGCGTCTATTGTGTGCGGAGCCACGTCCGAAAAAGATGTCTTTTTAGGGGGTAATCGAGTTCAAGCTACATCTTCTCCGAGGGAGTTTGTGGAATCTGACATGGGTTTCGGTATTTGGTTAGGCCAATGTCATGTGTCTAGCCCCACGGAGCTCGATTTTTCATTTTCGTGTCGAGGTCAAGGTCACAAGGTCACGAAATTTAGAAAAGTCAATTTTTGATGGTTTTATTACATTGTTCGCTTCCTGATAGGGTGAAATGTCGTACATGATCTTATATTATCACATACATCATGAAATACAAGTTTTCCAACAAATTTCAGAATCTTCGACCATTGACCTTTGAAGGTCACAAAGGTCAAAGTTTTAAAGTTGTCGGAATCGAACCGAATTTTCGGTATTGTGCAGCTAACTAACCTCATAACTGATGAATACATTATTTTCTATCTAATTTCAAGGTCAGTAACCTTCGTTTTGACATTTCCGGTCCTGGCCTGTCCGGGCCTGTTTCGGTTATAGTCCGTCCTTTGTCATTGAATACCGCTCGCTCGTGAACCATCGTCGTCTCCTGACTTGTCTAACTTATTTCCCCTTTGGACTGATTCCAATAACCTGGCTTAAAAACCTAGTTTGGTTGACCTGTTTGGCGTTACTATCTGTAAAAAAGATATAATTGAACCAGGGATTCTAGGTTCATACACAATACTGTACATGGCATATTAATTCATGTGGAAGTTCACTGATTCCTCCTTAAGTTATTGTCTGGCATATAATGTACGGACACTCTGAGCCTTAGGTCCATTTCAGATGGTCAAAATTAAATTTTTCTCGCCTGAATAAATCGTCTTGCCAATTGGTGAGGTTTCGATGTCTTCGTTTGAGGCTATGAGGTGAGGTCCGTTTTTGCGGACCAAAAACGATACAAATTAATTGAATCAGTTAGTCCGCCCAGCTCTGTGAAATTTGAATTCTCACGAGGTAGATATTTCAAACTGAATCCTGTGGTTTTGGAAGGGTTTTCATATGTAACTGCTTGTTGTGCATGCACTGTTGGTATGTGATTTGTATCAGTTATATATTTTTTTCTCACAATGACTAGTCACCATCCATGTGACCTAACGTCAACTTCCTCTCCACACTGCCAGTTTACTTTACCTCTTACCTTTACAAGAAACACCGCTCTCTCAGGCAGCAGCCTGGAGGGGGGTGGAGGGTGGTGGGGCAAATATATTTGTGCCGTCGCTAATAATCTCCCCTCCCTCCACCCCCACCACCACCCCTTTTGGTGGGGGTTGGATGTTAGTGTGTGGGGGTTGTAGTGGATGGGGAGGGGTTTTTGAAGGCTTGGAGTGGGGAGGGGATTGATGCTTTCAGATTGAGAGGAGGAGGTTGAGGACTTGGGGTCTGTGTGCGGGTGGGGCAGGATTTGAGGACTTGAGGTCACATTTCATGTACCCGTTAGTACATGGTACCCGTTAGTATGTTAATATTTGATGTCACACATGTAACCGACCAAAAGTCACACACTTGACCAGACTTTGCAACAGAAAATCATGTATACAGACTAGCATCAACAATTCCAATTCACCGTAATCTGTTATAAAGCGTTGGTTTTGCCGAAGCAGTTTCTTGGCCAGGGGTCATGCTGGTTGGTTTGCCATCTCTCTCCCAGCGGTAGTTAGGGCTGAATTTGGAATTTGGTCTTGGCCTGACTGGTCTATTCTTTGCGAAGGACACTGCAGAGTATTTAACATCCACCAACGAATGTCGGCAGACCGGACACCCAGTTTAACATCTATCCGAGGGACGCTGCACACATTGATGATTCATCCTGCAGGTGAAACACAGAATGATAGTTTATGATAGCTGGGTCGGGATTCAAACCCAGACCAGCTTAAATGCGAGTGTGCGTGTCTCCAGGCCACCCCAGTCATCCTTGGCATCGACAAGTATACATTACATATGCAAAAGACAATACCAGACCTGCAAGCATAAAAACAGAGGCATCATTATAATAAAACTCGGATATTTATCTTTAAATGCATATGACCAAGAATGGCTGTTTTCACACACAAGCAGTATCTTGCCATTCTTGGTTGCTCTCATTGACTGAACTAGGACGTGCCCGTACGTGGGTGCCCGTTCCTTGCCAAAAAAAAAAAAAAAAATGTCTTCGCCCATGCATGCATGGGCGTGCCCATGGGCCCATGGGCGTGCCCGTAAGTGCGTGATGTGACCGTACAATGAATGTATCGTCCCGACGCCGCAGCTCGGATGGCGCTGCAGTTAATCGGGCCTGTATCGGCAGAGTTATTATAAACGTGTACTACAATCGATCGTACCTTACAGCGTCTGCTCGCCACGTTCAGCATCAGTACGTCGTCACTATGACTATCCGTAAGTCCGGAAGTGACGTCCTCATTTGACTGTCCGGAAGGTCGCATATCGCAGTTACGATGAATCGCAAATTAGTTTTAATTAGTTTTAAAACATAGTTTAACGCCAACATAGTTTGCCAACGTGAAATAAATGAATACGCTCTCAAATGTGCCGTCCGAGGCAGAGTCTGTTCGCCACGTTCGGCACACGTGATAGCTCGCTGCTCTCTGATTGGTTGAATCGTTTTTTGGACATAGCTCGGTAACTACTTCTCCGATTAATATGAAACCTTGAAAAGGCACATCCTCAGGTCCCCAGCAATATACCTGGCAAGTTTCAAGTATATCGGACCCGTGGTTGTCGAGAAACAGCGGTCACAGACACACATACACACATACACACATACACACACACATACACACACACATACACACACACATATACACACACACATACACACAGAGATTACTGGAATTATAGATAGATGAATGAATATGAATGATCGTTTTAAGGCCATTTTCCCCGCTAGAGCGGGGGTTAGCCTTGCGGGCCCCATGACAATCATGGTTCCCTGTTTGAGGCAATGTTTTTATGGCCGGATGCCCTTCCTGACGCCAACCCTTGGTCACGCTCTTACGATGCGCAGGGATACGGTGTACCTATTCTAAATCGGGGTACACACCGTGATCATTCATCCCACCCAGCAAGCTGGTACTCAATTTGCCGACCTCGGAAGGATGACAGGCTGAGTCAACCCCTCTGGCGTTAATTCAGCTATCGACCGGGATTCGAACCCAGGATCCTAGGATCCCAAGCCGGCACCCTAACCGCTAAGCCAACACCATGTATTGACTGGCCAATGAAAATTGGATACCACATATTTTGAAAGGTTTAAATGCATTTTTATAATCTGTTAAACACAAATGCAACTTGCTTTGGTCATTGGTTGATTAATTAATTTTTTTTGTATGTCATATTACATGATTATCTTCAGAAAACATAATCATGCTTGCTTCGGTTATGAATTAGTTTATCAAGTCCTCGTGCTTGCTTCATAATCGTGCTTGTCCATCACTTGCTATTGAAGTTTGTTTGGACAATAAATTTTTGATAAATATCTTCTTGCAACATGCAATTGTTTTCTAAAACGCACTCGAATTGAGCTATCCGGTTGAGAATGTCCATAACGTCTTAACCTGAACATATCGAATTGTTTATAAAAAATTTTTTCAAAGGCTGATGAGTAATACATTTGCCATCAGCATCACGGCGAAGCATGTGTGTCATTTAGCAATAACACTGTAATTTGAGAACTCGATGTACCTTGCAAGAGATGGATTGTTACATGGTTCTGCCAAAAGCAAAATGAGGATATTATTTCCAGTTCTTTTGTGCTGTGTTTATGCAGAAACGTTAGTTGGGATGAATTCCAAAGTTTCTAGAGCTGAGTTGTGCAAACTGAAGCTTTAGACAAGTTTATCAGTCTGCGACTATTCGTGTGTGACTATGGACTATTCATGAGTCGAGTGTGTAAATATGCCACAAGCATTTGGTCCAGTGTAACTCGAATGAATATGTAACTCAACAACAAGACAATGGACAGAGGGAGACTGTTCCACTATCAGAAGAATAATGGGTTGGATGAATGCAGATGAGAATTGCCAGACTCGCAGTCGCTGAGGAAATTCTCTGAGAATAGCCGGGAGATGTTGACTCTCTCTCGAGCACATGGCCAAATGAACTTTTTGAAACACAGGAAGAGCAGGAGATGTTGGTTGAGAAGTTTGTAGATACAGTGGCCTGCATAAATATTCAACCCCCTACAATGTTTTCACATTTTGATATCACCTGAGCTAATTTAATGATGCTTTCAAATCAAACTTGATGTATAGAGTCTTCACAAAGTGATAAAGCTAAAAAAAAAAAATGCAGATAAAATGTGAATAAGTGAGATTAACAGAGAAAATCAGATTATTCTCAGTTGCATAAGTATTGAAACCCTTTGCCTAATTAACCCTAAACCACTTCAGCAGCCAATTATTTGTTTGAAATGTTACAATACTAGTGTAATAGGGTTTCACTTGTATGTAATCCGTGCTTTAACTTAAAAATAAAACTCCCCACGTATGTAAGGGGTTTTAAGGTGCAACTCACTTGGTCAACCAACAAAGCAAACATAAAGACCAAGGAGCTTTCCAAAGAAGTCAGACATAAAATGGTGGAGAAGTACCATTCAGGAGATGGTTATAAGAAGATTTTAAAGTCACTCATTATCCCTTTGAGTACGGTTAAATCCATCATTAAGAAGTGGAAGACGTATTATGCCACCAAGACTCAGCAGCCGGACAAGCAGGAAGCTGGTTCAGGATGTCACTGTAGATCCAACAACTGATTTGATGGATCTGCAATCCTCTATGTCCGAGACAGATGTCAGTGTTCATCAATCAACAATATTCCGTTTTCTTCACAAATCTGGCCTTTATGGACATGTGGCAAGAAAGAAGCCATTACTGAAAAAGTAGAATCTAAAAGCTCATATGGAGTTTTGTGGAAAAGCATCTTGATGATACTGCAGGCACGTGGAGAAACATTTGTGGTTATAACATGACAAAAATTGAACTTTGTGGTCTAAATTCAAAGTATTACATCTCGCGCTAAATTCAAAGTATTACTGTGTGTCTAATACTACACATCACCCAGCCAACCCTATTCCATCTGTCAAGTATGGTGGTGGCAGCATCATGTTATGGGGCTGCTTTTCATCAGCAGGGACTGGCAACTTTGTCAGGATAGAAGGGACAATGGACGTTGCAAAGTACTGTCGAATCTTTGATTAAAACCTACTTGAGTCAGCAATGGATATGAAACTGGGTAGGAGATTCACATTTCAGCAATTTCAAGTAATTTTCACATGAAGGATGGGTAAAGATTTTACCATCTCACTGTGAAAATGTAGTAGAGACCTACCCAAAATGCTCATACCAGTCATTGCTGCAAAAAGTGCTTCCACCAAGTACTGACCTAAAGGGCTGAATACTTTTGCAACTAGAACGGCACTCGGTAGAGCGCATGCCTCCGCCAGGCTGAACAGTTTGTTTTGTATCCCACTGATAGGCCGGATCTGGATTTTGACCTGAACCAAAATCTAATTGGCTTGTTCTTGTCACCTAACCAACTTGTCCACCAAGTTTAGTCATAACTCGCCCATAACTTTTTTAAATATCATGTTATATATTGCTTTTCACCCGATCTCTCAATGGTGAAGAAGGTCTTAAAAATTAAATAATTCTCCTATCCGAATCCATATTCAGAACTTCACCAAAATCAAATCGATTTGTCCTCGTCACACACCCATCACTGCAACACTCCACTGATCTGGGATTTATGGCAGAGTGGCCAGACGGAAGCCTCTCCTCAGTGAAAGACACATGAAAGCCCACATAATCTTGTTTCTCACAGTCTGAGAGTCCTTGAGGTGCTTTTTTGCAAACTTCAAGCGGGCTTTCATGCGTCTTTCACTGAGGAGAGGCTTCCGTCTGGACACTCTGCCATAAAGCCCAGATCAGTGGAGTGTTGCAGTGATGGTTGTCCTTCTGGAAGTTTCTCCCATCTCCACACAGGATCTCTGGAGCTCAGCCAGAGTGACCATCGGGTTCTTGGTCACCTCTCTTACCAAGGCCCTTCTCCCCCGATTGCTCAGTTTGGCCGGGCGGCCAGCTCGAGGAAGAGTCCTGGTTGTTCCAAACTTCTTCCATTTTTTTATTTTTTATTTTTTTAATTTTTTTTGTATACAAGATCGAGGCTCGTGAAAGAGCTAACATTAATCACACAAAAAGACAAACCGACACACAAAACACAAAAAACAAGGGGAGCGGCAGACAAGATGGGGAGAGAGGGGGAAGGACACAAAAGAGGGGGAAGAGGGGGAAGGACACAAACACAACATTTGAGAGCAGGGACATCGGGAGGACTTGGGGGGAGGTGGGAGAGGATTAAAACATATGAACACTGCAAGGACTCTGGGGTGAATTACCGGGGGTAGAAAAGATCAAGGTTTTCGATGGGGGACGATAAGAGATGGTGGTGAACAGCTGTTTTAAAGACCTGGAGGGAGGAGTGGGATTGAAGGGAGTGGGGGAGTTTGTTCCAGAGGCGGGAGAAAAGGGGAATGAAAGAGTGAAGGTGAGCAGAGAGCCTAGACTTTGGCAGTTTAACCATAAGAGGGTTGCAGGCAGATCTTGTGCGACCTGAAGGAATATTGGGGGGACAGAGCACAGAGAGAGCTGGGGGAGCAAGGCCGGAGAGGAGTCGGTAGAAGACAGAAAGACCACCAACCTGCCTGCGGTGAGTGAGTGAAAGGCCCTCGGCGTTGACTACATCGCAGGAGATTCCAATGATTTTGAAAGCTTTGGCCTCAACAGCGTGAAGCCGAGCAAGGTGTGAGGCAGGAGCACCAGCCCAGAGGGGGGGAACAGTATTCCATTGAGCTGCGGATGAAAGCCTTGTATGTGGTGAGGAGCTCAGGTGTGCCAAGGAAGGACTTCGCACGACGGAGGATGCCCAGTCGGCGACTGGCTTTGGAGGCCAGCTTGGAAATGTGGTTTTCCCAAGAAAGATCATGGCAGATAGTGAGACCCAAAAGCTTGAGCGACAGAACTTCTTGGAGAGGATTGTTGAGAAAGTAGATGGGAGGGTTGTCCAGTCGGTCCTTTCGGAGAGACATTGTAAGAGTGTGAGATTTGTCAGGATTGAAAGACATGTTCCACTTGTTTGACCAGTCTGTGATTTTGTCCAGGTCTGCAGAGAGTGAGGAGGCTGCAGACTGCCGATCTGAGGGATGAGGAATGGAGCGACAGAGAGTAGAGTCGTCAGCAAAGAGATAGAGATGATTTTCAAGAGAGTCAGAGAGATCATTGATGAAGACCAGAAAAAGCACAGGGCCCAGAACACTACCTTGGGGAACTCCAGCCTGAACAGGAAGAGGAGATGAGAGAAACCCATTCAGGGCCACACGTTGACTACGACCAGAGAGGAAGTCCGCCAGCCATGCGTGGAGATTTCCATGGATACCAAAGGAGGAGAGTTTGGAGAGCAGAGCAGGGTGCCAGACCGTATCGAAGGCACGTGAATTGTCAAGGGAGACAGCTCTAATTTCCTGTTTGGCGTTGAGGACCTCCATCCATTGTTGAGAAAGCAGAAGCAGCATGTCCAGAGTAGAGTGACCAGGTCTGAAACCAAATTGATGATCAGAGATCAAGCCATTGGAGAAGAGGAAAGATTTAATATCTGAAGCAATGATGGATTCCATGACTTTGCTGATAATTGGGAGAAGGCTGATTGGTCTGTAGTTGCTGGGATCTGTTTTTGCACCTTTTTTGTGCAAAGCGGTGATGTTGGCTGATTTCCAAGCAGATGGCAGATGACCTTGAGCAAAAGAGAGGGTGAAGAGAACAGAAAGAGGGAGTGAAAGAGCAGAAGAACATGATTTAAGGACCCGTGGGCTGATGCCGTCAGGACCAGTTGCAGAATCAGAGTCGAGGGTTGACAGAAACTTTTCCACCTTGTCAGGAGGAAAGGACACAGAGTCCAGGAGCAGCTGGGTACGACTGGGTACGGTGGGTACAGAGAGGGGTGGGTTTGGGACACAAGATTTAGAGGGAAACACAGAGTTGAGGCATTCAGCTTTTTCACGTGCGGAGTCAGCCGTTAAGCCGTTTGAGGTGAGGGAGGGGATGGAGGGGGAACAAACACCAGAAACAGATTTTACCAGACGCCACCAGGATTTGGAAGAGGGAGACAGATAAGAGAGTTCGGTCTTGAGAATGGTGAGATATTGTTTCCTGGCTCCTGAGGGTGGACACACACTTGTTTCGGGCTTTGTGAAAGGAGAATTATGGAGGACACTGTGCTCTTGGGAACCTTCAATGCAGCAGAATTTTTTTTGTAGGCTTCCCCAGATCTGTGCCTCAACACAATCCTGTCTCTGAGCTCTGCAGGCAGTTCCTTCAACCTCATGGCTTGGTTTTGGCTCTGATATGCATTGTCGGCTGTGAGACCTTATATAGACAGGTGTGTGCCTTTCCAAATCATGTCCAATCAATTTAATTTACCACAGGTGGACTCCAATCAAGGTGTAGAAACATCTCAAAGATGATCAAGAGAAATGGGAGGCACCTGAGCTAAATTTCAAGTGTCATAGCAAAGGGTATGAATACTTATGTAAATGTGATATTTCAGTTTTTTCTTTTTAATAAATTTGCAAAACTTTCTAAAATCCTGTTTTCTCTGTCATTACTGAGTATTGAGTGTAGATTGATGAGGGAAAAAAATGAATTTAAACGATTTCAGCATCAGGCTGCATCATAACAAAATGTGAAAAAAGTGAAGGGGTCTGAATACTTTCTGAATGCACTGTGTATATATATATATATATGAGCATTTGTACATTGTTGAGCAGCGGTCGGTGAACCGCGTGTTGCTGGCTTTAATGGAGAACACTGATCATCCTGGCAGTTTTTTTCTTCCTAACCAATTGTTGAAAACACAACTTTTGAAATGACCGAAACCACCCTAGAATTATTTGTGCTCATGCACAGAAGCCCCTACAAACGATGCTGTTTGAGGTATCATAAAGTATATTGTGTGTCCTCGATAAGGATTGTTACCTAAAATGGCCCATGCTGCTTCTTAAAAGAAACCAAAAATACTTGGAAAAGTACATGAGAGAAAGTGCTGTGCCTCTGCACAATGAAAGACTTGGATAACTTTCTGAGCGTGCCGAATAGGCAGCCACCCGTACTGCAAGCTCCCGATCGTGTGGACCAGTGCAAGGTCTGAGGGACGGACGTGTGCTCCACAAACCCCCGACTGATCGCTACCAGAGAATGAACTTTTAATCTTGTGGGGGTGCCTCCTGTGAACATGGCAGGCGTGGTAGTTTATTCAATGAATGGCTGCAATTGGAGAGATGATGCAGTGCGTCATTACCAAGTAACAGTAACCTACTCTTCGGCAAAGGACATTTTCATGATGTGAAAAAACACACAACTTGTGCCAGCTATATTTAAGTGGGGGCTGGATATATCAGGTCGACTTTCCTGAGAAAAACACTGTATTCAATTTTTGGAGGTGGAACGCCAATGGGAAGGATATATACTGAAACGCAAAAGAAACTTACCACCTTTGAAACCTTTAAATATCAACAATAACACTGCGTGTAGTAAATGTGTAAACTTATTTGTGGACAATAGTGTCCTCACTGTCAGACAAAACGGTCACGGATGGTCACTTGAACCTTCAATGGTCACTTCATAGCACAGCTGTTGAACAGCCGTTTTGACTGTCAGTGATTAGCCAAGGGGTACGGGATGATTTTAATGAGCTGTACGTGATGTCTTGATATTGGCTTTAAAAAGGCCAGTGCAAAATGGGCATTTCAATCAACATGCCACGATTGTCAAGGGATCAACGGCAGCATGCTCTGGGCATGCTGCAAGGCGGACTGAGCTACCGTGAGGTGGCACGTCGCCTTGGCTGTTCACACCAGACGATATCGGCCCTGGTGGACAGAGACACCCTCCACAACTCTGCAGATGACAGACCTCGATCAGGGAGGCCAAGAGTCACCACTGCAAGGCAGGACAGGCAGATGGTCCGAAGTCACCTGCGGGATCGATTCCGTCCAGCATCCCGCACTGCGGCAGAAACTCCGGGGCGTGCAAACCCACGGATCTCCAATGATACTGCACGAAGACGACTGCATGACTATGGTGTGACTGCCAGAAGACCATACAGAGGCCCCGTGATGATGGCTGCCCATCGCCGCAACCGACAGAGATGGTGCCAGCAGCATCAGCGGTGGACCTTGGCGCAGTGGAACGAGGTCGCTTTCAGCGATGAGTCAAGGTTCTGTGTGGACAGTCCTGATGGGCGTGAGCGTGTCTGGAGAAGAACTGGCGAGCGATATGCCGATTGTTGCGTGCGTCAAGCCAACAGGTGGGGTGGCCCAAGTGTGATGGTGTGGGCCGCCATATCAGGCCGGTACAGGACGCTACTGGTGGTTGTGGATGGGAATCTTAACGCCCAGCGGTATGTGGATAACATCCTGCGACCTCATCTGCTGCCATTCCTGCTAGACCACCCAGAACTGAGAACCTTTCAGCATGACAACGCTCGTCCCCATGCTGCTCGCTTTACCACTGCATTTCTCCAAGGCGAGAACATCAACACCATTCAGTGGCCTGCGCTCTCCCCTGACCTGAATCCCATAGAGCACCTGTGGGATGAGCTTGGGAGACGCGTAGTTGGCAGGGTCAGGACACGGGCAGAGCTGCTTCAGTCATTGAGGACTGAGTGGGACAGAATCCAGCAGCAATCCATCCAAAGACTGGTAGGCAGTATACGCCGACGATGCACTGCCTGTATCCAAAACAATGGTGGCCACACACGCTATTGAAAGGAGACTGACATTGCACCCTGTGCTGTTCTGTACTGTAGAACAAACTGATGAGATGGTGTATCTTGGTCAAAAACTTGACATGTCATCAATAAAATGCCAATGTTTCAACTAGCAATTGTTGGTTTGTTTTATTTTGAACTGTTACAATTTTATTACATTTCAAACAAGTGGTAAGTTTCTTTTGCGTTTCAGTACATATTGGGCTTGTGAATGTACAGGGTAACTTTAAAATGATATCTACTATTAATCATGTTGGATGGTGAGGGAGGTGGGGGGTGGGGGGGGTGGGGGGAGATGAGGTGTGGGGAGAGTGAGGGGGCGAGTGGGAGCATTGACGGCTGTTATACATGTATTTTATGTTTGGTTACGTGGCCACAAGTGAAATTCTACTAGATTTTCACATCTATTGGTGGAGAAAGAGACAGACAGACGATTGATTGATTGATTTTTATTTTATTTTAATATATCCACTGTGGCTGCTCACTTGCACTGAAAGGAAATGTTATGAAGTTGACACCTCTGAACGACGGATATTTCTTGAATTTCTGAGTGTCTGATTTTCATCCAGGAACATAATTATCGTTAACTGTTTTGAAACTGCCACTCTTTCATTTAAATGCTGGAAATTATGTTGAATCGGCCATTTCAGTTGCCGATTTTGTGCTAGCAACGGCAGGTTTAAAGTGACCGGACGAACACAAACTGGTTACTGAAAACACACACACACACACACACACACACACACACACACACACACCCACACACGCACACACCCACATGATGGACACACACACACACACACACACACACACACACACACACCATAAACACACCATAAACACACACGCACCATAAACACACACACATCATAACACACACACACACACACACACACACACACACACCTCGTTTTTTCATTTCTGTTCCTCACAATTCTATCCCTCTTTCATTCACAGACACACACACACACACACACACACACACACACACACACACACACACACACACACACACACACACACACACACACACACACACACACACCACACAAGTGTGAAAGGCCTCATGAGCATTCACACGTCATTTGGAAAGTCACGTATTGTTTGAGTGATTTATCAATTTCGGTGCGTTTTGTTTGCAGGTGAGTTCCTCAACAGCGGGATGGGGAGGTCTCGCATTGCTGCTTTTTATCACAACCTTTGGACCCTACGCTGGAGTATATCTTTCCCTCTATCTCTTGTCCTTTCTGTTTGGGTGAGTGTTTGAACTCTGCTCTGTTTTCCATTGTAAGATTGTAGCCAAGGAGTCCAGATATTGAAGAAGGTAGGTATTGAAACTTGCCATTTCATTGTGGAAAGTGATGAGCTGTGTTGGAAAACGTATACTAATAAATAATGACGTATTATTCACCTCACAGAACTTACAGGGACATCAAATATTTGAGCCTTCAAGAAATCTGTCTGGCATTTGGGGAATACACACTGTACTTTTGTACAAATTTGAATGTGCAAAACCTTCTTCAAAGTGCTTTGGGGTGTTTCACAATTTTTCCTCCCTTTTCATTCCTCTACTATCCGACGAGGTCGGAGACGGGAACATTAAAATGAAGACCGACGCACCGACCATCTGTCCACATACTTTTGTGTGCGCGATATTTCAAAAACCCTCTTTTTCACTTAAAAAAACATCTTCTTATCCGCAACTACCTGGACGATACGGACCAAATTTGGTACAATAAATCAGGACAGTAATGTCTCATTGTCTCATGGAGTTAATTTGTTAAACGTGTTTGCTGGATGAGCTTATAGCCCAGTTTTGTCTTGTCTGCATCCATCTTTTGTCTTGCTCTTAGCGTGTCAAAAACGAGAAAGGCAATTCAATCTGAAATGCAAGGGAATTGCATTCATCATCTTTGTGAGGCGGTGAATAAAAATGATTACCGAGTTCAATGCCCACGGTTTTATTCTTTGTTCTGAATCAGCTGGGAAAATCTTAGTTCAGAAAGAAACCTGCATCTCTATTTCAATTTTAGTAAGTACTGCCAACATTGATCATCGCATTGATGTCCGATGAAATGATTGGAGACATCCAAGAATCCAAGGCAGATTGGAGCGGTGGGGGAAGGACATGGGGACAATGACCTGGAAGGTTTTGGTCATACTCAAACTTCTGATTAACTGGATTTCTCTATGAAAGAGTACCCTGTACAGCAGTCTCTGTCGTCATGCCATTTGGACGTTGGACATGGAGGACACTGTCTTCGGTTTGACGAGGGAATGGGTTCAACCACTTAGACGTAGAGATGTGGACTGCCAATGCTGGGTCAACAGCCCGAGTTATTCTGGGTTGTCACAGCTCAAGGAACACAAGGGTGGATAACCCCGTACACTGTGGTCAGGAACAAGAGTGTTACTCCACTTCACTTGAGAAATTGAGCTCCATGTTTCAGCCTTTGCATCTGCTCATCCAATGCTGTTTGTTTATCTGCCTTGTGTGTTTTTTTTATTTTATTTTTTGTTTTTTTAAAATACATATTCATATTTCTCTGAGTAGAAATATAGATTAAGTTGCGAGGTGCGTTCTATGCATGGGTGGGAATCCAAAAGCAAACAACAATGCAGAAACAGTGGATGCTAAACCATGGAACCAATACATTCCACATTCCTTTGCCACCTTCAATCGAACGTCAGACATGGATAGCCGGTTCGTGAATGACTTGGACAAAAAAACGTACCCCGTCTGAATGCTTCTCTCCCCAGTCAACGGCGAATCTGCATATGGTGAACCCGCGAATGTCACGGTTAGAAAGTAGAAACCCTCACGTCATTTCCTCATTCATATTTTAACTCGATATCTCTATGTTCATTCCAAATAGCATCATTCCAATCATACATTGATACTGTGTTAAATCATGATTGTATTGACATATTATCAAGCCAGCTCATTGTCGTCGTCTGTTCGCTTCCCTATTCGGGAGCAGCTCGGTATAGAGCCAATTTCAAAATCGTATTTTTTATTGAGGAATTTATGAAACCTCATATCTACCTTACAACATCTGCCGGGACCCCAAAACGTTCCACAGAAGGTTTGGCTGGGTAGTCCCAAAACTGAGGCAGTAGTTTTGGGATGGATGGACAGACACTCCTGTTTTGTAATATAGATACAAAGTTCCCTTTGTGATCAATTGTTTATTTGGAGTGAAGGAGTTGGATTCTTAGTGGTTATTTTATCGGAGTAAATAATTTGTAATTTGTGCTTGCCTGTATAATCTTGCAATTCATCCCCGTTTACTTAAAATGAACATTACATGTACATTAGTTAAATTTATGAGTTTTTTTTTTTTTTTAACGTGTTGCTTCTGCTGTTTGCATCCTTGTTGAGCTGCTGAACTTACCAATTGTGAGGGCTCTATTGCTCAGCTAATCCTTGTGAATAGATGACAGGGAAGTCTTAGTTTCTTTTTTCTTTTGTAACTACGAAGTTGTGGTTCCTTTCCGGGGGAAGACATTGTTTGTTTAAAATTCAAACTGCGTGCTTGTTTGATGTGGTGATGTGAAATTGGCTCTGCGTACCTGTCAAAGAGCATATCCTTCCTTATCGCCAAACTTCCCTCTCTGACAATAAATCCTGCTCTGAGCTGGAAATACGAGGCAGCATTGAGCCCACTTCTGCATAACAGACAATCTTTGCTTCGACTTGACATGACCCATGGGGAACTTCTTCCAAGACCATGGCATGGAATATCCAGCATAACCCAGTGCCATTTTATTGCAGACGATCAAACAACTGGAAAGGTTTTTTGGCAACGGCAATGTCAGGTTGCGATTTTGCCCAAAAGTTTATTACGTTCTTCGTTCGGCATTTTGTAACATTGTAAATATTGTGCATCACCGTTCTTGTGCCATCTAATGACATGCTCTTTTGGCAGGGGTCTGACTGTAATTTTTATCTATGGGAAGGTGATTTCTGAAAAGTTCGTGGAAAGTTGTGAACAGTGTTCCCTCCCACCTGCTTCAAACGGCATTAAAATGGTAAGGTGTGTGTGTGTGTGTGTGTGTGTGTGTGTGTGTGTGTGTGTGTGTGTGTGTGTGTGTGTGTGTGTGTGTGTGTGTGTGTGTGTGTGTGTGTGTGTGTGTGTGTGTGTGTGTGTGTGTGTGTGTGTGTGTGTGTGTGTGTGTGTGTCAGTCAGTGTCGCTTTCATACTCATTTTACTTTTTTTCATCACGCAAGTAATATTTTTAGTTAGCTGGCATGCTTCAAACCATGTCGTGTCTTTTGCCGAGGGGCACCTTTGTCAAGCTCATGGTCTTGTAGCACTTTGTTGACTTTGTGTGAACAGGTACAGCTTGGTGAATAAATAGGAAAGTACAGGGTGTCCACAAAGTCACGAATCATAGGAAATTATTTAATTGATTATTTATCATAGGAAATTAAATTATTTAACTCAACAATTAGCCCAGATATGTTCGACATTCATAGAAACCTGCTTTTCCGTTTACAAACATGTTTTGAGATTGGTGGGACACATTTCGGACAACTGATGTAGCCAACCTTACAAATAAATGTTTTGCTTATGATGCGCGACTGTGTGGATATCCTGTAGAACGGCATTCGGTGGAGCACACATACTGTGCACTTTACGTTTTGGATCCCACTGATAGGCCAGATCTGCATCCGGACCTTAACTAGAATCTAATTGACTTGTTCTTGTCACCCACCAAGTTTGGTCCGGATCAGTTTATAACTTTTCGAGACATCTTGATGTACACAATATATTGTTTTTGGCCCCATCTCTCATTGATGAAGAATCACTTAAAATTCTAGTATCCAGATCCGGATCTTCCCCAAAATCGAATCAGTTCATCCTTGTCACACACCCAACCTGTCCACCAAGTTTTGTCCGAATCCATCATTAACTTTGAGATATCCTGCTCACAAACAGGGGTGAATACATAACCTCTGTCCACTTTGGGGGGTGGAGGTAATTAAGCAACAACCTACCAATTGTTATCTTTTTCATGTCCTTGTCCCTGCATGATGCAAGAATTGACAGAGTTGTAAATGTTTTAATTTTTTTTTTCCACTGTTCTTTCAATTGTCAGAGGCCAGTCGAGTAATAATACGGACTATTATTTGAAAGTCGTAGTCGTATCTTTTTGAATGAATGTTCAACTTTCCACATAGAAACCAATTAGCAAGTTGTTCAACAACCATTTTTGCTTGTGGCATTGACACATTACATGAACGAGTGAGGTACCCATGCTACGCACGTGTGGGAGGCCAAAATCAAACAGACAATGCAGAAACGGCGAATGCTAAAGCATGAAGGCAATAAATTCCACATTCCTGTAGCACCTTCAGTGGCACGTCAGACATGGACAGCAAGTTCGTGAAGGACTTCCATGAAAAACGTCCCCTTTGGCAAACAAACGGGTACGTTTGTTCTATACCCAGTCAATGGCGAATCTGCATATGGTGATCCGCAAATTTCACGTTTCGAAAATAGAAACCGTCACTGCATTTCGTCATTCACTTGAACTCGATATCTTTTTTCATTCCAAACAGCATAACTCCAATCACAAATTAAATAGCATTAATATAAAAAATATATTTTTAACAACATTCGTGACATAAACAAATATTTAAATCCTGATGAGAAGTTCCGTACGGTTGGGTGAATACAATTACGAATTCAAAATCGTAATTGTATTCACTCAATTCCAATCATCAATTGATACTTTAACAAAACGATTAACATGATTAACGTTTAACGATTTAACATTACGATTGAATGACGGTTGTATTGGGATATTATCAAACCCAGGCTTTGCCGTCATCTGTCCACTTCCGCATTCGCGGCAGGTTCGTAATTCTCATCAAAATCTAAACCGTATTTGTAGAATTTCAATAAAAGCCACATCACTGTTCATATCGGTAAATATTATTCCATAGTGTTTGGAAAAACTGGAAAATTGGAAAAATTGGAAAAACAATATAGCCTATTTTACTCCAGGGGGGTCCTAGGATTACCCACCCAAAATATCGTTGCGATCGGTTCAGCTGTTTTTGCGGTACCTTTGAACGAACGGACGGACGGACAAAAGGCAGTTTGCTTTTGTGTGAGCTTCCTTTTATTATGGAAAAAACTTACAGCTATAAGGCTCGTGGAGGAGCTGCAACACAAATCGAGCGCGCGCACACACACACACACACACACACACACACACACACACCACAACACACACTCTTATAGATTAAGTTGGACAGTAATGTCCAACTTAATCATCTCACGCCACTTAATCCCCCCCTCACCCCTCCCTCTTCCCTTCCCCCCTCCCCCCTCCCCTTCCCTTCCCCCCTCCCACCTCCTCCCCTCCTCCCCTCCTGTCCCCTCTTCCCCTCCCCTCCCCTCCCCTTCCACCCTCCTTCCCCAATCCTTCCCCCACCCCTTCCACCCTCCTTCCCCCACCCCTTCCACCCTCCTTCCCCAATCCTTCCCCCTCCCCTTCCCCCTCCTCCCCTCCCCTTCCTCCTCCTCCCCTCCCCTTCCCCCCTCCACCCTCTCCCCTCATCCCCCCCATTCCCCCTGCCCCCCCTCCCCTCCCCTTGCCCCCTCCACCCCTCTCCCCTCCTCACCCCATTCCCCCTGCCCCCCTCCCCCTCCCCCTCCCCTTCCCTCCTCTTCCCCCTCCACCCTTCCCCTCCTCTCTCCCTGCCCCTCCCCTCCCTCCCCTCCCCCCTCCCCTCCTGTCCCCTTCCCCCCCTCCCCTCCCCCTCCTACACACACACACACACACATTTATATGTACAGACATATAGATGTCGCAACACCTAATTAGGCTTGAGACAAACGTAGCTTTGATGAAAGCTGCATAACTTTCCGCAGCACTCTGGGTGCCAGTGACGTTGCCTTTCACTCCGCCGTCTCGGTGGAGTTCCATCTCCAAATGCTGAGCACCAAGTGAAGAAGCAGCACCTACCATTTTGTTTTTTTGGTTTGACTCTGCCAGGTTTGGAATCAAACTGCCGACGTCCCAGACTACGAGCGGATGCTCCAACCATTATGCCACCGAGTCTGGTGAAATTTTGCTGCAAAGTGTTTCGGCTTTTAGGTCTTATTCCTGCAAACTGTCCTCTTGGGAATTATGAATTCCTTGGAATTATATTCCTTATTTATGGGGAATTTTGGGCAGTGTTTGTAAATAAAGGATGCTTTTCTTGGCCCTGCTCCCGTGCCTGGTGCAGAACCCATCGGTTGACTATGTTGCAAAACCTGGCAGCCATTCCTTATTTAACTATTACTATGTAGCCTGGTGGGATGGCTGGAGATACTCGCACTCACCTCTAAACTGTCTAGCCTAGGTTTGAATCCCAACCCTGCTAAAAACGGTCATCCTGGCGTTTCACCGGAAAGGTAATTCAATGTGTGTGCGGTCCCTCAGATGGATGTTAAACTGGGCGTGTCGCATCTGCCTGAATTAGTTGGTGGAGGTTAAAGATCCCACTGTGTCCTTGTTGAAAAGTAGGCAAACTATATCCATCACAATGAACAAATTCCAAATTCCTGCCCTAACTCCTGCTGGGAAGGCAGTGTCAAAACCACCCATTATACCTCTGCCAAGAAACTGCTTCGGCAGCACCGACGTTCTGGAAGAGTATGGTACATCATAATCGAAATCAGAATGGAGGTTATAATATTAACTAGCAGAAGTACCCGGCGTTGCCGGGCGGGGGAGGGGAGGGGAGGGGAGGGAAACGGGGGGAGGAGGAAGGGGAGGGGAGGAGAGGGAGGGAGGGGGAGGGAGGAGGAGGGGGGAGGGGAGGGAAGGGGAGGGGGGAAGGGCGAGGGAGGGGGAGGGAGGAGGAGGGGGTGGTGGGGAGGGGCCCTCCCCTCCTCCCCTCCTCCCCTCCTCCCTCCTCCCCTCCTCCCCTCCTCCCTTACCCTCCTCCCCTCCTCTCCTCCTCTCCTCCTCCCCTCCTGTCCCCTTCTTCCCCTCCCCTCCCCTTCCACCCTCCTTCCCCAATCCTTCCCCCTCCCCTTCCACCCTCCTTCCCCAATCCTTCCGCCTCCCCTTCCCCCTCCTCCCCTCCCCTTCCTCCTTCCCCCCTCCACCCCTCTCCCCTCCTCCCCCCCCATTCCCCCTGCCCTCCTCCCCCTCCCCCCCTCCCCCTCCCCTCCTCTTCCCCCTCCACCCCTCCCCTCCTCTCTCCCTGCCCCTCCCCCTCCCTGCCCTCCCCCCTCCCCTCCTGTCCCCTCCCCCCCCCTCCCCTCCTCCTCCTCCCCTCCCCCGCCCGGCAACGCCGTGTACTTCTGCTAGTTCTATATATTTTCAGTTCAATGGTCTGGCGGCGAGGATGGAACATCACGTGATCGCTCTGAGCGAATCAGCGAGCTGCTCTGGCACATGCTGAGATTCAGTGTATAATGTTCCTCGCTGAAATGCGCTGAGGTAAATATGAATAAAAAATATGGATCTCGTCAAATATTTTTAGGTAGGCCATGTCCTTTCCAGGCTCAATGGCCATGTCTATGCCAAATATCAAGGACGTGAGCCTCTCCGTTTAGGAGTCTATAGGAAACACACACACAAACTTTTATTTATATAGATTATTTGCTGCAAAAGGTCTACAGTTAAAATCCATCAAATTGAAGACTCTCACTACAAGATCGAGATTGTACATCTCACGGGTTGGTTTACCAGTAAAGCTGTTCACCAGTGGATAAATGATTCTCTCTTGACTTGTAAAAGTTTCCCTGTGGTGCGAGTTGTCGTGAAGTAAGATGGTTCGATCCGAGGGATGCCCTCCGTTTACTCATGATGCTATTCCGACGCCGACCGCGTGGGGAGGATTTATATACCAGCTATGAGTAAGGATGGGTCATATCGCTCTCTTGTGTCTTCGAGTTGGTAAGATTGTTGCAAGATCTGTGCTGTATTTGCTAATATCTCTGCAATGGCATAATGGTAATGGAAGTGGCCAGAGATGCTTGCTTAATAGCTTTTATGTTTTCTTTGTAGATCAGTCGCATTCAAGTGATAAAAGCTCACAGCTTGGAGTTTTGGTGAACCGCCTCGTTCGTTTCACCACATGGGAACAGATTCCCTCATGTTCCCTTTATGGGAACAGATTGTGTAACTTTGCAACTTTAGGATGCATACGTTTATCTCCTACTTATGATCTTTGAACAAGTGTTTCCCATTTGTGCTCTGCCATTTGCAGCTCAAGTAGACCGACACCTCCCTGAGTCCCCTTGCATCTCTTCAATGAAACAAATACGATTTGTTGAGAGATTAATTACCTTCGCAAAGCGGAAGGTTATGTTTTGATCGCTGTGTATTTATTTGTATGTCTGTGTGTGTGTGTGTGTATGTTATTCGCATAACTCAAAAAGTATTCAACCGAATTGCATGAAATTTGGTGGATGATTGGTTATTATACGGGACACATTTGATTAGATTTTGGGAGCAATCGGGTCAAAGGTCAAGGTCAAGGTCACGAAAAGGTCAAAATCGTATTTTTGTTCTGTTCCCTACACTCCCATGCCAAGTACAGAACAGTAGCTGCGGCGAAGGTATGCGCTCTACCGAGTGCCCGTTCTAGTTAGGTGTTTGTGATGGGGGTACAAAGGTGAATAACAAAAAAGGTCAGACACCTTAAAAACAATTCTTCCATTGACACTTTCTTCTCGTACACTGTAGTGCATTTATTTTATCTTAATAAAATAATCTAAGAACATACAGTACAAGGCGACAATCACTGCCGCACTTGGTCATGAAACGGTTCAGATAACTGCAAACCAAATACACTTGCCTGAGAACAAATATCCAAAGCCTGAGAACAATTCTCTTTTTAAGGGTGGAGGGGGAGGGCCCGGTGTGAGGTGGCATGGAGGAATTCCCTCCTATAGAAGAAGTGCACACAAGGATAGTTTGGGAAAGTGGGACTGTTTATTGGGACATTGGAACGGGCAAGTGCAAGCATCAGCTGCAGACGATGTGATCTTTCTGTCTGCCATTACACCCTCCACACATTCGCACCCACCTGAATCCTCCTCCACACCTCTGCCTCTGAATTACCATCCCCAGTCACTGTTCCCCCCCCCCCCCACCCCCACCCTCCCCCCACCCAGATACTCATGCCTATTTCCTTGGCTGTTTTCCTTCCCCTTAACCTGATATTCATTTATTTTCTCTGCTGCCAAACCCAACAACTCCATCTTCTCCATGCTCATTTTCAGGCTATGCTTCCCAAATGCCTCCTTCCACTCCCAGTACTTCTGCATCTCCTACCTACTCTCCACCACAACAATCAGATTGTCCACGTACAATATCCAAACAAACTTTGTTTGTAAAAATAAATTCAGACAAGTCAGGAGACGACGATGGTTCACGAGCGAGCGGTATTCAATGGCAAAGGATGGACTATAACCGAAACAGGCCCGGACAGGCCAGGCCCGGAAATGCCCTCTCACGCCATGCCGCTCGAGCTCCGATTGGCTGGTTCATTCTTACCGTCCCCACTGCTGCCGAGCTCAACCCTCCTTCACCTTTCAAGGCCCTGCCTCATGTTAACTTGACTAGTGGACAGCCAAATGGGACGCGGGATGGATTGCGCCCATAGAGGTAGAATGGAGGTTGGAGCAAAATGATTGTAGGGCCTATTCTCCTGTCTTTACACAACGCAGGTACTAAGAGGGGAAATAGCCTATTCTTACACATACTAAGACATAACTATACTACAAATGGGCCTATATGTTGCTCGTGTGACTAACTATGGGGGGCAAACCTTTAACCTTTAATAACCTTTACTGCACCAATCTCAAAACCGCAGCAATATTATTTGGGTGGTGTCCTACCTCCATAACCCAAAACAGTGGTATATCAATTAAATAATTATTTATTTTTTCTCCCTTCTCAGCATTTCAAAATTTAAAAAAAAATTCGAGCTCCAAGCAATGCAACAAAAAGTGGGCGCTGGAGCCCACAGGCTTGCTCGTCAGCTAATAATGCACAAAAGGTGTTGATGGAGAATATTTATATTTTCATAAGTTTTCTGATTTATAATTTTCCTGTAGATAAACTAAACAGCAAAGTTCTTCACTTTTTCTTTTTTGGAGAAAATAGCTCTGCATTTTCAAAATATGGTGTTTTATATGGGGCAAAGTTACATTGAATATGAATCAAGATGAACTTGGCCCCCAATTTAGTGCGAGATTATAAATGGGGGAAGGTTGCATATTCATAATGATATTAAAGTACAAATAATGATCATCTTTGCTCCGATTTTCTGCAAATTTCCCCTTTTTTTTTCTTCCTTTTTTAACCTCTGCCACTGAAGGTGGACAGAGGTTATGTTTTGAAGTGTCTGTCTGTGAACAGGATATCTCAACAACTTGCGTGCAGATTGCGTGTGTGACAAGGACGAATTGATTAGATTTTGGTGAAGATCTGCATCTGGATACAATCATTCTTTAAATGATTTTTCATCGTTGAGAGATGGAGCCAAAACGATTTATAGCACAATGTCTCGAAAAGTTATGGACGGATTCAGACGAAACTTGGTTGGATTAGTTGGGTCTGTGACAAGGACTAGTTGAATCTATTTTAGTTGAGGTCTGAATCCAGATCCAGCCTATTAGTGGGATACAAATCGTAAATTGTTCAGCCTGGCGGAGGTTTGCGCTCTACCAACTACCGTTCTGGTTTTATTCCATAAATGTGTCAAAAAGAGTTCAGGGCTTTTTTGACGCAAGAATCATTGGAATATAAGGTGCCCTACTTTGATCTCTTCCCTTTCAGGTTGCTGCATCAATGAAGCCCGAAGAGAAAGCACCAAAGTGGGACCGCCGCCTTACAGGTTCCAGCAGCATTGACGATCCTCTGCAGCAGGTATTTTGAAGGCTCATGAATGGTTGGATTGACCCTGCAGCTCCTATTTAAAGATTGTTCATAAAGTTGAAGTGGAAAGGTTTAAGGATTCTGTTTGCAAAGTGTTTTTAGAAGCCTTGTAGTTGTCAAATGGTCTTTCTTTAACATGCCAGTTGTATTACACTGCCAAATATTTGGCTTGTGTTATTCCATAGAAACTTTGTGGGGGTAAGGGGGGGGGGGGGGGAGGGGAATATGCTCTACTTCTGGTATTTGTGAATTCTGTTCGTTTTATTTTATTTTTCTGTTGGCATGATATTCAGTTCAATGCAGTCGTCTGTTCTGAGTGTGCAAAGTGCTTTGCTTTGTGGTCAAGGTTGAAAATAATAACACTGATTACACATCTTTAAAATGTTCTGCAAGCTTACTCTTCTTCCAAATATTGTTTGATATGCTGCATTTTAATTGTGGATTTTTTTTTGTACTAAATAGTTATGCGTGTGCGCAATAGTTCCTCCTTCCTCACAAACGCTTTCATTTTATTTTTTTCCTTTTTGCAATGAGCATCTTGTATTATGCATTATGTGAAGGACAACATTATTTGGAAACAAAAATGTAATTTTGCATGAATAATGTTGGCAGGAGGTGTTTTATCGGGGATATTAATTGTTGGTTCACAACGTAATGAAACAAGTGCTTATACGAGACACTAAACTGCTCAACACATTTGGTACTAGTCGACTTGTGATAAAAGTTAAGCTGAATTAATTGCTTTTGGATAGGATTCTGGAAGGGATGAACTTTTTAAAATACTTATTGAGCAGCACCATTCCAACGGGCAAACAGACCATTTGATGTTTGGTTAGAAAATACTTGCTTGAAAGTCGTGGTACCCACTTTATTGACAATTATCTAATAGTTTGGACTCTAAAACATTTATTGTGAGTTTATTTAAAGGTGATATTTTGGTGAAGATCTGGATCTGGATATTAGAATTTCTTAAGTGATTCTTCACCATTGAGAGATAAGGCCAAAAACGATATATAGCACGATACTTCAAACAGATGACAGATTATGACAAAATTTGGTGGATGAGTTGCGTTGGTGACAAGAACGAGCTGATTCGATTTTGGTTCAGGTCTAGATTCAGATCCGGCCTATTGGTGGAATACAAAACGTAAACTGTTCAGCCTGGCAGAGGTATGCGCTCTACTGAGTGCTGTTGTTGCAACTGTTTTATTGAAGTTACGTTTGGAATTTGAATATTACATGCATGTTTTTGTGGTAGCTGAACATAAGGAAAGGAGGACATGTCCGTGATTTGTAGTGATTTACTAAATGGGATTGTATTTGGACCTTGAGAAAGGAGAACGTCAAGAAACTGGAAACTCTTGAAATTTGCGTGTGGCAGAGAATTGAAAGCATTGTCTGGGTTTAACACATGATATTAAGGTGGTGATACTCCAGGCCCCACACATTTTGATGGTATGAGGAATAAATGTAATATTAAAGCAAAATCTCGGATGTTTTTTTTAATATCTTGTACACAAGCCAAGTTACCGAGATGGTTACCAAAGCAAACATAATTCAGCCGATCACAGCAGTAATCTAATCAGGTTGAGGTAATTTCAAGAGGAATATATGTCTGCAATATTAAAGCTAAATGTTCAGCGCTTTTTGAAATATGGCGTACACAAAAGTACAACGACGGATGATTGGTCGGCAGTCAGTCAGAGCTTATTTTAATGTCCCCCGTCTCCCACCTTGTCAGAGGGGTGGGAGACAACTAGAACGGCACTCGTTAGAACGCATATGTGCATTAGGCTGAAACGTTTACGTTTTGTATCCCGTTGAATCGTTGATAGGCTGGATCTGCATCCAGACTTTAACCAAAATCTAATCAGCATTTTCTTTTCACCTACCCAACTCGTCCACCAAGTTTTATCATAACCAGCTGTCCACAACTTTTTGAAATATCATGCTATATATCGTTTTTGGCCCGATCTCTCAATGGTGAAGAATCACTTTAATATTTCTGGTATCCGGATCAGGATCGTCACAAAAATCTTATCAATTCCTCCTTGTCATACACCCAGCCTGTCCACAAAATTTTGTCTGAATCCGTCCATAACGTTTTGAGATAGCCTGCTCACAGACAGACAGACAAACAGGGGTGAAAACATAACCTCCGTCCCCCTTCAGTGCGGAGATAATAAAGTTATTTGGTTGATGATGATGTTTGATTGAGACATTCAGGAAGAGCCAGAAAAACTGGCTTGCTCAGAGTTTGAAAAGAGAAGGATTTGCTGAAAAAGGTAATCGAAGCGAGCATGGCAGAAAATAATCAGAGTGATGGTGCAAGATTAGATGAAAGATGAAAGCAGTTCCAAAAATATGAAAATAGCAGCCACTGACTGAGAAGGTGGTGTCTTTGGAAACTATGTACATGTCAAAAGGCAGAGTACTTCACAAAGAGAACCTTGAATGGAGATAGCCATTTTCGCGAATCAGCTAGCATACAATCTTCCTTGTATGGTGAGGATTTTGGCAGCTTTCGTGCACAAGTTGCAGAGAGAGAGACAAATGTCGGGGTTCACCCCCCCCCCCCCCCCCACGCCCCCAATAGGAGATCACCTGACCAAACTCGGACAATTTACAGGAGAATTTATTAATAGACTAATGGGGTCACCCATGGGAATCCCACGGGCATGGACGTGTGTGACATTTGGACATCTTCCTTTAGATGCTGCACATTCAGTTTTACAAAATGGTTACTGGCAATTTATCAGATCCACAAATGATGTAATCTACACAATGTATTTACTTCTGTTAACATGTGAATACATGTGCGTGCACATGGGAAATACAGTTTGAAATGTGCCATTACACCTAATGTAAAATGTGACTTCATGAGCTCAAATCCTCTCCCTCCCCAACCTCATCCCTCCCACATCACACATACTGCATCCACAGGGGAGTGGATCATCCACAGGGGAGTTGGTCACACACACACATGGGGGAGTTGGTCACACACACACACACGGGGGTGTTGGTCACACACACACACGGGGGTGTTGGTCACACACACACACGGGGGTGTTGGTCACACACACACACGGGGGTGTTGGTCACACACACACACGGGGGTGTTGGTCACACACACACGGGGGAGCTGGTCACACACACACACACGGGGGAGCTGGTCACACACACACACACGGGGGAGCTGGTCACACACACACACACGGGGGAGCTGGTCACACACACACACACGGGGGAGTTGGTCACACACACACACACACACACACACACACACACACACACACACACACACACACACACACACGTGTTGGTCACACACACACAGGGGAGTTGGTCACACACACACACGGGGGTGTTGGTCACACACACACACGGGGGTGTTGGTCACACACACACACGGGGGAGCTGGTCACACACACACACACGGGGGAGTTGGTCACACACACACACGGGGGAGTTGGTCACACACACACACGGGGGAGTTGGTCACACACACACACGGGGGAGTTGGTCACACACACACACGGGGGGGAGTTGGTCACACACACACACACGGGGGAGTTGGTCACACACACACACACGGGGGAGTTGGTCACACACACACACACGGGGGAGTTGGTCACACACACACACACACACACACACACACACGGGGGTGTTGGTCACACACACACAGGGGAGTTGGTCACACACACACACGGGGGAGTTGGTCACACACACACACGGGGGAGTTGGTCACACACACACACGGGGGAGTTGGTCACACACACACACGGGGGAGTTGGTCACACACACACACACGGGGGAGTTGGTCACACACACACACACGGGGGAGTTGGTCACACACACACACACGGGGGAGTTGGTCACACACACACACACACACACACACACACACACACACACACACACACACACGGGGGTGTTGGTCACACACACACAGGGGAGTTGGTCACACACACACATGGGGGAGTTGGTCACACACACACACACGGGGGTGTTGGTCACACACACACACGGGGGTGTTGGTCACACACACACACGGGGGTGTTGGTCACACACACACACGGGGGAGCTGGTCACACACACACACACGGGGGAGTTGGTCACACACACACACGGGGGAGTTGGTCACACACACACACGGGGGGGAGTTGGTCACACACACACACGGGGGAGTTGGTCACACACACACACACGGGGGAGTTGGTCACACACACACACACGGGGGAGTTGGTCACACACACACACACGGGGGAGTTGGTCACACACACACACACGGGGGAGTTGGTCACACACACACACACGGGGGAGTTGGTCACACACACACACACACACGGGGGAGTTGGTCACACACACACACACACGGGGGAGTTGGTCACACACACGCACGGGGGAGTTGGTCACACACACGCACGGGGGAGTTGGTCACACACACGCACGGGGGAGTTGGTCACACACACACACGGGGGAGTTGGTCACACACACACACGGGGGAGTTGGTCACACACACACACGGGGGAGTTGGTCACACACACACACGGGGGAGTTGGTCACACACACACACGGGGGAGTTGGTCACACACACACACACACACACACACACACGGGGGAGTTGGTCACACACACACACACACACACACACACACACACACGGGGGAGTTGGTCACACACACACACACACACACACACACACACACACACACGGGGGAGTTGGTCACACACACACGGGGGAGTTGGTCACACACACACGGGGGAGCTGGTCTCACACACACACACGGGGGAGTTGGTCACACACACACACACGGGGGAGTTGGTCACACACACACACACGGGGGAGTTGGTCACACACACACACACACACGGGGGAGTTGGTCACACACACACACGGGGGAGTTGGTCACACACACACACACACGGGGGAGTTGGTCACACACACACACACACGGGGGAGTTGGTCACACACACACACACACGGGGGAGTTGGTCACACACACGCACGGGGGAGTTGGTCCCACACACGCACGGGGGAGTTGGTCACACACACGCACGGGGGAGTTGGTCACACACACACACGGGGGAGTTGGTCACACACACACACGGGGGAGTTGGTCACACACACACACGGGGGAGTTGGTCACACACACACACGGGGGAGTTGGTCACACACACACACGGGGGAGTTGGTCACACACACACACGGGGGAGTTGGTCACACACACACACGGGGGAGTTGGTCACACACACACACGGGGGAGTTGGTCACACACACACACGGGGGAGTTGGTCACACACACACACGGGGGAGTTGGTCACACACACACACACACACGCACACACACGGGGGAGTTGGTCACACACACACGGGGGAGTTGGTCACACACACACGGGGGAGCTGGTCTCACACACACACACGGGGGAGCTGGTCTCACACACACACACGGGGGAGTTGGTCACACACACACACACGGGGGAGTTGGTCACACACACACACACACGGGGGAGTTGGTCACACACACACACGGGGGAGTTGGTCACACACACACACACACACGGGGGAGTTGGTCACACACACACACACACGGGGGAGTTGGTCACACACACACACACACGGGGGAGTTGGTCACACACACGGGGGAGTTGGTCACACACACACACACACGGGGGAGTTGGTCACGCACACACACACGGGGGAGTTGGTCACACACACACACACGGGGGAGTTGGTCACACACACACACACGGGGGAGTTGGTCACACACACACACACGGGGGAGTTGGTCACACACACACACACGGGGGAGTTGGTCACACACACACACACACACACACACACACACGGGGGAGTTGGTCACACACACACACACACACGGGGGAGTTGGTCACACACACACACACACGGGGGAGTTGGTCACACACACACACACACACACACACGGGGGAGTTGGTCACACACACACACGGGGGAGTTGGTCACACACACACACGGGGGAGTTGGTCACACACACACACGGGGGAGTTGGTCACACACACACACACACACACACACACACACACACACACACACACACACACACACACACACACACACACACACATACACACACACACACACACACACATACACACACGGGGGAGTTGGTCACACACACACACGGGGGGGAGTTGGTCACACACACACACACGGGGGAGTTGGTCACACACACACACGGGGGAGTTGGTCACACACACACACGGGGGAGTTGGTCACACACACACACGGGGGAGTTGGTCGCACACACACACGGGGGAGTTGGTCGCACACACACACACGGGGAGTTGGTCGCACACACACACACACACGGGGGAGTTGGTCGCACACACACACACACAGGGGAGTTGGTCACACACACACACGGTCACACCTGTGTGACCAGTTCTCTTCTGTTGGACGGGGGAGTTTTTTTTTTTTTTTTTTTTTTTTTTTTTTTGTATACAAGATCGAGGCTCGTGAAAGAGCGAACATTAATCACACAGAAAGACAAACCGACACATAAAACATATAACATAGGGAGCGGTAGACAAGATGGGGAGAGAGGGGGAAGGACACAAACACAACATTTGAGAGCAGGGACCGAGAGACATGGAGACATCGAGAGATCTGAGAGAGGGCGAGGGCTTTGGGGGGGGGGGGGGCGTGGGAAGGGGGCGGTGGGAGAGGTATAAAACATATGGACACTGCCAGGACTTCCAGGAAAGAAGTTGGAATTTCAAACAAGGTGGATCTGGGGTGAATTAGCGGGGGTAGAAAAGATCAAGGTTTTGGATGGGGGAAGATAAGAGATGGTGGTGAACAGCTGTTTTAAAGACCTGGAGGGAGGAGTGGGATTGAAGGGAGTGAGGGAGTTTGTTCCAGAGGCGGGAGAAAAGAGGAATGAAAGAGTGAAGGTGAGCAGAGAGCCGAGATTTCGGCAGTTTAACCATCAGAGGGTTGCTGGCAGATCTTGTGCGACCTGTAGGAATATTTGGGGGACAGAGCACAGAGAGAGCTGGGGGTGCAAGGCCGGAGAGGAGTCGGTAGAAGACAGAAAGACCACCTACCTGCCTGCGGTGAGTGAGTGAAAGGCCCTCAGAGATAGCTTCATCGTGGGAGATTCCAATAATTCTGAAAGCTTTGGTTTCAACAGCGTGAAGCCGAGCTAGGTGTGAGGCAGGAGCACCGGCCCATAGGGGAGAACAGTATTCCATTGAGCTGCGGATGAAAGCCTTGTATGTGGTGAGGAGCTCAGGTGTGCCGAGGATGGACTTCGCACGACGGAGGATGCCCAGTCGGCGACTGGCTTTGGAGGCCAGCTTGGAAATGTGGTTTTCCCAAGAAAGATCATGGCAGATAGTGAGACCCAAGGAGTTGGTCGCACACACATACATGGGGGAGTGGGTCGCACACACATACATGGGGGAGTGGGTCACACACACATACATGGGGGAGTGGGTCACACACACATACATGGGGGAGTGGGTCACACACACACACACACACATGCACACACACACACGCGGGGGAGTGTGTCAGACACACGCGCGGGGGAGTGGGTCACACACACATATTAAGTGATAGTAACATGTACATGGAAGAGAAGCTGGGATATTAGCTAGTAACCCCTGTAAAAATTCAGCAATAGCCATCACAGTTCTCCTAAACGAAGCACAGCTAGTTAGGGCCTTATATAGGAACATCAAAGCACGTGAAAGGGAAAGAGATAAGAATGGCGCCTACTTCATAAGGAGAAACTCTTTCCCCTCCACCACAGTTCTGCCCAAGGCCAAGAGAAAAGCTCAACAGAATGTCTATGAAGTCAGCTGAAGGACAATTCACTGTTGCCCTGCTTGCACTCCTCCCAGAATGCTCAGCAGTATTTGCCTAGCAATAGACTCAGTTTGCCTCGTAAATAAACTACCACCATCTCTTCAATCCCTCTCCTCCCTTCAGGTCTTTAAAACAGCTGTTCACCACCATCTCTTATCTTCCCCCATCAAAAACCTTGATATTTTCTACCCCCCATTGAAACACCCCAAATCCGCCTCTTTAAACCCCTACTTCTTTCCTGAAATTCCTAGAAGTGTTCATTTGCTTTATACCGTGTACCGCTCCCTCCTCCCACTCGGCTCCGTGTACCGCTGACCAGCCCTCCCCCTTCCACAGATCTACTGATGTCCTTGTTCTCTTCTGTTGTTGTTCTTGTGTGCTTCCCTCTCTCCTCCTCTTGTCTCCCGCTCCCTTCATTGCATGTTTTATGTGTCTGTGCATGTTTTCATGTTCAAAGTGTTAGCTCTTCCATGAGCTTCGATTCTGTATATTAAAAAAATAAGAAAAATTAAGACCAGCCAAATGCATGAAATCCTCGACAGATATATTTTGGGTGAGAAGGAAAGCTAAAATAGATCAAATTATGACAAAGATACATCGTTGTGATTCTGCAGGATTGTTAACAAATTATGATGCAACAAAAGTCTGATGATGTGCCAGAGATGTTGGAGTAGCTCCACGCACGCGAAGTGAAAAGCAGGGTTACGCAATTGGTTCATGTCCATCCTTCTGTCCGTCCGTCTGTTTGTCTTATCAGTTTATGATCGTCAGTTTATGATCGAGGAACAACTTATTTAAACCTTTCCTTAAATGGAATTATATACTTGAACAGTGCAGAGCACAAAATCGCCTTCATAATACTTCCAAGAACCATGTAATCTATGGATGTATAGCATGAGTGGTGTGGCATGTGAGAGGGTGCAGGATTGGCATGAAGAAGAGGCAGCCAATATTGCTATGTATGGTGCCAATTGATGCTGAATTCTTTTGTGATCTTTTTTTTTTTTTTTTTTTTTTTGTATACTGAATCGAGGCTCGTGAAAAAGCTAACATTGATTTCACAAACAAAATTTCAATAATGCCTCCATCGCCTAAACTGTGACTCAATAGTGTCTTGTTACAGTGTATAAGGGTGATGTAGTTGCGCTAAACTTCCGGATTTGTTTTTCTGATTTAAATTTTTTTTGCATTAAAATAGAAAAATATACTTAAACACTGTGCAGGACATCGTGTTCCATGAACTCTCTAATTACCTCCGCCACCAAAGGTGGATGGAGGTTATGTTTTCACCCATGTCTGTTTGTTTGTCTGTCTGTTTGTCCGTTTGTGAACAAGATATCTCAAAAAGTTGAGGATGGATTCGGACGAAATCTGGCAGAGAGGTAGCATGTGTGACAAGGAGGAAATGATTAGATATTGGTGAAGATCCGGATTCGGATCTGGCTACTATAATTTTAAAGTGATTCTTCACCATTGGGAGATAGGGCCAAAAATGATCCATTGCAGGATATCTCAAAAAGTTGTGGACCGATTTGGTCGAAACTTGGTAGACCGGTGCCCTTCCTGACCGGTACGATTCCTTCCTGCCGGATGCCCTTCCTGACGCCAACCCTTGGTCACGCTCTTACGATGCGCAGGGATACGGTGTACCTATTCTAAACCGGGGTACACACCAGGATCATTCAAGGACTGTCTGACATGGACAAATAGATTCGATTTTGGTGAAGATCTGATTTTGTATTTGGATACGAGGATTATTTAATTAATTTCAGTGATTCTTCACCATTGGAAGATGGGGCTAAAACCAACACATAGCAGGATATCTCAAAAAGTTATGGATGGATTTGGACGAAGCTTGTTGGATAGGTTGTGTGTGTGACGAGGAATATAATCGATTAAATTTCGGTGAAGATCTGAATATGGATTTGGCTACAAGAATTATTAAAATTTTAAGTGTTTCTTCACCATTGCTAGATCGGGTGAAAAGCGATATATAACATGAGATTGAAAAAAGGTTATGGACGAGTTATGAATTATGAATTTGTTGACGAGTTGGTTTGGTGTCAAGGACAAGCCGATTCGATTTTGGTTCAGGTCCGAATCCAGATCCGGCCTATCAGTGGGATACAAAACGTAAACTGTTCACCAGGCGGAGGTACGCTCTACTGAGTGCCGTTCTAATTTGTATTAAGGTTGTTTTATATATTTTTTAAATCCTTAATTGAATAGTTTGCATATTTATTTGCATATTTATTTGCATATTTATTTGCATATTTATTCGCATATCACATTACATGTTTACTTATTTTGTTGTGGCTTTTGTTTTTCAGAATCAAGATCAACTTGTAGTCATGCCAATTTTGTATTTGAATAAATTCAGCGATCAGAAATATTTCATTATCTTGCATTTTGTGTTTGAATTAGTCAGGCTACTTCTTCATGTCATTGTCATCCGTTGTTTTTGTTGCAGGTTTTGCAATTTGCTTTACGAGACTACGTCCAGTGTTGGTACTATGAGCTCAGTGACGAGGAGAGTTTTCTAACAGAGATCAGACAGATTGCACAGCGAGCTTTGGTGACGCTCTCCAACAGGTCAGCTTATCCTGAGATTTAATCAACACTGTTTTTGTAACATAACATGTACAAAGCTCCTTTTTTTTTTTTTTTTTTTTTTTTTAAAGCCCATTTTGGGGGTTACCCCATTGGGACATAATCCATAGGCACGGGACCAGTGGGGCTATTGATTGTATTGGCGTGGCGTGCGCTCGGTTGTTGGAGCCATGCCCCCTTAAGAGTGAGTTGCGTTATAAAAGATGCGTGAGTTCCGGTATGTGTTAGTTCTGTTGGAATAAAGGAGCTTTGATCAAGCTACGAAGTGTCTGGCCCTCTTGTTATCCACAACTCCTACATTGGTGACCCCGTCTTGCTCTCGAACGTTTTCGGAGCTTCAAACGAACATGGCGACAAGCGCAGTTTCGATTAAACTGCCGGAGTTTTGGGAACGACAAGCTGCCGTTTGGTTCGCCCAAGCTGAGGCGCAATTCGCCATTCGGAACATTTCTGCGGACGACACGAAGTATTATTATGTCGTGTCTGCGCTCAGCGGCTCCACTGCGACCAGATGACTGGTTGGAACAGTTTATTCAACATTGCCTCGTGAGTGTGTCCAAGTCTGATGCCTCAGCCTAGTGTCAGGTGTACTTGTGTCTTCTTTATTTATCATATGGATGTAATTTAAGCAAGTACAAAATTTCATACGATCAGGATGGAATTTCTTATGTGCCATCTCGGGATAAATTTGTGGAGAAAAAAAAGAAGTTAAAATGACGTCATCGGTCACGTGGTTCAGCAGTCTTTTTTTTTTTAAACACAAAAGCCTTAAAAACCACAAAAAAAACATTTTTCTCCAAAACGGCTGAACTGATTGAGGGGAGACTTTGCAGGCATGACAAACCCATGATGAACAAAAAGTTCTGCGACCGTGATGTCATAGGTCACATGGTTTGGGAGCTATGATTTTTTTGAAGAATAAACATTTAAAAAGCATCTCCTCCAGAAAGGCTGAACAGATCACGTGCAAACTTCACTCATATGTACCTCACGTCTAGGGAATACCATGGTGTCTTTGAATAATTCCAAGGGCACATGATTTGGCAGCCATATTGGACTGAATGAAAATCTTAAAAAAAAAAAAAATATATATATATATATATATACATATATATATATATATATATATATATATATATATACACACACACACACACACACACACACACACACACACACACACACACACACACACACACACACACACACACACACACACACACACACACACATACATACATACATGCAGTATATATATCTTTAACTGCTTTATTGATAAATGTGAAACTTCAAAGTAATGTAATGTAGTAGTAAGTAAGTAATGTAGTCGTAATGCAAGTAATGCAAGCATGTACAAGCAATGTAAAGTAAGTAATGTAGTAGTCGTCAAGCAGAATAGGTGTTTAAATTTTCAACCAAATTGGTCGTATGGTTTGGCATCCATATGTTGTTTTTTTAAGAAGAAGAACCTTATATTATCACCTTCAGCCATTTGACTTTTCAGTGTATCGATAAATTTTGTGCTGTTTTTGAAGTCACAAGTTGGAAAGAAGATTGACGAGAAGAGGAAGCAGTTCAAGGAGTGGCAGAAGGCGAAGGGTACGGGGGCAGAAAAGGGAGAGCATGAAAGTTATAAGGCAGCCAAGAAGGCTGCAAAGAAAGAGGTAGCAAAGGCGCAGGAGGCATGGAGTAAAATGTTCGGAGAACGCTTGGATTCGGAAGAGGGTCAGAGAGCGGTATTCAGGATTGCAAAGCATACAGTGAAAGAGAGGTGCGATGTGATGGGGGTGAGTTACTTGAAGGATGAAGTGGGACAAATCGTTGTGGACCCAGATGGAATTAAAGGAAGATGGAAAAGATATATGGAAATGCTGTTAGAGAATGAATGGGATGGCAACATAGAGAGTAACCCAGTTTTAGGACCAGCAGAGAAGATAACTGAGAAGGAAGTTGAGGAAGCGATAAAAACAATGAGTAGAAAAGCGGGAGGGCCGACGGGAGTTGTGGGAGATGTGTTAAAGGCAGCGGGAAGTTGGGGTGTGAAGAGAATGACAGATCTGTAATCTGGTGGTGAAAGAAGGCCGCATTCCAGTGGATTGGGGAACTGAGTACCCTCGTCCCTCTATACAAGGGGAAAGGTGACCCTCTGGACTGTGGCTCGTATCGAGTGTTAAAGTTATTGGAGCATGGAATGAAGGTATTGGAAAGGGTGTTGGAGAGGAGGATAAGGAAGAAAGTGAAGATCGATAAAATGCAGTTTGTATTTATGCCAGGAAGAGGAACGACAGACGTGCTTTTTATTGTAAGGCAGTTGCAGGAGAAGTACATGGAGAAGAGGAAGATGTTGTTTCTTGGGTTTGTTGATCTGGAGAAAGCATTCGATAGAGTTCCACGCAAAGTAGTGATATGGGCATTGAGGAAGTTAGGAGTGGAGGACTGGTTGATCAGATTAGTGATGGCAATGTACAAGAGAGCGCGCACAGCTGTAAGGAGGAAGGACGGGAACAGTGGTGAGTTTGAGGTGAAGGTGGGAGTGCATCAGGGGTCGGTACTAAGTCCACTACTATTTGTAGCTGTGATCGAGGTGCTGGCTCGGAATGTAAAGGAGGATTTACCGTGGGAGTTGTTGTATGCAGATGATCTGGTGTTGATTGCGGAAAGTATGGATTAGTCGGTTTGACGTTTCATGAACCTAGAAATGTTCTTTCCTGCGAAGTTTTTTGATGGATTTATACTCCCATGGGTTCCTACAGCATATTCAGCTTGGTTGCCCAAACTTCATCTTTGGGCAACTCTGGTAAATTCTATAAATCCGAGACGGCCTCTGGTGGCCATATTGCAAATTTAACTTTGGAACCGTTTGTCCTCGAATGATGTATAATACCTCTTTTAAGGGGTTGTTCCTGAACTCATCATAGCAGTGAAGATGATACTGTGCCTCAGCTGCAGCTAAATCATGCACAACATTGAAGGTGGAGCATTTGCGACACCCTTTCTTTCACACTGTACTACCATGTCCCACCTCTCAGGATATTTAGGATCTACAGGTTTACAAACTTCAGCACAAAACAAGCATTGCGTTTTGAAAGCCAAATGTTTCATTTGTGACCTTCTAATTCTGACCACTGGTGGCTCATCGCTGTCATACTTGTTTCTCTTTGCAACCTTTCTGACATGGTCCTTCGAGGTATGAACAATAACAGTTTTTATGAAGCAATACTGATGCTTGCTCGCCTTGAGAATCCAAATAGCATGCATTCTATTACGGGTCTCATCGTCATCCCGATCTGTTGCACACTGAATTGCTTTCTTCACTCCTCTTAGCTTGAATGTTTGTAGTGGTCCAGACCTGCTGCAGGTTGGGACGAAACACTTCCCATCATCAACAGCTGAATAATCTCAAACTCTACTGCCGCAGAGAAAGACTGAATTAAAAATTAGAACGTGGAATTGACACATTTCATTCCACACCAGATACACACTTTTCACCAGATTACACACTTTTCATTACATACCACTCTTGCTAATGCGCCATCTTGTGTGCTGACTTTGCGGGTAGGGTATTCCCATTAGGAAGAAATTTGCATAAATTCATGTCAGTGTTGGCTAGAATATGAATCCGTGTAAAATTCCCCTTCATTTGAGCCTAATTTGAAGTCTCAATGACAATTTTGAAAATTTTACCCCTGCGACGCAGGTATTTTTGGACGCATCTTTGATTTATGCAAATTACGAAAGCTGCCCAAGGATATCGTAAGGGCAACCAAACTGAATTTGTTCTAGGACCCCATATGAGTACAAATCAACAAAAAAAACTTCATCGGATAGAACATTTCTAGGTTGGGTATTGAGTACATAGGAATGTCAATCCGACTAGATGGACTGAAGGAGAAGATAAACAAGTGGAAGGAATGTATGGAGACAAAAGGTCTGAAGGTGCATATCGGAAAAACAAAGGTGATGGCAAGTGGTAAAGCATGTGGTGAGGTGGAAAGAACTGGGAAGTGGCCATGTGCTGTGTGCAGGAAGGGTGTCGGAGTGAACTCAATTCCATGGAGAATGTGCGCTGAGTGGGTTCATCAAAAATGTAGTGGTCTGAGAGGGTCATTAACCAGTGTGGCAGCTACATTCAAATGTAAGGTGTGCACAGAGGGAGCTGCAGATGGTAGGAAATGTTGAGTTGGACCTTGGAGATGGCGTGAAGCTGGAAGGTGTGAAAACATTTTGCTACCTCGGGGACATGCTGAATGGAGAAGGTGGATCAGACTCGGCGACGGTTGCTGGAGTGAGATGTGCATGGAAGAAGTTTCAGGAACTGAATGGCGTGCTGATTAGGAGGGGAGTGTCGTTGAAACTGAAGGGAAAGGTGTATGCTGCATGTGTGAGAAGTGTTATGATTTATGGGAGCGAGACATGGGTAATGAACCGAGAGCAGCAACGAAGTCTGGAAAAGGTGGAAATGCGAATGGTTCGGTGTATGTGTGGAGTGTCGTTGAGAGAGATGAAGACAAATGATGAATTGACAAAAATGATGGGAATCGAGCCTGTGATGGATGCTGTGAAGAGAAACAGGTTGAGATGGTTTGGTCATGTGTTGAGGAAGGATGAAAGTGACTGGTTGAGAAGAGTGATGGAAATGAATGTAGAAGGAAGTGGAGGACGGGGAGGACCGAGAAAGACTTCGCTAAATGTGGTGGAAGAAGAAATGCGGGCAAGGGGGTTAAAAAGGGGAGATGCAGAAAATAGGGCAAAATGGAGAAGATTGTTATGGGGCCCGCAAGGCTAACCCCTGCTCTAGCAGGGAAAATTGCCTTAAAATGCCTGTTTGTTGTTGTTGTTGTTGTTGTTGTTGTTGTTGTTGTCCCTTTGGACTGCTAAGACCCATTAGACCTTTGAAGAACCTTTATGTCCTCCAAGACCCTCAAGTCCACCAAGACCCCAAAATACCCTAAAGATCAAAGCGGGGTTGTATGAAATTAAGGTATATCTAAGTGGGGTTGTATCAAAGTGTGTCCAATGAAAGCCGCGTTGTATGAAAGCGGGTTGTATGAAAGCAGGGTTGTATGAAAGCAGGGTTGTATGAAAGCAGGGTTGTATGAAAGCAGGGTTGTATGAAAGCAGGGTTGTATGAAAGCAGGGTTGTATGAAAGCAGGGTTGTATGAAAGCGGCTCTGTATCAAAGTGAGGTTGTATCAAAGTGGGGTTGTATCAAAGCTTGTTCAATGAAAGCGTGGTTGTATCAAAGCGGGGTTGTATCGAAGCATGTCTGATGAAGTCAGGGTTGTGTCAAAGCCAGGTTGTATCAAAGAGGGGTTGTGTCAAAGCGGGGTTGCATCAAAGCGGGATTGCATCAAAGCTGGGTTGTATCAAAGAGGGGTTGTATCAAAGCATGTCTGATGAAATCAGGGTTGTGTCAAAGCCAGGTTGTACGAAAGCGGGGTTGTGTCAAAGCGGGGTTGTGTCAAAGCGGGGTTGTGTCAAAGCAGGGTTGTGTCAAAGCGGGGTTGTGTTAAAGAGGGGTTGTATCCAAGTGGGGTTGTGTCGAAGTGGGGTTGTATCAAAGCGGAGTTGTATCAAAGCGGGGTTGTATCAAAGCGGGGTTGTATCAAAGCGGGGTTGTATCAAAGTGGGGTTGTATCGAAGCATGTCTGATGAAAGCAGGGTTGTGTCAAAGCGGGGTTGTACGAAAGCCGGGGTTGTACGAAAGCGGGGTTGTACGAAAGCGGGGTTGTACGAAAGCGGGGTTGTACGAAAGCGGGGTTGTACGAAAGCGGGGTTGTACGAAAGCGGGGTTGTACGAAAGCGGGGGTTGTATCAAAGTAGGGTTGTATGAAAGCGGGTTTGTTCGAAAGCGGCGTTGTATCGAAGCATGTCTGATGAAAGCGGGGTTGTATCAAAGCGGGGTTTTATCAAAGCGGGGTTGCATCAAAGCGGGGTTGCATCAAAGCGGGGTTGCATCAAAGCGGGGTTGCATCAAAGCGGGGTTGCATCAAAGCGGGGTTGCATCAAAGTGGGGTTGCATCAAAGCGGGGTTGCATCAAAGCGGGGTTGCATCAAAGCGGGGTTGCATCAATGGTCTTCATCAATGATTTGTCCGACTCTTTGGAAAATCCTCTCTGTCTCTTTGCTGATGACTCCACTATCTGCCGCTCCATCCCTCATCCCTCAGATCGGCAGTTTGCAGCCTCCTCACTCTCTGCAGACCTGGACAAAATCACAGACTGGTCAAACAAGTGGAACATGTCTTTCAATCCTGACAAATCGCACAGTCTTACTATGTCTCTCCGAAAAGACGGTGTTGTATCAAAGCGGGGTTGTACGAAAGCGGGGTTGTATCAAAGCGGGGTTCTATCAAAGCGTGTCCAAATAAAGCGGGGTTGTATCAAAGCGGGGTTCTATCAAAGCGTGTCCAAATAAAGCGGGGTTGTATCAAAGTGTGTCCAAATAAAGCGGGGTTGTATCAAAGCGTGTTCAAATAAAGCGGGGTTGTATCAAAGCGTGTCCAAATAAAGTGGGGTTGTATCAAAGCGTGTCCAAATAAAGCAGGGTTGTATCAATGCAGGGTTGTATCAAAGCGTGTCCAAATAAAGCGGGGTTGTATCAATGCAGGGTTGTATCAAAGCGTGTCCAAATAAAGCGGGGTTGTATCAAAGCGGGGTTGTATGAAAGCGAGAAGGCGGCAGAAACCGGTAATCACTGCCAGCAGTTATAAAGTGGCAGTTCTAGTTTTGTTTATCATTGCATTGACTGATCAGGTGATTGTGGGAATGTGACTTCGATGTGATTATTTGGATTGGCAAATTCAAATGAAGTCATACTTTTTCCAAGGATGTATTTAAGATTTTCTGATGTAGTTTTACATGAATGAGTGGTGCTTGCATTCATTCATGGTACACCACTCACAATAAGTTAGGGATATTGTGGGAGTGAGTTATTTTTTTTTATTGGGGTGTGTGTTTCACTTCACTGATTTTTGGGATAAGCTGACCATTGTATGTGGGTTGTTAGGGTTAGAACCTAACAGGTTAGTTGTTAGGGTTAGAAATACACAAAATCAACCACACCGAAGAACCTGCCAATATCCATAACTTATTGTGAGTAGTGTATTTTCTCAAGGACTAAATTTATCTATTTATTTTCCTCCCATATTTTTGGCAGTAATATTGAGTGTCTAATATTCCCTTGGCAATGTTTTGTTTGAGCTCTGCAAACGTACCATCAACTTTTTTGCAGATGTAAGGATGTAGATTGGCAGCCTTACTTAACCACACGTCTTGTGGACGACTTTGCTTCACACTTACGGGTATACCGCAAGGCTCTTCACAAACTCGAGGAAGAAGAGGATAATGAGGTTGAGGAAGAGGAAGATGAGGAGGAGCCTGAACCACAACATAAATCTGGTAAGTGGCCATTGTCTTATTTATTTTTCATTACCTTCTTTTATAAATCACAGCATCATGAATGTAGCCAACTTTTCTGTTGTAATCCTGGCTGTTGCAATAAGCAGATGATGGGAATGGGGTTAAATCGAGATAATGAAAATTGAGCGAAGACAAGGAGAGAAATGTTACGTACAGTACGTGAGTTGGCAGGGGTTGGGTGGCGGTGGAGAAAAGGTATTATTTTGAGAAAAAGTCACTTTATGTGGTCTATTATGTAAATATCTCATTAGTTTGTTCAACTAAAACCATAACAATAAGGCATGATTTTGTAATTTCTGACCCTTAATGCCAGAAAAGATAAAATTAAAGGTTGCTGTTCAAGCAAGTTAATGGTGGGAGAGGGAGGAGAAGGAGGAGGAGGATGACAAGGGTGGTGGTTTTGGTAGGGGGAGAAGTAAGACGACGACAAGCGTGGTGATTGTGGGACGGGAGAGGAGAATGATTACGAGGGTGGCGGGAAAGGAAAGGAGGGGAAGGATAGGTAGTGTTAGGAGGATGGTGATGATGATGATGATGATGATGACGACGACGACTAGTGTGTGTGTGTGTGTGTGTGTGTGTGTGTGTGTGTGTGTGTGTGTGTGTGTGTGTGTGTGTGTGTGTGTGTGTGTGTGTGTGTGTGTGTGTGTGTGTGTGTGCGCCCGTGTGTGTGTGTGTGTGTGTGTGTGTGTGTGTGTGTGTGTGTGTGTGCCCGTGTGTGTGTGTGCCCGTGTGTGTGTGTGCCCGTGTGTGTGTGTGTCGTGCATGTGCCCGTGTGTGCATGTCTGCATCTATATACTTTCGCTTTGGGTTTTCTCTGCAACCGCTTGTTCAATCGATGCAAAACTTTAAACATAGGAGGGACTCCTCATGGATAATATTTTATTGCTGACTCTGACGTCAGAGGTCACATGGTAAGGCAGCCATATTGGAATAAAGGAAAAAATTTGGACATCGTTATCTCTGAAACAGCTAAACAAAAAACAAATGATGTCATCGATGAAGTTGTTTCCAGCCATAATTGGATGAATTGAAATGCTTATCCAAAAATCTGAAACTTAAAATATATCTGATGTATGATCCGATGTGAGGGAAGAATTCAATTTATGACTTGCATATCCCATACCAAGAAAGTATGTGACATAATAGGTTGCATGGATGATACGGGTATGTGGGCCATAATAGTAGCGTATTCATTTGACGATGGTATTTTGTTTGAAATGAACGCGCGAGGCCAGACTATGTGCTCCGAGTGCTGTTCTTGTTAATATTGCATTGGACTCCAGCGAGTCCTTCATTCAAATCCTCACTTATGAGGTTTTGAGTCAGAATCATTGCATCATGAGTGAGAGTTGAGCAGCAAAATATTGCCTCACTCATAATCAGGTTCAAGACCTGGATTTGAGGCATCTTTGGTACTTGCGGTAAATATAAAGCAAGTTATTTGATACCTGAATGGTTAAAATACTGTTGCGGATATGGGACTTGGCCTCAATATCCGCTTGTAAATACTCCCCTATTTCCCCAATACTCCCCAACTATCCCCAATCCCCCATTCCCTAGTCCCATTGCCTGTAAATAACACTCTGTAGAACCGACCTTCCCCGTTTTCCCCCATTAAATGTCGTGCCCAGGTCCACCGCATCTCACGTAGACAACTTTCGGACATCTTGCTAGTTATTCTTAGTCTATGTCAGTTAAGGACTCGTTTCCATTAATTCTGACTCTTCGTTGCACCAGAATGTGATTATATGGCACCAGTAGTGAGTTTAGGACCTTCCCATACCTCCTCCCATCTTCTTCCCCAAACAACAACTGAAACAACAACTACAACAACAACTACAACAACAACTACAACAACAGAGGGGCGCGGCGCGGCGTGCGGGGAGTGTGCGTCCTCACACCGGCGTGGTTAGCCGCCATTGCCCATGCGCTCCACGGGGTTACCACGAAGGGGCTGGCTGTCAGCTCCTCGTCAGGGGCGGAGCCAGTAACCCCCCCCCCCCCCGCACCCAATAAGAAGGGCGGACCGATTCCATCTGGGGCGGAGCTAACTAGCCGAGGGCGTGTCACTCCCCGCCGGATATACGCAGCGACTTACCGGACGTGACGTCAGATGCGCCCCCGACTGAAGAAGACAAGTCGCGACCTTCCAGCGCTGAGAGCGACCTCCCCGCATCATTGGACCGGACCGGGTCGATTCTGTCCTTGAGCCAAGAGTGCACCTTGAGCCATCGACTGCCCGCTTTCCTTGCCATCAATCCCCGTGTGAGTCAGTTTTGTCCTGTTTATCTGTGGTCTGTCGGGAATAAGATAAGAGTGTGTCTAAGTGCCTGCCTTTCTATGCTGTGCCTCTTGTCGTTGTAATCTGACCTTCCGCCCTAATATAACCTCCTCCGGAGGTCTTGAGAACTGAACCCTTGGTGTCGTGTCATTTTACCCCAGCCGTTGTGTCCTTTTCCTCAATTGATTTAGCGTAGCGCGACTCGGCAACGTTCGAGTATAATCGGGTAACTTGTGCGGACACGGCGGCCATTCCGCTCGGCCCACCCTAACATCAAAGTCGTGTCTGTAACAATTGGTGTCAGGAGTGTCGGATTCGGACCTGGGACTAAATTTGTTAGGCCCAAATTTTGGGAAGTAGAATTCGATCCGGAGCGCGTTTACGCGCTCGAAATTATAAAGGCGAAATTTGATTGTGTTTTACAAAATATAAAAACCCGAATTTTGAAAGTCGCGCTATGGCAGACCAAGTCGGCTGGGTTCCGGTAGAGGAGAGTGAGGCAGGGTCGGTCCAGGACCAAATTGAGGGACGTGAGGAGAGCGAAGCAGCGAGGGTAGCAGACGCACAAAATGGCGCCTCGCTGGTCATGGCGACCGCGCGCGCGACCGTGGCAGCGCCCCTGGTGGATTCGAACCTTTTTATGTTGCAAATGAGGGCCCTTATGGAACGAATGGGAGACCAAATTGTGGGAATGAGGGCTGATAGTGAGCGGTTGGGGAACCGGATGGATGCTCAGGGTGAGCGATTAGAGGGCCAAATGGGGGTAATGAGGGACGAAGCGAGGGGTACTGGTGAGGGATTAGACAAGAAATTTGGGAAATTAGACGATAGATTAGGGGAAATACAGGAGGGGTTAATGGGGGTAGAAAACAGAATGGCCGCTCAAGAGAATCAAATGGAAGGGATGCAAGAGGGGTTAGAGGGGTTAGAAAACAGTATGGAAGGCAAATTGAGGGACATGAGGGACCAAGCGGAAAGGGAAGTTAAACAAATGGGGCAGCAGATAGAGGGGGTCAGAATGGGGGTAGAAACCAAACTGGATGCTCACAGGGAGGAAATGGAGCAGATGAGGGTGGCATCTGGGCAGGAGATGCAAGTGATGGGAGAGGAGATCAGAAGAGGAGTGAGTGAGGAGGTCGGAGGAGTGCGCGAGGAGGTGAGGCACTGTAAGGAGCGCATGGAGAAGGAGGTGAGAAAGGGGACTGTAAAATTGCAAAGTGGTATAGAGGAGTTGACGCTGGGAGTAGAACAACTGACAGTGGGACAAAAGGAGTTGGGGGACCAGGTAAAGAAGAACACAGCGGTAATAGAGGGTTTAAAATCGACACAGAAGGAGATGAAAAAGGACGTAGGGGTAATTAAAAAAGAGTGTCAGACGGTACATGAGGACCTGACGAGGAAAATGGACAAGGTGGTAGAGGTGATGGAGGTTAAAGAGCGGGAGGTGCGGGAGCACATAGAAAAAAATAAAGTGGAGTTAGAGGAAGAACTTAAAGGGGCGCACGAAGAGATGAAGGAGGTGAAGCAGAAATTAGAAGAAGTGGAAGAAGGGGTGAGCGAAATTAAGAAGCGACGGAGAGAGGATAAGAAAGAGATAAAGGAGGAAGTAAAAGAATTGGTCCAAAGTCTGTGTTCGGATCGTGATGATGTGCTCATTAACCGGATGAGGGATTCGCAGGTGATGGAGGAGAAGCGAAGAGAAAGAGGACCCGGTGTAAGTGGTGACCAATATGGTCGTGCGTATGATGCGCCAGGTGATTTAATAAGCTTGGGGGTCGAGATAGACCCGGATGTTCGTGAGAGGCCACGAGTGAGGTGTATGGCTGGTCCGGAGGGTATGGAACGAGAGGTGCGAGGTGTGAGTGAGCAAGGTTGTGGTGGTATGGAATGGGTAGCGGGTTGCGGTGTGACCCATGCATCGACACCAACAGGGGTAGTTGTTGGAGGGACCGGGGAGGCACGAGAGCCCCTTGGGGGTAATGTACTGTGGGGGCCCGGCCGGTTCGGCCCCGCGCTGACCCCGCAAGGGGCGACGCACGGGGTCCGGCAGGCGGGCAACGACTCGCATGCGAGGTGGTCCCACAAGGTCCCACTCGCGCCGTATGACGGCAAGAGTGATCTACGCGCGTACCTGGCGCAGTTCGACTGTGTGTGTAAGGGCAACGGTTGGGGTGAGGACGAAGGTGGAGTACACCTGGTGGCCGCATTGCGCGGCGCGGCGGCGGAGGTGCTGACGGCATTACCGGCGGGTGCTCTCACCCTGCCAGCCCTCCGCGACGCCCTAATTAATCGATTCGGCATAGAACAGCAGAGCGAGCTTGTTAAAGCTCAGCTCGCGCTGCGAAAGCGCAAGCCCCAGGAAGCCATCGGGGAACTTGCCCACGACATTCGCCGCGCAGTGGGGATCGCACATGCTAGCATGGCAGCGGATTCCCGGGAAAGCCTGGCGCTGGACCATTTTATCCAGGCCCTCCCGGACATTGAGCTCCGGCAACAGCTCGCCATGTGGCGCCCGCAGACTCTGAGCCAGGCGGCTGACGCTGCGGCCCGTTGGGAAGCAGCGAGGCCCCTGGCCCGGGGGGGGCGAGCGTCTCGCAATGGCGGTCCGCCAGGTGGGACCCCCGATGGAGGGCGGACCCCTTAGGGGGCCCGCCCCCGACGTGGGTCCTGACCTGGCGGGCATGGTCCGGAGGCTGGTGGACCAGCGCCTGGCGGGACCTGGACCATGGCAGGCGGCCCCGGAGGTGGCCCGCGGTAGACCACGAGCGGGTAATCCAATTCGGACCTACAGGGGGGGAAATTTGGAATTCCGGAGACAAGCACCTTACCAGGTGAGGTGCTACACTTGCAACCGTCTGGGTCACCTGGCGCGGCACTGTCGAGCCACGCGCCGGGATGATCCCCGGCGGTTGAGGTCCTCAACTCCGCCCAGGGGGGAGCGGGTTAGCCGACCCCAGACACCCCCCCGCCAGACCCCGGGAAACTAGAAGGTGTCGGGCACGTAGGGCGGTGTTCGGCAGAAGAGGATGGAGGAGAGCCCTCATTGACGCGACAGGTCATTTATTGTGGCCAAATTGGAACCGGTAGCCTGACAATTCGATGCAAAATTGCCAGCGTGGGGGTAGACGCCGTAGTGGACACAGGAGCTAGCGCCACGATCATCAGCCCTGTGGTCCTTGATTCGAGCGCAGGTGGCTGGGATAAGATCCAGCGCCTGCAAAATTATAGTTTGCAGCTTGCTACCGGGGTAACGGCCCCGATCATAGGGCGTGGTTCTGTGACCCTCAAGTTAGGGTCGGTAAGGAGGGAGATAGATGTTTGGGTGGCGGAGGTGTGCGACCCATGTTTAATAGGGTTGGACCTGTTGACTGCCAGCGGCTGTAAAATCGACTTGTGCCGGGGGATCCTGCAGGTGGGAGTAGAAGAGCTGCCGTTAGGGGGAGTGAGCACGGCCGAGAGAGCGGAGCTGGAGGCTTCCGAGGCCGTGACCATCCCCCCAAGGGCCGAGGCGATAGTGCCGGCCCGGTGGGCAGCTCGCCCAACATGGCAGGAGTCCTGCGGCCTGGTCGAACCGGTGGCAGCGCAGTCCATACCGGGTTTAATCGTGGGCCGCACCCTTGTAAAAACGGACGGACCGGTAGTGGCCGTCCGAGTAATAAATATAAGTACAGAACCACGCACTATAGTAAGGGGCACGAGGGTAGCTGGCTGCACCCCAGTTGAGGAAGTCGCGACAGTGAGGGGCGAGAACGTCCAGCCGAGCCGACCCCGGGGGGAGCCTTCAATAACAAGTAGGAATTGGCCCGATCCCATTTGCGAGATGGTAAATCGTAGTAGCGTAGAGTTGGGAGGTACCCAGAGGGAGGCCTTACACAAACTGGTTGGGTCCCATTTGGACCTCTTCTCCCTGTCCACCGAGGATATTGGACGTACGGGCCTGGTGAAACATCAGATCCACACCGGTGAGGCCCGGCCTATTCGTCAGGCCGCCCGACGGCTCCCTTGGAGCAAGAGGGCGGAAGCTGACGAGCAGGTTGAAAAAATGCTCGACGCAGGCGTGATCGAGCCCTCGGGAAGTCCTTGGATGTCACCTGTTGTGCTGGTCAAAAAGAAGGATGGGACCACGCGGTTCTGCGTGGACTATCGCCAGCTAAACAACGTGACACTCAAGGACTCATATCCCCTGCCAAGGATTGATGACACCCTCGATGCCGTTGCGGGCTCAAATTGGTTCTCGACTTTGGACCTCAAGAGTGGGTATTGGCAGGTGGAGATGGATAGGGCAGGGAAGGAGAAAACGGCATTTTCCACAGGTAAGGGACTGTATCAGTTTACTGTGATGCCGTTTGGTTTGTGTAACGCCCCCGCCACCTTTGAAAGATTGATGGAGCATGTACTAGGCGGCATGCCATGGCAGTCATGCCTGGTGTACCTGGATGACGTCCTGGTACATGCCCAAACGTTCCCCCAGGCAGTAGCTAATTTGGACCAGGTGTTCGGGTGCCTCAGACAGGCAGGGTTGAAGCTGAACCCGAGTAAGTGCACTTTGTTTGCAAGAGAGGTGGCCTATCTAGGTCACGTGATCGGCCGCGAGGGGGTAAAAACGGACCCAGACAAAATTAAAGCGGTAGAGGAGTGGCCCGCACCACGTACCATCAAAGAGGTGCGGGGATTTTTGGGACTCTGCTCCTACTACCGGCGCTTTGTGGCGAAATTTGCGGAGTTGGCCCGTCCCCTCCACCGGCTTACGGAGAAGGGGACGCGATTTAATTGGACACGGGAGTGCCACGAGGCCTTCCAAAAATTGAAGGGGTGTCTGACATCCGCACCCCTTCTAGCGTACCCCACTAGCAACGGGGCATTTACCCTGGACACGGATGCGAGCCAGGAAGGATTGGGCGCAGTTTTGTCTCAGACACAGGAGGGCGTGGAGAGAGTGATTGGTTATTATAGTCGGGCCTTAAGTAGGCCCGAGAGAAATTATTGCGTCACTCGCAAAGAGTTATTGGCTATGCTGGCTGCCATGAACCATTTCCACCCGTACTTGTACGGGCGGAAATTTTTGGTTAGAACTGACCATTCCTCCTTGCAATGGCTCCTTCGGTTCAAGGAACCAGAGGGCCAAATTGCAAGGTGGTTGGAAAAGTTGCAGCAGTACGATTTTGATGTGGCCCATAGGGCCGGGAAGGCCCATGGTAATGCGGACGCACTCTCTCGGCGTCCTTGTCTGGGGGAAAACTGCAAATTTTGTGCGAGACACGAGGAGAGGGAACAATTGGGCGATTCGGACCCGACCCTCGTTGTCCGGGCAACCCGGGTGAGAGGGCCAATTTTGCCACTAACCGCAGATGAGGAATTCGGAACTTTGGCGTGGAGCACGGCCCAGCAGGAGGATCCTGTCCTGGGGCCAGTATTCAATTGGGTCAAATTGGGGCAAAGACCAAAGGGGGAAGAGGTCACCCCCCTCGGGGCACAAACAAAGGCATATTGGGCTCAGTGGCAGACCCTGGAATTGAAGGATAACATCTTGTATCGCAAGTGGGTGGAGGTTCCCTCTGATAGAACTTCCTGGCTGGTGATAGTCCCTGACAAATTCAAGAACGTCATATTGCAACAGGTGCATGGTACCCGCTCCGGCGGCCATTTGGGCAGGACAAAGACAATATCGCGGGTACGCCGGAGGTTTTATTGGGTGAATATGGGGCGCGACATACAGGACTGGTGTCGGAGATGCGACGCCTGTACTGCCAAAAAGGGACCAGCACGGAGGATGAGGGCCCCCCTTCAATTACACCAGGTGGGGGCCCCCCTAGAGCGGGTGGCCATGGATATCTTAGGCCCACTACCCCGCACCCGCCTAGGTAATAAGTACATCCTCGTTGTGATGGACTACTTCACCAAGTGGCCGGAGGCCTACGCCCTCCCCAACCAAGAAGCAGGGGTGGTAGCGCAGGCCTTCGTGGAAGGATTTGTGTGCCGGCATGGGATTCCACAGGAGTTGCACACCGACCAGGGACGAAATTTTGAGAGCAAATTGCTAAAAGACGTGTGCAGTCTCCTGTCAATTCGGAAAACAAGAACCACGCCCTTGCGGCCACAATCTGACGGGATGGTGGAACGGTTCAACATAACATTGATACAACAACTGGCACTGTTCACCGCCACCCGTCAGGATGACTGGGACGAACATCTCCCTTATTTGCTTATGGCCTACCGAACCAGCCAGCACGGGGCCACCGCATGCAGTCCAGCGTTGCTTATGTATGGGCGGGAGTTACGGGCTCCCGCCGACTTGCTATGCGGTCCCGTGCCAGACACAGTGGTTAACCCGCCGAGGGAGGGGTACGCACGTCACCTAGAGGAAGGCATGGAGCTAGTCCATGCCTTCGCCCGCCGCCAACTCCATCTGGCGGGGGAAAAGATGAAGCGCAGGTACGACGACCGGAGCCAGGGGAGTCAATACGCTCCGGGGATGAAGATTTGGTTCTTTAATCCCCGGAGGCGGAAGGGAAGGTGCCCAAAGCTCACCTCCCCCTGGCAAGGCCCAGGAGTCGTCCTGTCGCAAATCTGTGACGTGGTCATTAAGATCAAAATGGGGCCACGAGCCCTCCCTCGGATCGTCCACGCCGACCGGATAAGACCTTACACCGGCGAGCAGGCGCCCCCGTGGATTGCCTCGGCTTTAGATGCCGAGGCGGGACCCAGTACCTCTGAATAAGGGGGGCTTATTAGTGTCAGAGGACTGGGGGATTGAGGAGCGATAGGCCCGGTGGGTAAGGGTGGCATCCCTGCCACCCTTCCCATGGTGGGGCAAATGCGCAATAGCTTATGGGGTGTATGGCAGTGAAAACTAGCCCGGGTGGGTTAGGTTATATGGATAGGGATTTAGCGTAGATGACATTAGGTGACGTTAAGGTTAGTTAGTGACTGATACCTGTAGTGGGGACGCAGGTAGTTTAGTGTGGATGATAATGACGTGGGAGCGCAATAGTTTAAAGGGACGACTGGGAAGCGCAAGTTTCAGAAGGGAGTAGTTAGCTGAAATGATGCCGTGTGTGTGAGAATTGAACAGGTGTGATTGCACAGGTGTGCAACTGGACAGGTGTGTGGAGCAGTGTATGAGTAGTGAGTGTGTGGATCAGCGCGAATGCGCTTGGGGAGAGAAGGGTGCAGGTGGCACCAGGTGTGAGAGCACAGGTGTGCAAGTACAGGTGTGTGGAGAGAGTTGGAGTAAGTGGTACGGAGTGGTGTGCATGGTGCGAAGGTGTGAATGGGGGAAGAGTGGACCCCCATCACGGATACCCGGGGCGGGTAGTGTAAGTGTTAGGTAGAGGGTACAGGTAAATTGTGGTTGGATATTGGCATCTGTGGTGCGGGTGACAGAATGGTATTGTGGACGGGTGCATTAGTGTTGTGGAAATGGCTGGGCGTGTAGCCTGTTAGTGTGTGTAGTTGGTTGGGCACTCCACCACTGTGAGGATGTCGGCCAGGTGAGGCCGCAGGTGGGCTCTGGGAGCCGGTAGTTGTGAGTGGGTGCCTGAGGATCCCGGGTGTGGATCGGGTAGCCCAGTGCCAGAGAGGGCACCGAGTGGGGAGAGCGCCAGAGGGCCTTCCCCAGGTAGTTAGGTTAGAGTAAGGAGCAGGTAAGCTCGGAGGCAACTGCAGTGGTGGAGGTGTGCAGGTGGGTAGACCCGCTGGGAGAGGTACACGTCGCAGCCCAGAAATTGTACGAGGGCACCGGGAGATGAATCGGGGGAGTGAGACCCCAAATTGAAAAGCACCACAGTTTGGCCAATGGGAATTGGTTTTTAGAACCCATAGTGTAAGAGGGCCAATGGTTTGGCCGGAGAAAGACCCCGGGTAGTGTAAAGTTGTTAAAGTCATTTAGGAAATAGTTAGGATTGATGAACCTGTCGCACCATACGCAGCCACTTACCTGTGGTGATGATGATGACTCCACACCTGTGTTTTCTTTGTTCTGTGTGCAGGAACTGAGAATTGCTGTGTGGATTGGTGAGACGCATCACGACGTGGATGAGACATTGGGGTGATTCCATCTCTCCCTCCTTAGGAGGGACTGATGATGAATTGGTAATGGCAAATTTTGATGTTCAGTTGGAGATGGCAAATTTTGATGAGAGTTGAAAATGGCAAATTTGATTGGTTAGGAGGGAGAGAAGACGAATTTGGTTTATGGGAGGAACGGGGAAGACAGTAGGGACGTTTGTTGATTTGTAAAATAGATGTTTATGGGTAGTGTTGTGTTTTGTGGATACAGTAAGGGGTAAGGGAGGGGCCATGTAGGTTACCTGGTGGGGGGGGGGGGGGGGGGCGTACGGTAGGAACGTACCTGTCTCACCTGGTTCCCATGTGCCCCCAGTGTGCATCATCTTATATTGCGTGCACTTTTGCGCCCTTACCACCTTACTCACTTGTCTTCTTCTTTTGTCTCCCACCTCCGAGGATCTGGCTTTGGGGTAGAGAGAGAGGAGAGAGAGGTGCTGGCTACGCAGTTGTGGGCCTGCACTTTCGCTGCTTGCTGCCTGGATCGATACACCATATGGACCGCAATGTTGGTGGCCACCCACAATGGACCGCAGTTTTTTGCGGCCAAGCACCACCCATTGATGGACCTCTGGGTCAACGTGGCACCTATGCCAAACAGGTGAACCACTAATAGTTGGCACCCTGACGGCCACAATAAGGAAATGGACGCGGTTGGCGCCTTTCTTTATTTTTTCTAAGGAAGTAAGAAGGCCAAGTGCACCACACGAAGAGCAAGAGACACCTGCAGGGTTAGGGGTTGTTGAATTTATTTTTATTCATTGAACAATGGTGACTGCACCGGATGGTGCTGACTGTACATGATGGGGTGGTGCTTTTGGTGCTTGGAAGGGGTGCTCTGCACATTATTAAAGGCCGTAAGGCCACAGAGCACTCGTGGGTTGGTGTATCGATGCTGGCATGCGTGCTCTCTCTATGCATAACATCTGCATGTGTTCCTCCAAAAACAGGTCCTGGATCGTAGTGTAAATATCAGCGTAGTCTTGTGTAAATAATGCTCCCTACCGGCTGTATGTTTAGTTTGCGAATTCTTTCCGGATTCGGTTATCCTGTGGGTGTGTTTCTGTAAGGAGAAGGGTGCAACGTCGCAGGGGGACATATTTACTCATTTGTGAATATCTGTAAAACTGTCGCACTCAGGGTAGAGTTAATAGTAGAGGGAAATACATCTGAGTGCCACACTAAAATAGGTAAAAATTTATCGGGTCGGGACGCCCCGAGGGTAGAGAAGGGTGCAATGTTGCGGATATGGGACTTGGCCTCAATATCCGCTTGTAAATACTCCCCTATTTCCCCAATACTCCCCAACTATCCCCAATCCCCCATTCCCTAGTCCCATTGCCTGTAAATAACACTCTGTAGAACCGACCTTCCCCGTTTTCCCCCATTAAATGTCGTGCCCAGGTCCACCGCATCTCACGTAGACAACTTTCGGACATCTTGCTAGTTATTCTTAGTCTATGTCAGTTAAGGACTCGTTTCCATTAATTCTGACTCTTCGTTGCACCAGAATGTGATTATATGGCACCAGTAGTGAGTTTAGGACCTTCCCATACCTCCTCCCATCTTCTTCCCCAAACAACAACTGAAACAACAACTACAACAACTACAACAACAACTACAACAACAGAGGGGCGCGGCGCGGCGTGCGGGGAGTGTGCGTCCTCACACCGGCGTGGTTAGCTGCCATTGCCCATGCGCTCCACGGGGTTACCACGAAGGGGCTGGCTGTCAGCTCCTCGTCAGGGGCGGAGCCAGTAACCCCCCCCCCCCGCACCCAATAAGAAGGGCGGACCGATTCCATCTGGGGCGGAGCTAACTAGCCGAGGGCGTGTCACTCCCCGCCGGATATACGCAGCGACTTACCGGACGTGACGTCAGATGCGCCCCCGACTGAAGAAGACAAGTCGCGACCTTCCAGCGCTGAGAGCGACCTCCCCGCATCATTGGACCGGACCGGGTCGATTCTGTCCTTGAGCCAAGAGTGCACCTTGAGCCATCGACTGCCCGCTTTCCTTGCCATCAATCCCCGTGTGAGTCAGTTTTGTCCTGTTTATCTGTGGTCTGTCGGGAATAAGATAAGAGTGTGTCTAAGTGCCTGCCTTTCTATGCTGTCCCTCTTGTCGTTGTAATCTGACCTTCCGCCCTAATATAACCTCCTCCGGAGGTCTTGAGAACTGAACCCTTGGTGTCGTGTCATTTTACCCCAGCCGTTGTGTCCTTTTCCTCAATTGATTTAGCGTAGCGCGACTCGGCAACGTTCGAGTATAATCGGGTAACTTGTGCGGACACGGCGGCCATTCCGCTCGGCCCACCCTAACATCAAAGTCGTGTCTGTAACAATACATTCTCACTGCACTTCTTGTTTGCTTTCACAATGTTATAATTTGTAGCTAAATGTTTCTGTTCTGCTAAATACATCGTTTGTCCGAGGTCACCTTCCATCTCCTCGGAAGTAAGCCAATACACAGAAAAGGAGCAAAACCCAAATCTTCTTAACTACAGGCTTATTGGCTTGAATCTATTTATAAACAAAGTCAGAGAGTCCTTCATTGCAGGTGACATCAAATCCTTCCTTTTCTCTTGAGGCGTGATCTTCAAAACATTGATATCTGACCTGGTCACTCCACCTTTGGAGTACTGCTGCTGTCTCCCAACGATGGATGGAGGCCCTAAACCTCGGACACTAAATTCGGGCCATTTTTCTTGGATATACAGTGTGTCCATAAAGTCCTTGTGCAACTATAAACCTTGATAACTTTTGATGTACACATAATAGAAACAAACTAGAAATGGTGCATGAAATCATAATTCATCACGTCACTGTCATGCTAACCCCTAAACGGTTGTGCAGAGATTCACCAAACTTGGTAGTTATGATCACCACATGGCAAGATTGGTGCAAGAGCAGTATAACCTTTGGTCAAGGCCCCTGGGGCCCTGGGCAGGGCCAAAAAAAAAACATGTTTTAAATGAAACTTTATATATACAATCAACATTGCAAGACGCATGAAATATGTAACGACCGTTTTTGGATTTGACCCCAGGTTCATGCCAGTTCATTGAGGGTGACGGGTCAAAACATAATTTATTCTTCCAACTCAAAATTTGATATTTGATCATTCCTGGTGGAACTTTTTTTGCCATCTTTCAACTTTGCTTTTAGGTGGGAAGCAGGGGGATTTGCGATGGTGCGCCACCGACTTCGCTCTAGTTGTTGTTGAATTGCTCTTTCATGGCCGTTTTCCTTTTCTCTCATTTCAGCCCCTTGTACAAGAGGTTTTATCCAGCTTGTTCTCACCCCCTTTGTCTTCCTCCCCGTTCCATTACTTTCATTCTTTCCCGCATCGATTCTTCTTCCAAATCTCCTTCTACCCTGCTGTTGTTGTTTCCCCACTTTCCAATGTGTTCTGTGTTCTAGCTCTTCCACAATCCTCAAATTTGTATGCAAAAAGGTTCTCACAGTGTTTGTATTTTGTTTTATAGGAAAAATGATAGTCGAGTTTTGAGGTTTACATGTGTTAGGAGTACATCTCTGGTTCAGTTGTTGGTATGAAAGTGGATAGTCGGTGGAAAGCATGAGAAAGCAGAGACCTGGCTTCTTCCATGTGGGAAATGTTTTTGGGACAAAGACTTCATTGTTTTGCCTTCATGTGCTGAATGGCATGGGTGCTGATGGGCGAAAGGAGCAGCTGGCTTTCTTCCCTCATTTGAAGGGATCCCCTCCAAGATGTCTTTGTGACATAATCTCATTGTGACAAACAAGGCTTGCAGTTAACTTCAACCTGGACATGAACCAGCAGCGGTCTCCATTGGCCCCCTGATTAGGCATATGTGGGGCGTGCACGTATTTTTGTTTGTTTGTTTGCATGTTTTGCTCAATCTCTTGGCACAAACCGAAAGATAACATTTTCCTGTTGTTACGCAAACGTTTACAGTGTTGGAAAAAATAGTCGGTGCGTTTTTTGATGTCGAGGTGGAGCTGGAGAAGGAAATCTGCCGGGACATGGTGTGCACTTCGGATGATGATGAGAGAGGTACCTGCTTGCTTTTTTTAATTGATTTTTTGATTGAATATTTTGAGGCAGGATGGTCCTTTCTCACAGTAACTGTGCAGAGTGTCATCTTCTCTTATAACAAGGGTCTTCTTTCTTAGCAAGACCCTTCTTGGAATCCTTCTACAAATATAATATGCACTAGCGTGGCTCGGCTCGCGATGTCGCCACAGAGGCACGAGCTTGTTCAAACTGAGGATAATGACCTGACTGGATTTGAGTTGCTGTATTGTCATGATTTACACCAATCATAATACAAACATTTCTTTTGTATAAATTTATTTCTAATATTGGTGATATTATTTATTTGTAATTTATATGTAATCAAAAAAGGTCCAAGTGGTGTAAAGCTCTGACATATAAATGGTCAAGGGTCGAAGCTGTCTAATCGGTCTGAAGGATGTAATGGTCTAAATGGTGTTAAGGTCAAAGGGATCGGGATCGAAAGTGATTTAAGGTGTAAAGGCATAAAGGGGATAAAAGGTTGGAAGGGTGAAGGGCTCTCAAGGTGTCTAAAGTATTGAAAGGGTCTTAAAGTTAAAAGTGGTCTTAAGGATATTGAGGGTCTTCAGGCCATTGGGGTTTAATGGGTCTAAAGGGTCTTATGGGTCTTACAGGTCTTTTAGGTCTTTAAGGGTCTTCATTGTATTTTGCGTCTTCAGGGTATTTTGGGTATTTTGTATCTTTTGCGTCTTTGGGGTGTTTTGGGTGTTCGTGGTCTTTTGGGTCTTTATGGATCTTCGGGATATTTTGGGTATTCAGGGTATTTTGGGTTCCTGAGCCTTTACGGGTCTTCAGCGTATTTTGGGTCTTCGGGATATTTTGGGTCGTTGAAGTCTTCATGGTATTTTGGGTCGTCATTGCCTTTGAGGGTCTTTTAGGTATTTTGGGTCTTTGGGGTCTTTTGAGGATTTGGGGTCTTTTGGATCTTTGGGGTCTTTGAGGTGTTTTGGGTTCTCTGGGTCCTCTGGGTCTTTTGAGTCTTTAAGGGTCTTTGGGGTTTTGGAGGTCTTTTGGGTCTTTGTGGTATTTCTTGGTGGTCTTCAAAGTATTGGGGGACTTAAAGGGTCTTCAAAGGTCTAAGGGATCTCAGCAGTTTAAAGGGTCGAAAGGTATTGTTACGGTCCGTGGTTAAGGATGTTGTTTGCCGAGCGGAGGCGCCGCGGCCGAACAGTTCTTCCCCGATTCACCCGATTCACCCAGACGTTGGCCGTATCGCGCCACAGCTACTCAATATGGAAAAGACTAAGACGACGAATGCAAAGAGGAAGAAGAAGAAGACGTACAGAAGAGTAACGGGGTTTATTATTATTTACACACACATAAGCAAAAAGAGCAGTCACGGGTATTTACAGCGGACATGAAAAAAACAGGTAACACAGTGCAAATTACTAGCTTATACAGACTTAATTACCTACCCAGGACAGAACAAACAAAGAAGACTCACACGGGGAATGATGATAGGAATTGGCTGGAAGGAGAGGAAAGTCCAATTGGTTCGGCAGCACGAATCGGCGCGTTGGGCAGCCGCCGTTCCTCCGCGGCCCTGCTCCAAACCGCCGTCCAGGCCCCAAATGGCTGGTGAGCGTTGTGGCTGCTGGGGACGCTGCTGCTGCTGCTGCTGTAGACGCTGCCGCTGGCAAGCAAGGTGACGAATAGCAGGCTTTTGCGCTTCCCTGGATGACCTCTGCTTTTGGACCTCACAACTCAGCTCTTGTCATAGCTCATCTCAGATCTCAGCTCATCTCTCGTAAAAGCTCCTCTCCTTTCTCAGCCCATCTCATGTCTAACCCCTCGTTCTGGGTTGGATGAGCGGGGCCGACTTACTCCTCCCCTCTATGACGAGGTGGAGACCCGCCTTTCTTCCCCAACCCTGCCTCGTGGTCAATGGCGGCTTTGGAGGGGATGTAATTGCCAAATTGAGGCTTGGCCATTACGAAAGGGGAAATGGAGGTTTTTGGGAATGGGGATGAAGGGAATCTATCTCTTTTACTCGGTGCAATGAAGAGTCAAACTAGTGGGAAACACATCCTTAGCCTACACAGAGAATAAGGGACTAACTATTTAAAAGGATATATCGTGTCCTGTGTGTAGGTTTATGGAATTAACTAAGAGGATGAGCTGCGACCATTCTTTACATTACGAGGGTCAGTTACACACAACAAAACCATACTTTTCACATTCGTTACACTTTCTCAAAATTGTTACACTTCTCAAATCCGTTACACTTCTCAAATCTGTTACACTTCTCAAATCCATTACACTATATTCCAACAATCCGTAATTAATAGACGTACATAATTAATCGACAGGAAGCAACTGGCGTTCCAACAGTGTGGTATTAATGGACACATAATCACAGCTTTACAGCTTCCCGAACGGCCGAACGGCTTCCTGGACCGTGTTTTTCGGTTTTCCATATATATAGATTGAAAGTCCCACGTTTCAATCTATGGTTAATGGTCCTAGGTTGATGGTCCCACATTGGAATTATTCAGCTTCTCCAGTGCAGCACTCTTCATTGGAGAAGCTGGGTTCGTACTCGTTCTTTAATTGTATTTGGGGACTTTTGGACCTGATGTTTAATCCGCAGACCATGATTAGTAAAGGTCCACAGCTGGAGCTTTTGATAACTTTGTTTATAATAGAGAGTTGGAAGTTCTAAATGCTGCATGTTTAAGTTGATGGTGACTTTAAATATATATATTTCTTTTTGCTCTGATCAATTGTTTTTTATCGATAGAATTCTTGCGGGACCTTTGTGAAGTCCTTCTCTTCCTGCTACTTCCTGATGACGACTTCCAGAGCAGAGGTCTGCGTTACATTGCTCGGGTGCGTGCATAACACACTGACCGTCCCTCATTTCTCATCCGTTAGTCTCGATGTGTCGTCTTGTTTAAAGTTAACACAATTTCAATGCTTTGAAGTGATGCACTAATTTCTGTAATTTTCCAAGAGAAGGGTTTGGTGGTGGCTCGTGCAGTGTGAGGTGTTCAGGGAGGAGGTTGTCTGGGCGGCTGTCAGGAGGAGGGGTCTTAATTGAGAAAATTTTATTTGAGAATGAAAAAGGGAGGATTATCAAAGAGAAGAAAGGAGGGTGTGGGTGTTGGAGAAATGTCAAGAGAAGGAAGAGATGAAAGATGAGAGTAAGGAGTGTCACGTCGTCGACCCCAAGAGGCACAGAAACCAGCGTGACTACGGGTCACCACTCTCGCTTGCGGTGCTCGTTTAATCGGCCATTTTGGAACCTCCCCCTTCTGGTTGTTGTTGTTTCCCAGCATCGTTACAGTACAGTCGAGGAACATGTATTCAAAAGTATCCAAACTCGATACAAACCATTATCATGACATCCCTCCCCCATGTGAATAGGAAGACTGTACATGAGTTTACTGTTCACAATCATTTAAGCTACTCGACCTTTCAAAATTACCCAAAACAAATTCACAACATTCAATTCAACATTTCACCTTCTTGCATTAAATCTCAACTGTATTCATTCTTTATAAACTAATTACAATCTGACAAAATCTTTATTTCCTTGGCATTCTCTTTTCTTGACGTGGTCTGCCTGGAGCATGAGGTAGCAACGATGCATCCTTCTGATCTTGCCTTGTATGTTGATCTGGTGATACCTCCGGATCTCGAGGTTTCTCTGCCGCATCCACCTGTGGAATTCTGATTGGTAGTTCAGCTGCCTCATCAGTCTCTGTGCCCCATCTCCTTGCATTGACGTCTGTTGCTCGATCATCAATTGATCTATCTCTGGAACACAGCCTGTCTCTAGATTCCCCATATGAGGAACAGTCTGATGTTGATACTTCTTCACGTGTGACGTGTTTCTGTCATAAACTCCATCTGGTGACTGTGTTGTCACCTTGCTTCCAGTCTTGGAAACCACAGTGTAAGGGTCTGGCAGGAAGGCTGTATCAAGTTTTCTTGGATTCTCCCGTTTCAGCAATACAGTATCTCCTGGCAACACATCAGATTCTTTAGCATGACGTCGATGATCAGCATGCAGCTTCGCCAATCCCATGTTCTCAGCATTCCTGTCTCGAACCTCCTGGTCAGCCAAGACATCCTTCAGCTCTGGCATCCTGGTGTGGATTTTCCTTCCAAATAACAGCTCTCCTGGGCTTTTCCCTGTGGTAAAGTGAGGGGCTGCCCTGTATGCCACAGCATATGACAACATTGCCTTTTTCCAATCCCTCCCTTCAGCTTGTGCAATCTTCATATGCTTCTCGAGAGACTGGTTCTGACGTTCTACTTCGCCATTTGCCTGTGGCCACTTTGGAGTCACACGATGGGGGTAGATGCCCATAGTGTCCCTGAAATCTGTAAATGTCTGAGCAATGAATTGCGGTCCATTGTCTGAATACAGAGTGGCTGGTATACCATGCCTCACAAAAACCTCTGTTAATTCTGCCACCAGCTTCTCTGCTGCAGTGGACCTCATGATTACATTCTCAGAGTAGCGACTGTTGTCGTCAATCACAATCATTACCGGCTCTACAGACGGTAACGGACCCAAAAGGTCTACAGCTACATCTTCCCATGGTCCCACTGGAAGCAAGGTACTTCGGACCGGTTCTGGCGGATTCGGTCGACTAACAAGTTGTCATCCATGGCAGGATTTGACAAATTTCTCCACGTCTCTCTCCATTCCTGGCCACCACACTTTTGTCCTCAGGTTCTGTTTGGTGCTAACAATTCCCAAATGATCTTCCTTTGCTAACTTTACCAGTCTTGGTCTTGACGTCTGTGGCACCACAATCCTACTACCCTCGAGAATGCATTTCCCAATTGAACATGGCTCATCTCGCACGGCTCCATATTGCCTTGTGTGGGCAGTTCTTCCAATCTCCAGTCTTGATACTCTCTCTGTCTGACCTCATCTATGTCTTGTACTTCCTAATATGCTTGTACTTCCTTAAATATAAGGTTATAGTGCATAGTTATGAGTGTAATAATGGAAATAGTAAAGGCCGGCATCATTCGCAATGTCACTGAATCCTAAAATTATTTTGCTGCACATTTTAATTTTTTTGTCTTGGAGACGTTTTCTCGACAAGGGTTATTGTAACGAATCTGCGCTGCAGGCATGTTTGTATTCATCTTTTATACAAGAGGCCACTTTGAAAGAGCTTCAACTTAACTTGTGTTTGGGGTGTTCTGGCATCATATATGAGGTGGTACAAGTTCTAATTGTGCTTTATTTCATGTCACATATGACAGTCTGCTACCTGATGCAAAATACGGGACACAGACGGATGGCTCAACTAAATTTTGGTTAACAGTGACATGGGACTCGGTGGTGAAATGGTTAGAGCATCCGCTCTGAGTCTGGGAGGGCAGCGATTCTATGTGTAATGTGTTCAGCGGTGTTGTCTCATGCAGCTGTTTGCATGTGTGTGTGTGATTCGTGGCAGCTCCTCCATGAGCCTTAGAACCTGTAAAAAAAAAAGAAAAAGAAGTTACTTTGAATTTCGACACTCATTAGACCTCTCCATGATATCTCACAACATGGACGGAGTTTCTTGATTTACAATTTTTTTCTGCTTTTTGTTGAAATTGCAATGATTTCCATATTCTTTTCTCTAATCTGTTTACACTTGTCAATTACATTGTTTATGTCCTTATTGTAGGAAATCCTGGTGTCAGGCATCCTGCTTCCTGCCATCGAAACCCTGGCTGACCCAGATTACATCAACCAGTATGTAATATGGATGGTAAGAATCTTCCTGCAGCTTCAACAATAGATGTCCAAGAGACGCTTGTTAAAAAGGTTGTTGCCATGTTTTGATAACATCATTTGGGGATGTTTAAAATTGTTATTTATTTGCTATTATTTTCTCAAAATTAATCCTGAGGACTGTTTGTTTTAACGAGTCCACAGCATTTATTTATCAGTAGCAGAAACACTAAGTTTGAGAGGAATGGTTCACTTGGAGGATTAAGAAAACAACTATTGCTCCGGGTTCAGGGTGGTGGGGGTTGCGATGGGATTTCTCAGTCCCACTTCCCAGCTGACGTCTCTTACGCTTACGAAGCGCAAAATGACTCCGTGGCACTTCGGGTTTCCAAGCTACCACAGATACCATCCAAGACGGTTAGTTTAAGTCGGGTCCAGCATTCAAATCCCAGTTTACCTTGCCAGGAAGTTAATCACCCCAGTCAATTATAAGGACTGTGCTTCCCAACACTCCACTGCTGTTAATCAAAATGGCTGAGCAATACTGTAAATTTAACTTTGACTAATGGCTGACCATAACAAAACGGTGGGGCTGAACTCTGTCACTCATCAACACTATGATCTAACCAATGGAAAAAGACAATCAGGCAGTTTGGAAAATGGTTTATAAAGTTTAGTAAAAGGCACGTACAGTTGGACCCTGCTATTCGCGGTTCCGCTATTTGCGGGATCCATGTATTCGGGATTGATAAAATGCGACTTGTTTCTCTATTCACGGAAAAGTGTCCCGCATACTTGCGGGTTTTTTTTCTATTCGTGGCCGTGTTCCACGAAATCACGGTTCTTTTTTTAGCCGCGTCGCAGACGCTGCTCATAGAGTGCACTCTGCTGTTGTTGTTGTTCTTCTTCTTCTTCTTGTTCTTGTTCTTGCAGAGAAGACAAAACCTCAAAGCTCCACCCATTCTGGGAACCATAGCTCCACCCATTGTGGGAGAGGCTTCATATAAACAAATATCCACCATTTTATTAACTCGCATAGCTTTGAGGCCTGTTTTGTAGGCCCGTGGTGTCTTCCTCTCTCACACAGTTTTTTTCAAATCAAATTCGATATATCATTTCATTTTTCACAGTCGCTAACATAGTTTTAGACTCGGTTGAAAAAAAACGGGAAGAAAATCCGAATGAAAGTTGCCCTTTATAGACCGAAATGAATTCTCAAAGGCCTGTAACTTCAAGTCCATTGAGATATATTTTTTTTAAATCGCGGCATGGTCAGTCATACACTGCCCGAAATAACAGACGGGAAAATGCCGAGATATATTAAAAATTCGTCCATTTGATGACAATCGTCACGATGAAATATTTAATTTATACGTCGTCACAATAATGTGGAGAGAGGAGCATAGCTTCGTTCACGTGTCGCCACATACGGGAAATTGCCGAGATATATATTTTTTAAATCGCGGCACGGTCAGTCATACACCGCCTGAAATAACAGACGGGAAAATGCCGAGATATATTAAAAATTCGTCCATTTGATGACAATCGTCACGATGAAATATTTAATTTATACGTCGTCACAATAATGTGGAGAGAGGAGCATAGCTTCGTTCACGTGTCGCCACACACGGGAAATTGCCGAGATATATATTTTTTTAATTGCGGCATGGTCAGTCATACACCGACTGAAATAACAAACGGGAAAATGCCGAGATATATTAAAAATTCGTCGCCACACACGGGAAATTGCCGAGATATATTTTCACTTTGCACAAAAATAACATCAAGTAATCGAATCAATAGGAATGTCCTGTGCCTATAACATCGACGTTATAGGCAACGCTGCATCTAGGCATTGTGTAACATCGACGTGGCTTTTGTTTTAATTAAAACTTTTTGTACTTGTTCCTATTTGCATCCGTGTTCCACAAATTCGTGGTTTTTCAGGGGAGCAAAAAAAAAAAATCATTAGCTGATAGCTTGACACATTTATAAAACCCATCTTTCACCAGCAATGTATAAAGCAGCTGGGCATATGCAAAAAAAACATCTACGAGCTGCGAGCATGACCTGCTTCTACATTCACTGCTGTGTGCTTTGCGTTTTCATGGCTTTCGTGGCCGCAAATTTTAGCCGCACTACAATCAAGAGCTTCGCAGGATGTTCCCCGAGCTGCATAACATGTCATCCCCATGCTTTCCTGTACAGAATGAAAGCTCTCCACAGTATCGATTAGTGCAATTTGCTGTCTCCGTTTTCCCAAAAGAAACTGGCATGGCAAACTGGCATTCACGGATTTTCATCGACATTCGTGGGATTTGCCTCGCCATTTCTGGGATTATTGCTCACATTCACGGGATTTGTCTCGCCATTTCTGGGATTTTCATCGACATTCGTGGGATCTGCCTCTCCATTTCCGGGATCATCGTCAACATTCGCGGATTACCGTCGACATTCTCGGGATTTGCTTCACCATTCGTGGATTTTTGCCTCGCCATTCGCGGTTTGGTCCTCTCTATTCACGGATTTTCGTGACTCGGGAAACTATCCCCCCTTTTTCCATTGAAACAATGCCCCGCTATTCGCGGTTTCACAATTCACGGCATTTTCCAGGAACGTATCCCCCCTGAATAGCGGTGTCCCATGGTATATACAAGGCAAACAGTGTCACAAAAGAAAGCTCTTACCCCAAGCACAGAAGCCCAGTCTTAGTCAAACACTTAGTCACAGGTTCTACAACACAGGCACCTCAGTCTTTCTTGGGAAATGAGGTAAGGAAGAGGTACAGAGAGAGAGAGAGATTAGTTTGAGGCAAAGGGTCGTGAGCAAGAAAGCAAGATTGATAAATTGAGAGATAGAGAGAGATAGAGAGAGGTAGAGAGAGGTAGAGAGAGGTAGAGAGAGGTAGAGAGAGGTAGAGAGAGGTCGAGAGAGGTCGAGAGAGGTCGAGAGAGGTCGAGAGAGATAGAGATTTGGGAGATTGGGAGAGGGATAGAGGGAGATGGGGAGATAGACAGAGGATGTAGATGGAAAGGAGAAGAATTCCAAAGGGATATTATGTACAAGTTGAACATTCAAGCCATTTAAGATCCACTTGCAGTATTCTATATTCTGTCTGTTAAGTGCATTTGTGAAATTACACAAGCTGAAAATGTTGATTATAGCGACAGGTAATACAAAAAGGAGACTATTTGCCATTTCACACTTTTAAAAACACTGGAGTTTGTAAAGTAATAAACACATTCATTGATTGCATGATTTTTGAAATGAATTGCACAGTATTTAAATATGGCAATTCTCTATGTATGTGTGTACCTCTGCAAATCATAGGAAAGACAGGGCTGGACCATCTCCACCGCATTTTGCATACATATCCTGGTAGCACCCAGGGTCAGGTCATGAGCAGAACCCCTTCCCCTCCCACCCCCATCTCCTTGAGAGAGGGGGGGGGGGGCTCACAATTTTTGCCTGTACACGTGCCGCAGTGAAAGTGGTTTACTGACCCTTGCTGCAGATTTGGGGGATTTATTAGCCGTGGCACAAGATGCACTACATGACCGAAAGTATACGGCCGGCACCCCTTCTAATTAGTGGATTCGGCTATTTCAGCGACACCCATTGCTGACGGGTATATACAGACTTGGCATTTAATATGGAATATTTTTTTTGTGGCGGTGAACTTACTTTTCAAGTTGACTTAGAACCAAAAGTTAATTGGAATTATGTTGAAAATATTCTAGATTTTGTTAATGTGCCCTTTAAAAGAAACAAAAACCACATTTGACATTTCGAAGCAAATAAATTGATCCTTGAAAGTGATGGAAACTGATATCGAACTCAATTCACGGACAGTATTGTGTTAAACTTCTGTGCGTTTTCCAGAAGTATCTTTTTATTTTGCACATTAGCCAAAAAATTTTTTAACAAAAACAAAAGTTAAATTACGACTGGGATTACGGACAGTAAAATTACAGTTCAGTACTTTGTGTAACCCCCACGAGCATTCCGTAGAGCAGGTACACGTTGAGGCATGCTGTTCACGAGATTTGCCAAGGTTTGGCCAGGAATCGCTTGCCATGCAGTTACAATAGCCTGCTACAATTCACGCACAGAGGCAGGCTGCTGGTCCAAGTTGTCGATTTGACGCGTTAATTCTGCCCACAAGTTCTCTATTGGATTTATATCCGGGGACATGGCAGGCCACTCCATATGCTCCACACCATGGTCAGCAAGAAAGTGCTGGATCATGCGAGCACGATGAGGCCGTGCATTGTCATCTTGGAAGACAAAGTTTCCTCGAAAGGCTGCACGAATAAATGGAAGCAATATTTCTCCCAGAATGGCCCTGTGCTTGAACTGGTTCAGGTTTCCATTCAGAACAACCAGGTCAGTTTTGCCCCCTGCATGAAAAGCAGCCCAAACGGTCACCCCATCACCTCCAGCTTGGACTCTTGGCACTATACAATCTTCGTTGTAGGCTTCATGCACTTGTCTGCGCACACGGACGCGGCCATCTTGACAATAGACCAGAAATCTAGACTCGTCACTGAAGAACACATGATTCCAGTGTCCTGGCTGCCATTGACGTTGCTCTCTGGCCCACTGCAATCGGTGCTGGCGGTATTGTCTGGTCAGACGTGGCTTTATCAGGGGACACCTGGCACGATAGCCTGCTTGAACCAGTCGTTGGTTGACTAGCCTTCTGGATACAGGCACATTTGTCAGTTGCTGCCACTCAGCCCAAATCCGATTAGCTGACTTGGTACGGCCATTGCGGACTAACCGGTGCAGCTGCCGATCATCCCTCCTTGTGGTTCTGCGGGGACGTCCTGCCCTCGATATTGGAGGAGGGACACCACTCTGAGCATTTCGTTTCGGGATCTTTGACACCTGACCTTGAGTGATGCCATACTGCCGAGCAATAGCACACTGTTTCATGCCAGAATTTCGTAAAGCCACCACTCCATGACAAACAGCATTGTCGAGTTGACGGACCATCTCCAGAGGAAGCAGCAATAACTTTTGTAGACGTGCAGCAGTTGATTTCCACTAATACAGAACGCAACAACCCTTATATACCCGATTGTGAAGCCAATCGTCAAATGTACCTGTCCGTACATTTTGTCACGCCACCTGTGATATAAGCCTGTTATTGACTTCTTGCTGCGACAGACAATCAGTGACATGGTTCTTTTAACAAAGAAATCACCGAAGCATAAAAGAAACTCACCAGATTGATATCATGAGTTCAGAAAGGAAACCCAAGTCAAGAAAAAAAAATATTCCATATTAAATGCCAAGTCTGTATATATAATCAAGCACGCAGCCATGCAATCTCCATAGACAAACCTTGGCAGTAGAATGGGCCGTACTGAAGAGCTCAGTGACTTTCAATGTGGCACCGTCCTCGGATGCCGCCTTTCCAACAAGTCATATTTGCGGGTACACTCACTCACCGCAGGCAGGTTGGTGGTCTTTCCGTCTTCTACCGACTCCTCTCTGGCCTTGCCTCCCCAGCTCTCTCTGGGCTCTGTCCCCCAAATATTCCTAAAGGTCGCACAAGATCTGCCTGCGACCCTCTTATGGTTAAATTGCCAAAATCAAGACTCTCTGCTCACCTTCACTCCTTCATTCCTCTTTTCTCCCGCCTCTGGAACAAACTCCCTCACTCTCTTCAATCCCACTCCACCATCCAGGTCTTTAAAAACAGCTGTTCACCACCATCTTTTATCTTACCCCATCCAAAACCTTGATCTTTTCTACCCCCGCTAATTTCACCCCAAATCCACTTTTTAAAAAATACCAACGTCTGTCCTGGAAGTCCTTGGTGTCCTTGTGTTCTATACTTCTCCCATCCCCCCCCCCCCCCCCCCCCCCACTTCCCACGCCTCCTCCCCCAAGCCTTTTCCCTCCCACACATCTCCCTGCTCTCAAATGTTATGTTTGTGTGCTTCCCCTTCTCTCCCCATCTTGTCTGCCGCTCCCTCTTTTTATATATTTTGTTTGTCTGGTTGATTTGTTTGTGAAATAAATGTTAGCTCTTTCACGAGCCTCGATTCAGTATACAAAAAAAAAGGAAAAAAAAGTCAGTTCATCAAATTTCTGCCCTGCTAGAGCTCCCCCAGTCAACTGTAAGTGCTGTTATTGTGAAGTAGAAAAATGTCAAGGAGCAATAACAGTTCAGCCGCAAAGTGGTAGAGCAGACAAGCTCACAGAATGGGACCGCTGAGTGCTGAAGCGCGTAGTGCATAAAAATCGTCTGTCCTCGGTTGCAACACTCACTACAGAGTTCCAAACTGCCTCTCGAAGCAACATCAGCACAACAACTGTTCGTCGGGACCGTCATGAAATGGCTTTCCATGGCTCAGCAGCCGCACACAAGCCTAAGATCACCATGCGCAATGCCATGTGTCGGCTGGAGTGGTGTAAAACTTGCCGCCATGGGACTCTGGAGCAGTAAAAACGTGTTCTCTGGAGTGATGAATCATGCTTCACCATCTGGCAGTCCGACGGACGAATCTGGGTTTGGCGGATGCCAGGAGAATGCTACCTGCCCAAATGCATAGTGCCAACTGTAAAGTTTGGTGAAGGAGGAATAATGGTCTGGGGTTGTTTTTCAAAGTTCGGGCTAGGCCCCTTCGTTCCAGTGAAGGGAAATCTTAACGCTACAGCATACAATGACATTCGAGACGATTGTGTGTTTCCAGCGTTGTGGCAACAGTTTGGGGAAGGCCCTTTCCTGTTTCAGCATGACAATTCCCCCGTGCACAAAATGAGGTCCAAACAGAAGTGGTTTGTCGAGATGGGTGTGGAAGAACTAGACTGGTCTGCACATAGCCCTGACTTCAACCCCATTAAACACCTTTGGGATGAATTGGAACGCCGACTGCAAGCCAGGCCTCATCGGCCAACATCAGTGCCTGACCTCACTAATGCTCTTGTGGCTGAATGGAAGAAAATCCCCGCAGCAATGTTCTAACATCTAGTGGAAAGCCTTCCCAGAAGAGTGGAGGCTGTTACAGCAGCAAAAGGGGGGACCAACTCCATATTAATGCCCATGATTTTGGAATGAGATGTGTGATGTTTGGGTGTCCACTTACTTTTGGTCATGTAGTGTATATTTGCCCCACTTCCCCCACAGCTTTTTCTCCACATACTCCTGAAGGGAGCAGGTGTTTCTAGTACGATTAATGAATCAAGCTCGTAAAAGGTAAAAATGAATGGAAACCTATGAGTTGATTGATTTGAGCATTGTTTTTAATAAAAAGTCAAATGTAGCATTTGGTTGCAACGTTGCATGAAGCCGTCAAAATTGTGGTTATTGGAAATCATTTAAAGAAGATGCAACTGCACTTCCTTCAAGGGAGTAATAAATAAGAGGAATAGATTACTCTACTGTCGCAACTATGATTTTGGCTAAATGCTGTGAATTGGTAGTGCTTCTGAAATGTGCACTACCTGGGTTGTTGCCATTTGTCTGGAATGGCTTTTGATCAATTTAGTTGCACGTTTGTTGCACCTTATCATTGTTTTTATTTCCTTGTCATGTGATGTGGTTATTGCCTTCACATACAGGCAGTGTATTAATTAAGCCAGCTGTATTCGGGTACCCACTCTTTATTTCTGCTGTGCCATTTTATGCTGATGCATAATTAGCCCAGGAGATGTAAATAAAAAATATCAACTTCCACGAAAGTTAAAGCAATTGCCAATACAGCTCGTCAATTGTTTTACTGCCTTTTCCAACAGTTTCCAGCCTCTTCATGAACATAAACTGTGATTCACCCTTATTATGTCTTAAAGAGAACAAATGTCACTGCTCTACGCAGCCTGTTGGCTTAACAGGATGTAGAAACACCTGTCTTGCTGCGTAAGGCATGGGCCAGTTCTTCATGGTACATTTGCTGGCATGTCTGGTCTGTCACTTCAGATTCCTCACTTAATGCTCGACGGCTTTAAAAGGGATTGACCTCGAATTTTATTCACCCACGCAAGCAGCCTTGTAGGGTGCAAGTAATCCTCCACAATTACACAGATTTATGCCGTGCTTCGTTCAGAAATACGACTTGCTGGTATTTTTGCGGTCTTCAATTGCACATCGAAACGTTGCTTCGTGCATACTCATAGATTATTTCGGTTTGTATGCCAACACTCGAGAAGCATCCATAATTTACAGTACTCTGCGTTGAT